>NW_004524664.1:7330023-7336393 GCF_000260255.1 Octodon degus | reverse complement strand
TGTGTGTGTGTGTGTGTGTGTGTGTGTGTGTGTGTGTGTGTATGCAGTAAAAAGGAAGATGAGGCACTGAGGGCAAGGGGGCAAGGACAGGTGCATATTCAGAAAGCAAAGCTGTTCCTATGTTGCCAAGAATTTACCTATTTTTACTCTACTAACTCACTGGAGAAGGAGCAGTCCATATTGTTTTTCCCTAGGCTCTTGCAAATAAGAAGTTCCCCTCAAGATTTTAATTGAGAGAACAGATACTTTCTGCTTGAGCACTGGTTTGCCAAGTCTCTGACTCCTTAGAATAAAATCCTTCCCATCAGGGACTTGTCAGTGTTGCCCTGAGTGAAGTTTGCCTTCAGAGTGACAGGTACAGTTATGGCCCCTTGGAAATGCTGGGCGAATGGTTCACCTGTCAGGTGAGAAACAAATAACTGAGCCACCAGCCAAGCCCATTATCTCAGCCTGGCACCGACCTCGCTGTGCAGCAGGCACCTCTGGAGCACTCCATCATTCGAAAGAAGCATATTTTACCAAATGAGGTGCTTACTCTGAGGACCTGTGGAAGTAACCTACTAACTCAGGCTGGCATGACAGTACCGGAGGATGACATTCCGTGAGAAGCAGGCTGCTTGCTGCCTCCTTAGAGCACTAGCAAGGCAGTGTTTGAAGAAGGGTTTTAAGTTATTAAGTATAAATTTGGACAGTAGCATCTGGAGGTTTTGGCAGCTGGGATTCCTAAATGCCATTTGCCAGCGATTTTATCTTCTTCTGCGGACGGCACTGGTATAACATTCGCACATTGACAGAGGCTTCTCCAGCCCCTCTGCAAAGAATATGCCCAGAACATTACTGGTCTTGTCCTTCATGGATTGGATGGGAGTTTCTCAGAATCACACACAATGGAGATTATATTTTGCCATTTTTGTGATTCAGTGCTATCAATGTCCCCACCTTCTTTGTCTTTCTGTTCTTTTTGTGGTATAAGGATAGCCTAGTGCCTCACCTCAGCTGCTAGGCAGCTGCTCTCCTCCTGACCTGTATCCTCAGAGGCCCTTTATTTCTTTGTGCTGCTACGGACAGGCAGGATCTCTTGAGTGATAGAGTTGTACTCTTCCTTGAGTTTACTGCAGAGAAACAATTAATTGGGAAGCTGCGTAAGCATTTATGGTGTTGCTTCCGATGGACTCACTCATCAAAGGGCCACTTAAAATTCATGCACAGTCACAACTGAGAGGGAATACCTAAGACTCATAAATAAGGCAAACCTATCTTAATTTATTGCTGGTACCTTCTATACCCACATTGAGCTATTCAGAACCCTGCACAATTGATGTTTCTTTCCTCCAGTTATTTCAGTAAAAAATGAACTGTATTTTATGCCACACAAGCATACTAATAAACCAGTGTTTTGCTGCTTATAAAGGCAAACTGTCACCTGTTAAAATATGTAACTGTCATAGAAAGATAAAAAAGGATCATTTAATAATGATGAACAATGTGCATGTGGCATAAATAGAATCTGAAAGGTAAACAGCAGTTTATTATCCTGGAGCCAGCCAGAGTGTGCCTCTATGGAGGATACCAGGGCTCTTCTCTCATGCTTCTCTTTAAGGAGTGTAGTGCAGCTTCAAAGTGTGTGTGTGTGTGTGTGTGTGAGAGAGAGAGAGAGAGAGAGAGAGAGAGAGACAGAAGCTCATGCCTGCTTTAGAATAGGAACTGTTGTTCTACAGTAGAGGAAAAAGTGTTTTTCAGGCATACCTTTTTAACTCTGAGGAGAACAGTCTAAGTGCTTTATTTTGTTTTCTAGATTTTTATAATTGGGAATATATAGTTTTACGTTTTTAGTAGGTTTGGGAAAGAGATTGTTTTTAATTAAGCTTTTCATCTCCTTTTTTACTGTTTAAAGCCAGAGACATCTCTATCAAGAACATGTCTGATGCTACAGCCAGATTTGGAAAAAGTAAAAATGGCTTGTAGTGGCTGTTTGAGCTTCTCAGTCTGTGTTGAGCTTTAAGAATAACAACTCCAGGAGACAGCAGGGAACTTTCTTTGTGATGTGAAAGGATGATGCTGGGCGGTGAGACAATGTTATCTCTGTGTACCAACACCTGAAGTATTAAGTCACGGGAGGGCTCTGGTGCAAGTAATAAGAGAATGATGAAAATTTATTCATGGATTTAAAAGAAATCAGTTACAGTGTTTTAAACAGCAGAGAGTTAAAATCCAGAACTGCCATCACGACACATGTTTCTTTTCCTTCAGTGTCATTTCTCCCATTTCTACTTGGTGTAGATTTACATGGATCAGTATCTTGGAAACTAGAGTTATGCTTAGAAAAATCAATATTTAATGTTTTTAAGACAGCATGAATATTTGCCCAATAGCATCCTGGCTTCTTAAATATTTAGTCTTTTATGTTAGGTTCTATTTGAAATGTATTGAAAGCTTTCCTAACTGAGAACATCCATATCAACATCAAACTATGACAACAATAAACATTTGAAACATAAATTTAAAGCACTGTATTCAGTGGGAAAGAGGCCTTCACCCAAACCTGGGAAATAAGACGGTCTTGACAGAATTAAGAAGAGCTTCGTACATTAGCCAGAGAGAACCAGTGTCTGGGATGCGCATTCCATCAGTTTGGATCTCACATTCACTATATACTAAAAAGTTAGCTACTTCCCAATGGGACTTTGTGAATTTTCATTGTCTAGGAGGATGTTTAAAATAGTTGTGTTTAGCAAAGTAATTTACAGGCAAATAAGATCACTTTGTGAATTCAAAGTGGAATTCTTAAGGACTAGGTACTTGAGCAGCACCTACCTTCCTTTGTCAGATTTCTATCCCTGTGATGAAACACTTGAGAAACGTTAGAGGCAGAGTCATTTTGGCATGTAGTTTTAATCCATGATGGCTGAGGTCTAGAGTAATGGATCATCAAAGTGACAGAGAAGAGCTGCTTTGTTCACCATGGCCAGAAAGCAAAGAGAGGAGCGGAGGTCCCAATATCCCTCTCCAGGTATAACCCCATGTACCTACTTTCTCCTGCTGGGCCTTATTGCTGAAGGGCCTTGCCCCTTCCAGTAGTCCCAGAGGTTGTGGGCTAATATTTAAGCAACATACATCCATATGATAGCTCTTCCTATGTCTATAGACCAAATTATCTAAATCTATCTCTAAAACCCTCCTGTTATTTTATTTTTTCTTCAAAGTCAAAAGTAGTTTTTTGTTGCCGTTTATTGAACAGACTCATTGACTGTGTATCTTGAGCCAAATCTGTCATTCCACTTTCACATTTCACCCCTTACCATTGTCTTCCACGTGCTTTCCTTGCGAGGCTCAGAACCCCAGCATGGGCTTTTCATAGCTCTGCACCATTGCATATGTGTTTTTCTGAGATACAAAGTTGCATCACTGTTCTGTACAGCTAATAGACTTCTGAAGCCTAATTGGAAGGTGTGTTCCACTGTAAATTTTTCTGATCACATCAGTAAGCAGAATAGATCACTTTTCTCCAGAGCCGGCACTTAAAATACATTTTTGGTATGATAATAATTTTCCTATTTTTATTCCATCATACTCAGTTTTAGGTCACTGTGTTTACTCATTTGTGTGAATCCTACTACATGTAAACATGCTAGTGTAGATTTTTCATTCAACTTACAGGTATTGAAAATCTACATGTATAGATTCATGTCCAAACATTAAAACTCCAGGCTTTAGAAGACTATTTGAATAATAAGTCTTGCTAATAGTAGAGGAAATGTAAGAATACCAGCCAACCAAGTAATCTGTCTTTAGGAATTAGAATTAGGTGGTTGGTTGTTTCTAGTTCTTCCAGCCCTTCGGGATAATTCTTGTTTCATCACTGATTTGCCTTGTGGATTGAGCAAATTTTGAAGACGACAAATTTCTTATTTGAAGAAAATGACAGTAAATAGTATCCATTTTTACTACAGTGGATATAAACTTCAGTAGTACAAAATTGCCCCACAATTGTCAACAATTTTTTACTTTCTTGCTATAGTTAATGTCAGTATTTTAATAAACATCCTGGGATGAGGAGGAATAATTTACATTGTGGGATTGCCACAGCATACATAGGTCACTCATGCTTGTTCCAGGCAAAAATGTCATTAAACAAAATCATGTGGTTTATAAGATAAAGGAGCACTATGGAGGGTAAAAATATGGGCTCAAATACCTAGCCATAGAATTCAAAGATCAGATTTGCAGCACAAGCTGGAGCTTATTGATGCATTGATCTATTTGCTCAGGCACTGCAGGTGTTTTATCTGCAGACAAATAGGTGGTAAAACAACCCACAGGTCATCTAAGGGGGCCTTGCAGTGGGAGGCTCTTGAAGTGCATGAGCACAGTATATGTTTATGTGAAATACTTCACGGATATTAAAGATAGAGAGAGTAATTTTGAATCATTATCGATCTACCTACACCGAACTTTGTTCCAATTTCTGACTTTTCATCTAGAACACAATAAAATGCATTAAGCTTGACTTGCATGTGAGATGAGAATTAATTCTGGCACCCACTCAGGCTACTGGCAGGACCATCCTGTGGCACCCACGGTGTCTTGAGGAGAATAACATTCACCCAGCCCAGAGGGCATGCGGTGAACAGCCAAGTAGTGTCTTAACTACATGAGAACAGTGCATGGTTCATCCGATTCCATCAAATGTACAATACAAATGTATATTCAGAGTTATCCTGATATGGCAAACATTGGTGAAAACAGAAGAGTGGGGGAGTTGTGCTTTTTCAAGTTGCTGTGTGTAGTCTCTCCTCTATATAGGGAGGAAAAGCAAGACTTAAATTGGGTTTGCTAAGAAGTCAGCTAAATCATTTCAAAATGATCTTATTTGAGCTACACATATCAGTACGTCCTGCACATAATTTATGTTCAGGCTGTTACTTAATGTTATTATGAAGATTTTAACTAATCATGTTACCCAGCCCAGATATGGTGGTAGAATGATGAGCAAAGCATCTTGTGGCACATATGTGCTCTAGAGATTCTTAATCTTAGGAGCAGGCATTAGCAAACTTACTATACAAGAGAGAGATAGTAAAGTATTAGGTTTTGTAGGCCATATGCTCTGTCTTATAGGTACTGAACTCTAGTGGGGAAGGGAGCTATGGATGATCCTTTGGTTAGTAAGTGGATGTCACTATGTTCCCAAAATATTTCATTTGTAAGAACAGACAGCAAACTAGATTTGACTTGCAGGTTGTTGCTCGCTAACTCTGCATTTGAGCTCCATATGGAAGAGCTGTGTGAAGGATAAGCTATCTGGGACAAGCACTGACCTACCACGGGAATGTGGAAGGTCTGGGTAGCAATAGAGATGAGAAAGATGGCCCTGTGTGGGTGTCGTTGAGCATAGGTGGTGGGTGTGCGAGGGTTTATGTTGCTGTCTATATATGTTGAAATGTTCCGTAATAAAAAAAACTAGCTCCTAGGACATTAGATAACCTAATTCATTTTTCCTGAATGTTTAAAATCAGTGTTCAGTTTATTCACAAAATTTCCACACTCAAAAAAAATCAAAAACAATTTCACTAAATTTGTTAATAAGTGCTTAGAAGCTTCTTGAGGTTTATTTGTACAAAAGATAATTGCAAGAAGGTTATTTCTCTTGTTTGGATAAATGACTAAAATCATGGACAGTAAACCTTATGGCATGCAACTGAAGTATGTCCTTTTGCTGACATATACTTTCAGGGAGCAGTAAAAGCTGTTGAAGTTTTAAGGAAAGAATGATACTTGGAAAGTTTACCAAATGATTAGATATAAGTATAGGAATTTCAACATCACAGAGTTTATGCTGGTTGTTAGATTAAATTCCAGTAGTGGTATACACAGTGTTGCTTCATATGCCATCTCAAATTTGATTCTTACTGGTGTTTCAATACTCAGAGTTGGTAACATAAGATAGACATTTTATTATGCTATTGTATTTGGTGGATCAGGATTTTAGCAGGGCATGAAGAGAATGGTCTGTTCTTGCTCCACCATATCTAGAGTCAGAGCAGGGAAGATCTGAATGCTGAATGTGAATAGAATGGTTGTTGCTGGAATCCAGGGGAATTGTCTTCCTCATCCTTGAAATTTCAGCCAGGGAGAGGCTCAGGTGGTGTGTTGAACAGAGGACCTTCATGGGCTTATTTATGTAGAATAGTTTCCCATAGCATTACAGGAAACATATCAAAGTTGAATTCCCTGGATAATGAATGTTTAAAAAGATTTCGACAGAAGGCAGAACCAGATTAAAAAAAAAAACAAAAAACAGAATTTTAAGATTCAGGCCTGTCAGAGAGAGAGAGAGAGAGAGAGAGAGAGAGAGAGAGAGAGAGAGAGA
>NW_004524664.1:7314046-7329923 GCF_000260255.1 Octodon degus | reverse complement strand
CAGGCAAGCAGACAGAGACAGGCCTGGAAGTGCCATCTGCCATACTGTAATAAATTGAAAGTATCATAACCTAATGTAAATTGGCAGGAAGAAGACATAGAACTTACCCTGAAATGAAAAGGTCAATGTATTAGGACCAAATATAAAAGTGCCACCAGTATTGAACTTTTTTTGTTGGGCCATTAATAGAATATGACAACAGAGAAGATAAATTTCAACTGCAAACAGTAAGCACATTGAAAGTACATTTGCTGATGGTGTTGCCATTTTGTTGAGGACTAAAAAATAATTCCAGCGTAAGGTTAATGAGAAACTACTTCATGTAAAGATTTTCTCTCCATCATTGATGAGTTCAGTGTGAAAGCAATTTAGAACCTTTTTCCATGCAGGTATGAAGAGTAACATGTTGAATAAAAATAGCTAAACTCAATAGTCAAGACTTTTAAATTATTGTTAAAAAATTATATTTTTTGCTGAGCTAGTAAATGACTGTAAATACTTATTATCTAGTTGTCTTAGCCAAATAACCTAAAGTATTATATAATTTAAGATGAATAAAATAATTACTTTGAAAAAATATTGTTCCTACTTTCCTGACCTTTTGTGTGCCTGCAAGTATCACTAGAATTCTAACAAATAAGGTTTTTGAAATTCTACCTTTAGTATTTTTCATCTTAATGAAAACATGCGTCATTTTCAAAATAAATCCTACAATATAGAAAACATTTTAAAATTAAACGTTTCAAAATAACTGCACTATTTTATGTGTTACCAAAATGTTGTTTTCTATAAACTTTCTTTTGTTCACTTAGAATATTTAGACACAGAATTTTATAAACCCACTCAAAAGTCTCCTAAATGAGTCTTCAGTGGGTTTCAACTTGTAGTCTCGTGAAAGTAATAAGGATGTGTGCTGAGAAATGCACTAATTGATTTTTTTATTGTGGTGACATCACAGAGTGTGTTTACCCAAACCAAGATGGCAGTGAATCCAAGAAACAGATCTGTTTCATGTTTTTAATCCCAATTGGTTAGGGCAGTGCCAGGCACAAGTTATTACTATTTGCGCTCCTCCTATGCCAGTATTAATTTCACCTCTGGTCTCTATGTAAAGCACTCTGGTTAGTTCATAAGTGTATTATTTAATTCAGTCTGAGCAATAACGCAAAGATACAGGTTTTTTTTAGTGATTGAAGTGATAAGGATTTTGTCATGAATCTAAGGTCACACAGATAATTGAAGGGAAAAGACAATGTTTTACCTAAAATTTCACGGTCATTATAGCTTGGGTGTTGCTTTCTGATCAGCACCTCTCGAGAGGTCTTCAGAGGTCCCAAATGAGTTTGTAAGGCATGGAGTAAGATTAGGTCTCAGTCCTTTTTCTGTTAGTATAACACAATAATTGATGCACCATGATATAGAAAAAAAGAAGGGCTTATTGAGCTTTCAGTTCAGTAGGTGTGAGAGCCTGGTGCTTTTTAGCTATATCACATGGCAGATGGCCTCGTGGTAGGAACATATCTGTGAATGAAAGTTTACAGGGTGAGACAAGAAGCCTGGAGCTGAGGCAGCAAATCATATATATTTTTTTTAATAACCCAGTTCTGTGAGAATAAATCTAGTCCTGCAAGATCTGCTGTAGTCCCTTCAGGGTGGTGCCCCAAGACCTGATCACCCTCTGGTAGGCTCCACCTCTAAAGGCTGCACCACCTCTCACTTGATCCCCACTGCAGATGGAGTTTTGCGCATGCGGACCTCCTTGGGCATGCTCAAGCCTCAATCGTCTGTTCTGTTTGACTATGCTTTTGATTGCTGCTCTTGTGAATAAAATGAGGAAATTGAGGAGGAAGGGTAAGAAATGAAGCAACCTGAGGTGAAAGCACTTTTTCCACCAGCCCCAGGATTTAATTCAAGTTCTGTCAGTCCAAAAAATCTCCCTGTTTTCCTCATGTGTTTCCCATTTTCATTTTGAGCAATCATCCACTAGATTCTTGAGTGTGGCTCAGTCAACTCATCATGAGGTTTTCAGCCTGTCACTTCAGCTTTAGATGTTAAGATGGTGTGTAATGTTAGTAGTAGCTTGTGAAAGCTGGAGCTACTTTAAATTGTTGTACAGGAAGTTTAGATATTGCTGTACTTGCTACACTTAAATCACTGATTTAATTCAACAAATGACCACCTACCGTGGAACAGTTACCATTTGTACCAGGGGATGAGCTTTCTGAGCAACTCTGATTCTAATTATATCAGGTTCATTGTAATTCTTATTTATTCGGCCCGTGACTTTTTGGATTGCCTAAACCATAATAATATAACCTGCTTTCTTAGTTATTATAGCAAGTGAATAGACTATTCAGTTATAGTTGTGATTAGTGCAATATGTTCTTTAAATTATAAGTAAAAAAAAATTATCCTGTTGGATTCTAAATCATAAAATCTAAGACAGAGCTTTCACTGTTCATTTATGTTTTTATGAACCTCATAGCTTTGTGCAAGTTCTAGCAGATACCTGTTTCATGGCCATCTTACAAGAGTAGCTCATAACATACAATAAATTTATACATAGTCACTTCCAGTTGCAAACTTGCAACACTATGCTTGTGGCTGCAGTGAAAAATTGCTATTTATTTAACTTTTAATATTCAAATTTGCCCCTGTGATGCATTAGGGCTGTATTACAGTGTTTTTGGGGATGATGTCCTGCCAATATTCATAAGCAGACAAGATCTGTTTGTGTGAGCTAAGTTTTAAAATGACTCATATCACACTGGTCATTACTGATATTTTAAGAGAAATTAATTACTGTTTACAATGCAGGAAAATAATCATCTTAAGAATATAGAAACTGAGTTTTAGAGATTTTTAAAAAGTTGAGTATGTTCCTTGAATGACAATGAATTGCTAGGTACTGGGGTAAGTTGGACAAGGAATTTTAATTGGAGTTGATATGCATAAGAGAAATTGCATCTATAAGAATAGCTTTTTTGAAGCAACATAGCATTACTGTAGATGAGAATATCATTGCAGGCACAGTGAGGCTGGACTCTCTTTTTAGCTGCATGTGTAGCTGTGTCTTAGGTATACCATATGGCCAGTGTGCCCGCCTCTGAAATAAAACTTTGAAAGGCACAGCAGCTGTGGAATGGAATTAATGCTATGCTGATTTTGAATGTGAGGTTGAATTGCTAAGTGCTTATGCTGTTCCAAACAAAACTGAAAGATGATGTTTAAAAAATAAATATTACTTACAGTATGTTTCTGGGTGGCTGGCTGCAGAGTGTTATGTTTTCTTCCAGTTTTCACTTTTCTACTTAAATGACTGTCACCGGATGGGTTCTCTGGGATGTGAACACTGAGCTGCTGTCTGGAATACAAGTTCTTGGGGACCTGCCCTGGGAATCAGCCTGGAGCAGGCAGAGAAGAAAGCAGGCACAGCAGAGAAGCTGAAGCGCAGTGGCCTTGTAGCAGCAGCCTCAGGTGATGCCAGGGACACAGATTCAAGTGGTCTTTTAAAGTTGCTCCCTGTTGAGGCAGGAACTTGGGACTTAAAATGTGCTGCTTGGTCCTGCTGGATGACCAGGAGTCTGTGTCAGGAGACAAAGGGGACATGGGGACAAAGTAACTTTCAATGTGTCCTCCCAGTTTACCTGAAACTGGTTTCCAAACTGTGCACTGGGTACCCTGGGGCTCCTGAGTGGTTGCCTTGGGGTGCTCAGGCTTTAGCAAGTGCTCCTATCTTAAGGTGGCTTGTAGTTTCTCCAGTAGATGGCTATCTTCTTTCAATAGAAGACATTATGTTTTAGATCTAAAATGTCCCCCCAAACCTCATGTATGTGGGAGTTGATTATATCATGGTGTGCTATACCCATTAGTAAATCCATTGCTGAATTCAGTAGATAAATGAGGTGTTAGGTGATTTGAGGTAGGCTAAGGGAATTGGGACCTGGAAGCTGTACTCTTGCCCCTGACTCTTCCTTCGCTACTCTCTCTGTTTTCTGGCTGCTGTGGTTTGAGCCCCTTTTTCTTGGTACACCTTTCTGTGAGGCCATTCCTGCCTTGAAGTCAGCAGTGCAGGGACAGAAGCTGTGAGTCAACAAATAACTCTCCTCCTTTCAGTTGTGGATGTTGGGGATTGTGTCTCAGCGACAGGAAGGAGACTCGGACAGGAGGTTTGGAATTGTTGATGTGAATAAGACAGGTGCTGGGTTAAATCGACATGAAACAGAAAATGAGGGTTATTATATACAATCTTCCAAGGTATGCCAAGTTGTGTATTGCCCCATTGACACTATATTGTCAGGACATGCATGTTTATTTACTTTTTTTTTACTTATTAAGTGCTAGGTTAGATACTTCTTTTAAAGAATGCTAGGAAAGTCTCCCTGAAATTAAACATTTGAGAAACTTTGGCTATAATACTGGTTGGGTAGGATAACTTTAGATTTTGGAGGCTAGTTGAGATCTGTCAGCTGCTAGTACCCAGCTCTGCCTGGAAAGTGTAAGGACCTGGGCTTGAACCCCAGTACTGCATGCCATGCCAGTCACCAAAACTGGGCATGGCGGTGCATGCCTGTAACCCCAGTGCTGGGGAGCTGAGCAAGGAGGATCAAGCTGTGCCCAAGCTGTGTAGCAAGACCCTATACCAAATAAATAAATAAAAGGGTTATTTTATTTTTGCGGAACTGGGGATTGGACTCAGGCCCTTGTGCTTGCCAGGCAAGCACTTATTCTATTGAGCTATCTCCCCAGCCCAAATAAAAGATTTTTAAAAAGCTGATTTCAGAATTAATTCCTCCACAGAGAAGTTAAAGTCAGCAAAAATTCACCAGAATTTAATTTATTTTTAAAAGTTCACTTTTGTATCATAACCACCATAAGAGGCCAAGATAATGAAAGCTCCTGTCTCTTGACTGATGTGTGTTGATTGACTTATGTAAGTCCATTTGCTTTTCTGTTGGAAACTTGTGTTAAAAATCTTTTCCTGAGTGTCCACAGATCCTGAGAAAGTTAGTTAAATATAAATTTGACATCTTCCCCCATAAATTTTATTTATAATCCTGGGAGAAACACAGATTTACCCACCCAACACATTTCTTTTTAATATAGGTGTCCTAGTATCACTTTATACCTTTTATGGAATTTTTATATTAATACCAATTCATTTTTGGTTTTTTAATTCTCAGAAATGAGGACTCACATATCTGCTTCAATTGACTGAGCGTGATTACATCTTGAATATAGCTCATTTCAGCATTTGAGACTCAAATCTTGTCTCTGTAAAGTTCAGAAGAGCTTTCTGGTTACCAGATGGTATTTAAAGAGTGAAATCTTTCCTTAGTCATCATAATATAGAGTTCTTCTTAGTACAGTATGAATACAAATTTTTAAAGACAAGGCAGTGGGAAAGACTATCAGGGTGAAAAGCCAAGAGTAAAATGGTTTCTTCAGATGATTTAGCAAATCTCTAGAGAAGGATTTATCTTAAGAACCCATTTCAGAATTTAAGCTTAGCAGCAGTCAGGTCCTAAGGAAGCAAACTGTATTAGAGGGAGAATGATTTTTCTCCTGGGCTGAATTTGTAACATGTTTACCCAGGGAATACAGGATGAAGATCAGCACCTCTGGTTCACATCTGAGTGTGTGTGCATGTGTGTGTGTGTGTGTGTGTGTACACACACATGTATGTATCCAATTTAAATGATGAGGACCCTTGATTTATGCTTAGCATTTGTCACTTCCTGGGGAGAACTTTCTAAGTACACTGCCATGCAATCTCATTTTGTCCTTTGGGGGTAGACTTTGTTAACAACATTACCCCCTTGCTTCATTTTTCCCCACCAACAGCTTTACCACTTATGTCTGCATGTGAAGTGTTGAAAATACTTTGCAATCACAGGGGATCATGGCCAGAGGACATTTTAATAGGCAAATGACTTACTCTATAGAGTATTTTTAAATTTTATCAACTCCAAGCATCTATTTTCATTAACGGAAAGGCTGCACTCTCCTCTCATCACTCGTTTTGCCCTCTCCTTTGGCCCACTATTCTCTTCATTCTGTGCCTCTGGCTCCTGTCTTTCCTACCAGACCTTTTCCCAAAGACCCAGGATGGAAAAATTCTAATGTTTGGGATCAAAAACTCACAGAAAATGTGGCCGCCTGCTATAAATAAATTAAGATGTCCTAATTTCAGGAAAAGTGTGTTGGGAAAACTGATTTCACAAATACAAATAGTATCCTGACAAATTGATATGGCAGATACCTCCTTCATACAGAAGCAACTGACTTGCCCCTTTTTCCTCTGTTCAACATTGTAACTGAAAATTGCTATTCATTTCTTTTTTTAATTTTTCACAATTTAGTTCCATTAAATTATGCTTATGTAACTATCCTGCATTTTGCATGGAGGCTGGATGGTGATTTGAGAGGAAGTGTGGCCTGACAGTAGAGTGTGTGTGGAATCTGGTCTTCACTGTTTTTTCTCTGAATGACCTAGAGATAATGCCTAAGCCGCAGTTTCCTCATCTATAAAATGGGCATGAGAAAACTTAGCTCTTAGAGTTGGATGTAGCAAGCGTGAAGAAAGTGCTGTTGCTTTGCCTCCAACTACATTTCATACTGATGCTTTAGGGTTTGCTTATGTCTCTCTTTCCAAATATGGTTTTATTTATCATTTAATTTTTGTCACTGTACTGGCTCCTCTTAGAAACAAAGTGATTTGAAATTTTGAAGGGATATGGTGCATTTGGCTTGCGAATGGGGACATGTCTCTTTTCTGATGCCATTTTTGTTTTGTTTTGGAAGAAAGGCAGTAGAGATATAAATCTTCTTTTTTAATATCTGACTAATGTTTCTGTTAATGATTTAAAGAAATTGAAGATAAAACATGTTTTATCAGTAGATTTGTAAAGGTTTCAATATATGTCTATTAGTACTTTCAATAAATTTTTCAACTCCTTTGAATAAAAGTTTTTAACACAGGGGTTTATACTGACGTACCTAATAATAATGGAATAACAGCAGGTGAACTGCCCTCTGAGAGTTAAATTGAATATTGACATATGATAGATCAAAGCTTAGATCTATGGAAGTTTTCTTTTTGCCTCTAAAGACAGAATTCCCGCTGGGCCACAATCTTTGGCCAGAACCTGATTGATTGCATTAACACAGCTAATAAGAAAACCTGTTCAAGTGTCAGTCAGATTCCCAATGTAAGTAGGCATACAGTGATGTCAGTGGGGCCAGTGACTGCAGGCAGGAGCTCTCTGCAGGGGAGGGGGCTTGTGCCCGTGGCCTCCAAGCATTTGTGAACCACTGGTATGGCTCTGTGTATTTTAAGATGTATCTAACTACCTAGCTGCCCAAACAGAGTTCTCATTGTCTGTCTCCTTCTTCTGACTTTGATTCCACATTCACTAGAAGTCAGGTGATTTTTGCATAATTATATATTGTTTGGATTAGTTATCTATCGCAATAAATTTATAAATTAGAATTGAATTCATTGATTTATCAGTTGAGAGGAATATATGTCAGGGGAATTTGTTTTTCAAAAACCTAATGGATTGTGTTTTGAAAGTGTTTGCATAATTAAGAAGAATTTTAGTTGCACTTATTTGATAATTGTTCTTCAATGTTGTCTCTGTTCTCTGGTAGGCTTGTAATGTTGGCTGTCCTCTGTTGGCCTTCTTTTTAAATCTTCATATCTTCATCATTGCCTCTGAGTTTTGGGAGACTTTTCTCATGTTTTTACTTTGCTAAGTTGATTTCTTTTTCTTACAAATCCTGTCTGCCTCATGTTGTTTCATTGTGGTCTCTAATTATCTAGGCTGGACTTTATTATTACCCCTTTCTTTATCAATTCTTTTCTTGGCCCTCTTCTCTCATTGGAAATGCTATATACTTTTGAGTTCTATCAAAAGAAAACATATAAAGTAAGTTCTCCCATGTTTTGTCTTTCTTAGGAAGACAATTACTTAATTTCCTCAAAATTTTGCTTATGTATGGGGAAGTTTTGGATGCTTTTCAAAGAATGGTAATTACAGTGTGTTCTTCCAGAGATGACACTGAATGCTCTTCAAGTTGCTAAATCTTAAATGAATAAATAACGGAAACTTTGAAAGTGAAAAGCTTGGGCAGGAATGACCAGAGTAAAGGAGACTGCCCCAAGATGCTGGACCCATTTGCCAGTTTCTTTCTATAGTGTTCTATAGAAAGAAACTTTCTATAGTGTTTCAAGTGGTGCATGTGGAGCAGTTTTTCTGGTCTTTTCCCTGCCTCATCTTGCTTGCCAGCTAGCAGCCAGTGAGGAATGTGTTCCTCCACTCCTGCCTGTCTTCTGTACACTGCTGAAGGCCAGGCTTTCTCTTGCAGTGAGGGCGCATGTTCAGCTCATGTTCAGAGGGTCCTCCAGCTCCTGGTGCCCTTCAGATACACATGTGCAGCTCCTCACCCCTACCCACACTTCCCCAGCCCTCCACTGTCCCCTAATACTTTTACAGAAAGGTATTCTCTAGGATGATTTTCACACTCTTCCCATGTGTATACTTTCTGTGGCAGGGGCCCTTTGATTGGCTGTGCTGCCCTTCATCTGATCCTATTTGTATAATATGTAGGAAAAAACACTTGAAATTTTGGTATGAAAAATGCAAGCAGAATATTATTTTATTTTATTTATGTGTGTGTGTGTATGTGTGTGTGTGTGGCCAGCTCAGCCCACCAGGGGGCGGGGCTGGCTGGCATGTGGTGCTGGGGGATTGAACCACGGTCCACTGTACTTTGCTAAGCTTGTTCTAAGTAGGTGCTTTAGACCACTGAGCCATCTCACCAGCCCACAAGCAGATTATTTTTAAAAAATCCAATTGTTGGTCATTGCGGTGCATGATCATATCTGAACTAGGAGGATGGAATTCTATGTGTTTCATGCTGTATATTGCCTGGAGAATCAAATATTACCTTTTATGTATTTTATTTTGTGGATTTCAGTATAGTTAAATTTTAAATACAAATTATGTGAATTTAATGCATACAACCTGATTGATATACATAATGAAGTGATTACTACAGTCAAGCAAAAGAG
This sequence comes from Octodon degus, assembly GCF_000260255.1. Taxonomy (NCBI): domain Eukaryota; kingdom Metazoa; phylum Chordata; class Mammalia; order Rodentia; family Octodontidae; genus Octodon; species Octodon degus. Next base: position 7,320,847 of record NW_004524664.1, on the reverse strand, counting down.
CATCCTCATCTCTCAGTGACCTGTTTTGTGTAAAACCTTTCTTAAAGTTACAGTACATATCATGTCATTACCAACTGTGGCCAGCATGCTCTAACTGTGTCTTGAGCTTTATTTATCCTGTGTTTGTCCTCTGTCGTGCTAGGTATGTGGGTGACCATGTCTGTAGGTACTCTACTCAGCCCCTGAACCCAAATGTCTTTTGAAAACAACTGTATTGTGTCCATGTTTTGAAATGGAACACTGCATCCCCACTAATGTATGTGCATTTGCTATGAGTCATTCCAAAATCAAAAAATATTTTGGAAAATCCACTGCATGTTTTTGTTCAGTAGAGTGGATGCCAGTTATTGTCACCAGTAATTTAGTACTGGTGTACCCTAAGAAAGATCCACGATTTACAGCTCTGAAATAATCGACTACCTGCCCTGTCCCAGGCTCCCTGCTATGATCTCCTGCCCAGGAGTCCCTGTAGTGCTTTAGCAGAATCTTTTTCACCCTGCTGAGATGCTCTGAGAAGGACAAGATACGTACCCTGAATTCTAATGTGAAGACGCAGGTCCTTGTGGGCTTCGTAGTTTTGTAAATAGTGTCTGATTCTTACAGAGTTTAGTTAAGACATCTTTCCCAAGTGTTTCTGGAAAGAGGAAGGTAAATAAAACTCAAAAACAGTATTTTAGATTTCACCAAGTTGTTCACTCACTTCCAGCTTGGTGTGTTTGTGTTTTACAGTGGAATGAGATTACTTTGGGAATAAGAACCAGCTGCTTCTGAGATATAGTGATGAACTTGTACAATATTCAAGAGAACATAAAAATATAATAAATTTCATGTGGGTGGCAAATTGCTCCCAAGCTGACTGACCCTTTGTAATGAAGAAAACACTTTTCAGCATTGCATTTTTTGTTGTAGGTCACAGTGGTGATTAATGACCGCAGATCCCAATATAAAATGTGGATGAATTAGTCCCCCGTGGCCTGTTAATAACCTGGTCCACTACCACATTTTCCCTCAGGCGGTTGGTGACTCTTCCATCATTCTTTCATCCCCAGAACTTTCACAGATGATGTGTACAATGCTCTTCTGATGGACAAATGTGAAACCACCTTGCTTGTGTTTTAGAAATACTTGGAGGAATAGACCTGCTCAGGCTGTACCTGCTGTTGGCTCCCCCATAGGCAAAAAGATCTCCAGTTTCCAATTATCAGAGCAAATTAGAACCAGAAATGAAGCAAAGAATACAGAATCTGTAGACTTGGCCTTGTAAAATTAAGGAAAATTCAGGCTTTTGGGTAATGTTATAGTGTAACTAGATGGTGGTGTCTCCAGTGATACAATTGAGGGTCAAAACATGCTAATGATTTGTGTAAGGAGATGCCACTGTTTCTTTATGAAGGTGGACCTATAATTTTTCCAGTGTGTAAAATATCAGTAATAGAGAACACAGCAGGGAAGTGCTGGTATTTAAACATTTGATGCTAGAAATCCCATTGTATCCTGTGATGTACACTGGTTAAGCTTGGGTGTTGTTGCGTGTGTGGTTGTGTTTCTGGTGATGAGGTTTCCCAATGGGAATACATGGGGAAGAAATGGACTGCATCCTCCCTGTGGTGATTCTTTACCTGGATTGCTAGAATGGAGATTCTATAGCCATGCCAATACTGGCACTCTTTTTCATGTTTCTTTAGGGAAATTATATGCAGATATTGAGATAGGAAAATTCTAATTTAGGGATGGTTCTTCTTTTCCTTCCTATTACTATAAGTTTAGCACTAGTTCTCTCTTGCCTGAAGCAGACTTCTCACTCACTGGCATCTCCCTCCATCAATTCATTCCAACCCTTTGCAGAGGAATTTTCCTAATGTTCAACCCTGATAATTGCTGTCCCCTTCTCATGCTCCTGCTCTTTGTCCCTGTTGCCTAATAGAGTTCTAAAATAACACTTGCTTAAAGCATGTGTGTGCTTGTCTCCTATTTCATGACCTTCTTGGGCTGATTCTCCTGCCCTTTGTCCAGGCATATAAAACCTTCATTTCTGGCTCCCTTTCCAGAACTCATTCAGCTTAATATTGCCACCTAGATGAACCTCAGATCTCAAGTCGCAGGCCACACTTGTGGGTATTCTCTCTGTGATCAAACTCTTCCATTTATTGAAGCCCCTCTCTTCAAATCAGCCTTCTAAATCCTTGTCCTGATGAAGATTCACTTCTTTGCTCACAATGCTACAGTTTCACATTGTCCCCTTGATTGCTTTGCCCTGGTTCAGAAGGAGAAATCATTCATTGGCTACAAGGAGGGACATGGTCGATTGAAAATTCCCATCTGTCATTGGGTGTGAATTCTTCTTGCATTAAATTAATAATTACCCTCTGATATTTTTTGCTGAACTTATACTAACATTGCTCCTGCATTGTCTCCCATTAATATTTCTAATAGAAAATATTTCTGTAAGGTGTTTGACAGTTGATATGCCTAAGACCTCATCGCACTGTCTCTTGTATTCATGTCTTCACGATAACATGGAGTGAGTCCTGCTTTGTTTCAAGTACTTCTTTGTGGCTGTTGTTCTCTGCATTCCTTAGCCTTCTTTCTCCGCTTAGTTTGGCTAATGGTGTTATGCTGCTATCCTAAGTCCAGGTATTTTTCTAGCTTTTATCTTCTCCTTTTCATGAATCACTTTGATATCACTGTTTGAATATCCACATTTAATAACCTGTCCCTTCACATACAGTCAGGTATTCTTTTAGCTGCTAAAATCTCGTATTATTTCCCATCACTTAATATCCAAGTCAGTTGTGAAGATCAGCTCTGTCTCTGAAGTCCCAATGCAATCTATAAGAGGAGGAATTCATCCTAAATAAGTTGTTTCTCTTAAGTAAGTTGAAAAAATCTTGCCATAGCATATATCTTTTTAAAATACCTGATGAAACTGGCCACTCTCAAAATGCTAGTGTTGGTGTATCCACAAGATAGCATTCCTTCTAGCTGTCTGACTGCTCACCTTTGTGAAAATTTCTTTACATAGTTTTCCTCTATAACTGTTCACTGCTAAATTTGGTTGCAAATTAAGGAAATGAAATACAGTAATCTCCACTTATAGGAAACAACAAACCAAGCTTATGTTAAGTAAACCCATGACCCTCCTTAATGCCATTTTTAATGACTTCTATAATTGGATTATCAGAATTTTTTCTCAAATGTCAGATCTCTTCAGCGAAGAGGCATAGGATGTCAGAGGGAGAAGGTAGGATTTCTAGATTTTTGTCTCATGTGTATGACCTTGCATAAATAGCTATATGTTACTGAAATTAATAGAGAATGTAGTGGTACTTCAGATCACAAACTTAATTATTTCAATGATTCTGGTCACAAACCAAATTGGATGAGAACCGAATCCAGTTTCCCCATAAAGTCAACATAGAACTTAACTATTGAACTGAATTTTACTCAGTTCTCCTGCCGTTCATGTTTTGACCAGAATTACAGAAAGAAGCTTGTGAACTGAGATACTACTGTACATTGGTAGCATGCCATGTAGTGCCGCAATCTCTCACAGTAGTCCCAAAATTTTATGAAATGTGTCATTTTTAACTGAAATGTATTTCAGTTGTCTAAAAAATTATTAAATAGAAACAAAAGCCAACATTTTGGTGGTGGTTGTTACTGTCCATCATGGAGCAGAATATTCTTCCACTAACTGAAACCAACTACCTCAAAAGGTTCAGAGAATTTTCTGTATATACTGTGGATATTTATTTTTATAATCTAAATGGAAGGGCCTTACTAAGGTTTTCATCATTTAAGTAGGGCAAATGATGAAGCATAACTGCCACTTGGACAGTCAAATTGTCTCCTCTTGGAAGGGTGACTCAGTCCTAGGCTCCTGCACTCGCCAGTGGCCTCATCCACTGATGCTCATAGCTGCCTGTGCCTATAGGAGGCGCAGCTAAGGCAGAGGCGCGCCCACGAGGCTTGCCTTGGCAGACCGGATTCTGCGGCGCTGCGCTTCCTTCTCTGCTTCCAGGCTGTAATTTAGGGAGCAGCTTTGCTCCACCACGCTCATTCTCTGTGGTATTTCTGCCCTAGAACCAGCTGGAGCTGGACAGAAATGTCTACACCTGTAAGCGACAATGAATACTTCCTTCTCTAAATTGTGTATGTTGGATATTTGGTGCCAGCAACAAACATCTGGCCAGAGCAGAAAATTAGTACCATGGAAGTGTCATTGCTGTGGCCGTCCCTGACCATATTTTTTCAAAGCCTTAGCAACTGGTTTGCAGCCTAAAGAAGCCGTAGAGTGTCGTAAGCTGAGCTTGATGGGTGATTCTGATTGGAACATGGAAGAGCAGAATGTTCTCACGTAGAAAGGGGCCAGTGCAGCCCAGACCAAGAGAACTCTAACAGCTGAAGAAATTAGCACCATTAAAAAGAGGGGGGGAGGGGAGATGGTTTAGTAGAATAAGCACTTCCCTGGCAAGTGCAAGGGCCTGAGTTCACTCCCTGCTTCCACAAAAGAAAGAAAGAAAGAAAGAAAGAAAGAAAGAAAGAAAGAAAGAAAGAAAGAAAGAAAGAAAGAAAGCAAGCAAAGCTGAGAAGGGTGGCACAGGCAACAATCCTAACATTCAGGCGGCTGAGGTCAAAGGATCACTGAGAATTATTTGCCAGCCTGGGTTACACAGCGAGTTCGAGGCCAGCCTAAACTACATAGCAAGATCCTGTTTCAGTAGATGATAGGTAGGTAGATAGGTAGATAGACAGATAGATACCAACCAACCAAGTACTTTAAACAGGGATAAGATGGAAGAGGTCTCAAGGGAATCAAGTATCTGCAGGACATTGCATATCATAGGCACAAGTGTGGAAGTGTTGCTCTTTCATTTGAGAAGTAACACAGAGTCCCTGGTCAAGAATTGGTTCCCTGGGGTTCATTTCACTGTACTTAGCGATTTGGGTACTCAGAAGCTCCTGTGGTTATGGTCAAAGGGGCATTGGCTACTAATTTTCCTAGTAGCAGGGTCTGGTGTTGTGTATATAATAATGTAGATTTTTCAGAAATGGAGAAGGTAAGAGTTGTGGAATCAGGGTTCCACCTACCTTTTAAAGGAAGGCCTGGAAGGCCAAGAAGTGTGCCCCCTACAGGCGTGTGTGTGAAATTGTGAGACCAATACTAAGGTACTATAAAGTTAGGAGATTTGTGGAACATGGGCTGTCTGCCAAGAAAAACAGGCAAAAAGTGGAGCCAGCCAAGAGAGGGGCTTTGTGGACTGCAAGTGTTCAGACCACGGGGGGTGAGCCAGTGAAGCCTCTGAAGCTCATATCTTGCCATGATGTGCCTGCATGTCAGATGGAGCTACAGGACTTAATGCTTGCTCTACTGGGTTTCAGTATTCACTGGTGTTATCCTCCTCATTCATCCCATTCCACCTTTTAAAATGAAAATGTTTACCTTATACCACTGTACACTGGGGATATGTAACCTGCTTTGTGAGTTTTATGAAGTTTCGCAGTGGAAGAGTTGCCTTTGAGAAATGCTGCAACTTTGGAGATTTGGGAAAAAGGAATAGCATACTTTTGGTTGTATGCAGGACAGTTACATCATGTTGGGAGGGACGATGCCTTTGTTATTATCCATATTTGGAGGTGAAGTATGCTGAAGAAGATGTTTCTTGGTGTCAAGTGGACATAAGGTGGAATGTGATGGTTAAACTTAACAGCTTTCCTGGATTAAGAAATTCCAAGAAAGATGAGTGGAGTATGTGGGTGCTGTTTTTATCAGTGGGTTACTCCATTGATGTGCACAGTGGAATGCTGTTAAAAGCTGGAGTCTGGTTAGAGTTGGGCCACTGCAGCTTGCTATGGGAGGCTGCATAGCTTGTTAGCACTGTTTTGTGCTTCTGGCCACCATGAAGTAAAGAGCTTGTCCCACCATGCCCCTGCAGTGTGACACACCTGCTTTGGAGCCAGCCAGTCATGGAACAAAGCCTGTGAAACCATGAGTAAAGAGAAATCCTTCCTCATTTAAATTGTGTATATTGGGCCCAGCAACACACATCTGACCAATACATAAGGGACATGTTTTTTTACATGGAAACATCAATATACTTATCTTAGTAGTCTTCAAGTCTGAACAAATGTATTATTGATGAACTGTCACATTTTCTAAAACTAATAATAAACAGTGTTTGAGGGCCAGAGAGATAGCTCAGTGGACTAAGCACTTGCTTAGGTAAGTACAAGGGCCAGGGTTTGATCCCTGGCACCTCATACCAGGCCAGCCTCGCCCCCAGGTACACTGAGCCAGGGATAGTGTCTGAGCATGGTGGAGCATGCCTATGATTCCAGCACTAGGGTAGCAGAAAACAGGAGGATCACTACAGGTTTGAGCTGTGTAGGGAGACCCTGCGCAAAAAGAAAAAGAAAAAGAAAGAAAATAAAATAATAAACATTGCTTGGCATGTGATTAGCATGCACATTTACTTTGCTGTTTTTAGAATTTATTTAGGACAGCTTTCACTTTCACTCTTGAGGTAAAGAATAAGACAATGAATTTTGTAAAGGAATGGAATCATCTGCAGTTAAGAATGACTAAGCCAGGACTGGCCAGATAGCTCAGTGTATTAAAATGCCTGCTTAGGCAGACACAAGAATTGGGATTCGATCCCCAGCCTTTTGTGCAGGCCCCACCATTGGGGCATGGTGAGAAGGCAGTGAGACTGGGTGCATCTGTAATCCCAGTGTTAGGGAGGCTGAAAAACAGGAGAATCACTATGAGTCTGATCTGTGTAGTGGGACCCTGTAGACCCT
>NW_004524664.1:7305549-7313931 GCF_000260255.1 Octodon degus | reverse complement strand
TTTTTTTGTGATACCAGGGATTGACTCAGGACCCTGTGCTTGCTTGCTAGGCAAGCACTTATTCTACTAAGCTGTCTCCCTGGCCCGTAGGACAGTTCTTTTTTGTTGGTAATAATGTGAGCTGGTTCAACCATGCAAAATCAAGATTTAGATTACTACAAAAACCTGAAACAAACAAATGAACAATGAGGCAACAAAAACAGAGAATTCAATTTAACCTGTCTGAGTATTATTGTGGTGCATTTAATGGCAGCAAATTACCATGATGCATGCAATCCCATGCTTTTATTTTTATGTATTCAGTACAAGTTCTACAGGGTCTCACTGCGCAGATTGGACTTGTAGTGATCCTCCTGTTTTCAGCCTCCCAAGTGCGGGCGTGATAGGCGTGTGCCACCGCTCCCAGTCTCAGTTGGCTGTCTCAATGCAGTGAGGGTGCCACAGCGTGCCGGGGATCGAACCCCAGTCCCTGTGTCTGCTTACCAGGCATTTTAACCTGCTGAACTGTCTGGCTGACCCCTAATCCCATGCTTATAACACCATTTAAAATAACTAAATTTTGGAAGCAGTGTATATGCCCATGAAGAGAGGAACAGGTAAAAAATATGTGGTACAGGGCTGGGGAGATAGCTTGGTGCTCTAAGTGCCTGACTGGCAAGTGCTGCAAGGTCCTCGGTTCGATCCCTAGTACCTCATGCCATGCCATCCCTGTGTCAATCCAGCTGAAGGGTTATAGGCATGGTGGCATAGTTGAGACAGGATCACTAAGAATCCAAGCTGCATAATGTGACTCTGTATCAAATAAATAAAGATTAAAAAAAATATATGTGGTACATATATACCATGGAGTGCTGTTCAGACATAAAGGAAGATGCATCTGAGTCAGTTGTAGAGGAATGGACGTAACCTGAGATTATAATGCTAAGTGAAAGCAATCGGATGCATCAGGTTAAATGTCACATGATTTTTCTTATAGAAGAAACCCCAAATATAAATAATTTAAGGAGCAAATTATTGAAAAGTGGAGGTAGACTTTGGAGGTGGAAAGAGGTCATGATGGGAGAGAAAAGCATGGGGATGTGAGTGATTGATAATGTGAAATGGAGGCGCACCAGCTATGCAGGATGAGTGTTCTTTTGTATCGTAAAGCTATAAAAGTAAAAAATAGGGATATATATATATATATATATATATATATATATATTCATTCATGGGAGAAATTGTAGAAATAATTAATGTATGAGATAGGTAGAAACAATTTTTTCTTTGTTCTAAAGACTTTGATTTTAAAACAAAAGTGAACTTCTAAATACAACATCAAATATCCGAGGAACACAGTTTATATCCGAGGAACACAGTTTATATCCGAGGAACACAGTTTGTAATGCAAATGTAGCAAAGCAAGACTCTGTCATGTACAACAATTTTTAGCTTAAGAAAATATACAACCTTTCCCAATACTATTCTGGACTACTGGATTCTTTTAGAATATTTTGCTGAGTTAACACACCTATAATATTCAAATAACGGAGCTAAACAAAAAAAGGTGATACAGATGAATGTCCATTTTGTATTTGTGTATTACAAGTGGTTAGGATAGATATATAGTTACATTCTCTTAATGAATAGAGGGATTTGTTCTAATAGTGTTCGTAATTAGGATATCATGTCTGCATCTTGTACAGCAATTAACCACTAGGAAGAATGTATGCAATGTGTTAATTATTGAAACTGTCCTACCAATTTGATTTGAAACTGTCTCATTGCTATTTGTTTCTCAATAAAATTATGGGGAAAAAAAGAAAGAAAATATACGACCTTTTTTCTTTTGTAATAGAACATCACCTGTTAGGTTTTCTGTGGCTTCCCTTGTCCCTAAAATACAGACATAAGGGCTGGTTGATAACTCTTTTCTTAATATAATGTTTATTCATTTTAATGAGAAAAAAAGATAAAGTAGCAATGCAACAGTTTCAAAAGAGGATGTAGGACATTTACAACAATTAATGCATTGCATATTGTCTTCATAGTATTCAGAGGACAAGCTGCAGCTCTTCACAGTACCGTCAGTGATCACAAACCCGTGCTTAGTGCCCACTGTATTTGCGTGCTTGTGACAGGCAGGGAAACATGAAAGGGCTCTGTTAGTGAGGTGCATCTTCTGGAGTCACAGGTGCACCCCTAGCTGTGGGCTGCAGTTGCCTGGAGAGCTGCAGTGCTGTGTCCTAGGTCTGTCCCTCCTGGAGCTTGCAGAGCTGGAGCAGTCATTCCCCAGATAATCCTGACTCGACCGAAGTCAAGGACCTCTCGTAGTAAGGCTCATTTCAGTACCCACCTCTTGATAAAAGCAAAACAAACTTGAAAGCTTTTCACAGGAGTAAGTTTTGATTGTAACTTTTTTTTGTAGAATATATTCATCTGAAATTGAGAGAAAATTGAGTGAGAAATCCAGCAGAAAGTATTGGTTTTGGCCAGGTCTATGAATAACCAGAAAATGATAAAGATGACTTGGAACTCTATTAAACTATTAAACTGTGATATATATATATATATTCTTGCAGAAGTAATCATGCAGAGTTTAGGAATTATGCCTATAAAACAATTACAGACTCTTAGAGCCCACATAAATGGATTTTATTAAACTAATAGCAAATATTTACTTCTTTCCAACATGCAGGTTACAAAATCTTCTTTTAATTAAGTGTTTAAAAAGTTAGTACTTTGGGTGACGGAAATTTTTATTTGCATAAAAATGGCAAAAATATCACCTTCTTTTCCTCTCCCAGCACCATCCATCCAAGTCTCAGGTCTAATGCCATGAGTAGGAGATATATTACCTGCTGACAGTGCACAGTTAGTAGCAGCACTTATCACTGGCCGAGCAGTCACTTCTATTTTCCAATTTACTAATATGAAAAATCTGGAGAAAACATTTCAAAATGCAGTGTGTAATTTGGTAGAAGTGGGATGATTCTCTGAATTATATACTATTTAGTAAGATTGTTTTAATCCCTTTGCCTCATTTTACCCAGAAGTTTTACTTTTCATATTGAATGCATTCCTGAATAGTGATTTAAAATTACCCAAGACGTACTTGCTGTAGAGGACTGTGTGATACATTTTTAAGAGCTAAGCTGTGTGTACACCTAACAGTGACACTTGGATTTCTGTTTTTCTTCAAGTTTCCACTTTTACAAGATAGCACTAATTCTACAATCATAAGACTTGTACTTCTGTGAAAAACAAGTTCAAAACTTAGTTGTGCAGATGAGAAACCGCTTGGCAGCATTGCTTGTCTCATTGTTTGATTTGCAGATCACAAAACTGGCATGTGGATGTCGCCAGCTGCTTCTCTGCATGCTGAGGCCAACTTTTCTTTCAGTGGACACCTTTCCCTTGGTCTGCCTAGCAGGATTATCCCATTTATGCTAGGATATTCCATACTACAGGAAGATGATTGTTACTCTGAATATTTGACTCAGGTCTTGTTCAAAAGAAACACATTTTGGGTGAAGCTGTGTGCAAGTACTTTCCAAGGTTCTATGAAACAAAAAAATTGAATGTTCTCCATAGTGCATAAATGAACCTGGTAGCATTCATTTTGCTATTGTGTGAGATAAAAAGGAAAAAAATCAAGCTAGTGAATTAAACACATTTACTCTGAGATCTGAAATAGATAATTTGCATTTTTGATCCAAAGCATATAATCTTTTTTTTTTTTTTTTTTTTTGTGGAACCGGGGATTGAACTCAGGCCCTTGCGCTTGCCAGGGAAGCACTTATTCCACGGAGCCATCTCCCCAGCCCCAAAGCATATAATCTTAAAGTAAACCAAGGATGCACAAGTTGAATTCTAGTGAGGTCTGGGGATACATGTCCCAGAGAAAAACTGGCCTTCTTTGGAATTAGGCTGGCAGTCACAAGTATGAGGCTGTCAATGCTATGTAAGGATTTCCACATGACTGTAGCTAGAGTTTGATGTTTGTAGTCCCTGCCGGAGACAGTCCTGTGGTTTTAGACTTAGTACGTTGTATATGAGAAGGTAAAATTGAAAAATAACAGAAAAATATATTACTATAAGTAAAAAGTCAATCAGCCATTTTTCTGGGAAAAAATTCAAATAATAGCTATTCATGAACCCCCAAAATTTCTATAAGGATCAGAGGGCCACTTGGGAGTTATGAATTACTGTAGCCTTCTGCTAAATTAGTCTTGACAACTGTTAAAAGATATTATCAAAAATAGGCCTGAATGTCACTCACTGTCTGCCAAATATACCTACCACCTGTGACCTGAAGGAGGTCTGTCTAGAAGTTTTCTCACAGCAATTACTGGAAGAAATAACCAATAATCAGTTGCTTCTGGCCACTTTGGGGCAAGGGTGTTAGAATAAGAACCCCAGGCCAGGACCCAATTGAAGATTGAACTGTTCAGAATTAACATTTATAACCTGAGAGGAAGTAGAGTGAAAGGCATCCCTTGAGTCATTTCCATGTTGTGCAAGCCAAGCAGCCAGCTCTTCTAAATGCAGGAAATGTCTGCACCATATTGGGTGTCCTTGGTTGATTCTGGGTTACCCAGCCTTTCTATGGCCCTGTTGTGAGAAACTGGCTTCATTTTCTTCAGAGTTCAATAAACAAATCACTGAGCTGAGAATGTGGATTTTTTAAAGTTTATTTTTTGTTAGTACGCGTTTATCACACGTAATGATCATATTCATTATAGGGATATTGTACCTGTACATAATAAATCTTAATTCTTTTCTCCATTCCATTCCCCTTTCTTCACCTCCCCATTTCCAAAAGTTCTGTTTCTATTTATTGTCATTTGGCTCTATTGTTTCAAAATCCTACCTCACTCATTTTCCTTCTTATTTGAACAAGTTATGCTCTGTCTTTTAAAGAAGGGTAAACTTGGGACATTTCCAGGTAAACAGATGCATGCCAAGACCATAATCTTAAGTGAAATAAATCAGACACACAAGGTTAAATACCACATTGTTTCTCTTCTGTGAAAAATCCAAAGTATAAATCAGAGGCAGAAGGGAAGATATTGAACTTTTTTTGGAGGTTAGATATTAAAGATTTTTTCCAGACACAGCTTTAGATGTATACGTGAAAGTTGGCCCCTACACACTTGGGTTACTTCTTAGGAATTTGTTTCCTTATACTTGAATTGAAGTGAGTACTGGATTATGTGCCCTAAGTTCTACCTCTCCTGGCCATTGGCCTTTTTATTTATTTATTTTTTGCTTGTTCAAATAGTTGCAATCAAGTTAATGGTAAGCAGTAAAAATGCAACTACAAGAGAAGCCCCTATTTTACATGTTGAAATAGTGAGGATGGGACTCAGACCTGGACATCTCTCTAGTGGTAAAGGACATCCTGTTCTGAGTGCCAATTTCATTGAATATGCGATTTGTATACATATATTTATAGTAGTAGGTGCTTTTGTTGTCGGGGGTCACTTATGCAGTGGTCGTCTTTAGAAGCCACCATGCTCCCATTCACATTGCGGAAATGTGCTTCTGCGGTTCACTTCAGCCACAGGTATAGCCCATCCACCAGAAGGTTGACTGTTTTCTTCATAGTGCTTGTTTCCATTTCTGCCCCTGCCCCAACCTTCCACCACATCATATTTTCTGAAGAAAACCCTGGAGGGCTGTGGAGGTCCCTGTGACCACAGACCCACCTCAGACCTCAGCGCCTGTGGCATTCTGTCTTCAGCCATTGACTTGGAAAACCATATTTTCTCCATTCCATCTTCCCATTTCTAGCTCTTGCATGGTTGAATTTTAGCAAATTAGTTACAGAGATAGCTCTGAATGGTGCATTTGCTGCAAAGATACAGTTCCTTTTGAAGTCTAACTAGGCAATTGTTTATGTAAAACTAGTTTATTCTTTTGTTTATACTGAAAAAAAAAAAACAAAACCCTGAGCTTCCTTGAGAAGATTGCTATTAACCACAAAAAGAAAGTTGTGTGTCCATGTTTAAAAGGCTGAATTTTCCCACAACATTCAGCTACTTTTGCTTTGCTTCCTAGCATCATTGTCCTCCCACACTTTGGCAATTGAAACTGAAGTTAGACTGTGTCTAAATAGACAGATTCACTAATCTTAAGTGAATAGTTACTTGGGAGTTTTTGGGAAATGAAAATAGAAAGATTATAACTATTATAAAGCCTCAAATCCCCATGTGGTTGATATCCCTTATTCTTTTCTTGATTTGTTGCATTTCTTCCCTTCACTAATTTCTCCATTTCTGAAGAAGGAGCTAGTGTCCAAACTGCAAGCAGGGCATTTGGAAGGAATTCGTTCTATATCTCTAATTACCTTCATCTATTATGTGAGGATTTTACTCACTTTGCCAAATTGCATTGCTGTAAAGCCCATTAGGGATTTTTAAAACCAGGATTAGTGCATGCTGCATATTCAGAACTTCAGTTATTAATTCATTTCTAGTAGAAAAATTTTGTCCTAATTATGGTTGCATTGCAATATTGGACATTGGTCAAAGCTTTCAGAGATGGAATAAAGTAACTGGAATTTACTTATTTTTACTCTGCTTCTATTTATTTCAGTTTTTTCAAGATGTAGCTTGCAAAGAAAACTATATTTAAGAACTGGGAAGAGATTTGGTGTACATAGGTATTATACATAAATTAATCAATACATTTATCTTGTCACATATATGGTCTGTGTTCGTACAAGCATTTGTAGCGAGAACACTTAAGTTCCACTCTCATTAGCAATTTTCCAGTTCATAATACAGCTTAATAATTGTAATCACTATAATGTACTGTAGATGGCAAGGCTTTTTACTCATTGTATAAACTGAAAGTTTGTAGCCTTTGACCAAAAATCTCCCTTTATCTCAGAAGCTGGAAGCCGCCCATCTCCTTTCTGTTCCTATGAGTTTGACACTTAGTTTCACCATGTAAATGAAATCATAGCTTTTATCATTCTGTAGGCATTTTACTTAGCACAATGCACTCCAGATTTCTCCATGTTCTTACAAATGACACGGTTGTCTTGTTTTTGTGGCTAATACTACGGTGTATAAATATGCCATATTTTGTTTTTTTCCTAAGATTTTTACTAGTATGTATTTGTGATAATTACATTCACCTTGGACAGTGTGTACATACACCCATGGCGCCTCGAGCATGTTATTGATGGACATGCATTTTGCTTCAGCTTCTTGGTTGTGGTGAACAGTGCTGAAGTGAACACAGAAAGGCCAACACCTTTTGGAGACTAACCTCATTTCCTTCAGATACATACCCAGAAGAGGGATTGCTGGATTATATGCAATTCCGTTTCTTTTTTAGTATTCTCATACTGCCTTCAGTAATAGTTGCACCAACTCATTTGATAATTACCAGCTTTGGCAGATGTCAGATGATAATCTCTGCCTTTCTCTAAAGATTGATGCTACTAATCCTCTTTCAACTTACCTGTTTGTCATTTGTATATCTTTTTGTATTTATTTAAAAATAAATCAATGAACTCCATGCTACTGGTAAAAAAAAATGATGCCACCTGTTATGGTTTATGTCTTGAGGACACCCCAAAACTCATATGCTCCCAGGTGGGACTTGGGGGGCCACTGCTCATGATGTGTGAAGCTGGATCAGGCTACTGTTTGTTTAGCATAGGTCAGCTGTGGATTTAGAACAGGGAAGAACCACCCTGGATGTGTGTGGCACCAACCCATAGGATTAGAGCCTGGATGGAATATAAAGGAAAAGAAGAGGGATACTGCCTACTGCCAGAACTATCACAATGTTTCTTTTGAGTGATGCCCCTCCGCCCCGCCCCCCTGCCTTAGGCCCAGCTGGCTATGGACGGAAACCTCTACCAACTGTGAGATAAATAAAACTTTCCTGCTTTGACTTGTGGATATTGGGTGTTTTGTCCCAACAATGAGAAAGTTAGCAAGACACCATTCCGCACAATATATGTGCATCTCTGAGGTCATTGAACAAAAAATGCCATGCCACCTTGTAATATTCAAAGTCAGTTGCACAATAGTGTTTGTATTAGTAGAGTTTTGAAAGTTGAAACTCCTAAGTATAAAATCAGGCCAGAATGCTTATACTGAACAGCTTTGTCAATTAGGGGGCAAAACAGTGTCTAGATGATGTCTCTTTGTAGAAAACTTGTTTGCCAGCATTCAGATGCACAACAGGGCTTCTCCAGCTGAAGTAGCAAAGCATATCCATCTGTGGAGCAGTTTCCTCATGCAGTTTCCTCATGCATGTCTCAACAGTAGGGAGGTTATTTAGTTTATCTACTTAGGTATTCATACATGTATTTTGTAGCTTTTGGTTATTTGTTTTATTTTATTTTTTTTTAATTCTAGATCCATCTTTATTTTTATT
>NW_004524664.1:7302937-7305449 GCF_000260255.1 Octodon degus | reverse complement strand
GGGGCTGGCTGGCATGTGGTGCTGGGGGATTGAACCGCGGTCCCTGTGTTTTGCTAAGCTTGTTCTAAGTAGGTGCTTTAGACCACTGAGCCATGTCACCAGCCTGCTTTTGATTATTTTAAAATGAAACAATATATTTTGTACTGTACCCTCAAACAGCTTTCCCAAATTTCTGTGAACTATAGGTATGTAGATAGAAGAGAACATTTGAGGAGGATGAAGCGGGCTCTGAAATGAGGCTGTCCATAGTTACTTGTAATTTCATTTCCGATGATTTGAGAAGCAGAGGACAATAGACAAGCATCTACTTAGGGCATGGCTCTCTTTCACAGGGGGGTTGAGGTCATTTTAGACATTGAAAGACTGGAGTGTTTTAGAGTTCACTTTAGTAGGTCTTTAATCATCCCAGGAGGACATAGCCTAGTTTATCCTTTACTATCCCTAGACTCCCTTTTTAACTACTTTAGAGCATTTTTTAAATGTATTTATGATAGGGTCTACAGGACCGACAGGGTCTCACTACATAGATGAGACTCGTAGTGATTCTCCTGTTTTCAGCCTCCCAAGCAATGGGATTACAGGTGTGCGCCACCATGCCCAGTCTCAATGGCTGCTGTGGGGGGCTGCTGGCCAGGGATCAGTTGAACCCCAGCTGCTGCACTCTGTCTAAGCAGGTACTTTAGTCTGCTGAGCTATCTGGCTAGCCCTAGAGGATTTATTAGTGAGAATGCATAAAGTCCTTGTCAGTTTGGCATTTAATAGGTGACAACTGTGAAATCTATGCATGATGTCCCCAAAGACTCATCTATAAGATGTCATGTTTTTACTTATTTTTGAAGGTTTTTTTTTTTTTTTTAAACAAAAGAGATTTAGGGGCCAGGGAGATGGATCAGAATAAGTGCTTCCATGGCAAATACAAGGGCCTGAGTTCAATCCCCGGTTGCACAAAACAAACAAACAAACAAAAAAAAAAAAACGGAGAGACTTAACCAATTAAATTAGACTCAGTAACTACACAACGATGTTAGGAATAATAAGCCCCTGGACTCCTAATTTTGGCAGGATCCCAGGGCTTCATAGGGAGGAATCATAAATTGGAAGACTTCTTTTGTGCCTGCCAGTTGGAGCTTTGGTGTATGAAGCAAGCACAGGAGCCTGATATTTAATCAGTGTGGATCCCCCTTCCCTGTACAGTTACTTTGGCTCTCAGTGGCCAGGCTCAGTTACACCACTCCCAGGAGTCCTCTCTGCAACCCACAGGGGACCTCTGCTAATATGAACAGTCAGACTCCTGGGAATAGCATCTGCTGTCTGCAAGAACCCTTTCCTGCACTACAACATGGAAAGGCATTCTTGGCCAACCTATACCCCTTGGTTCAGTCCTCTTCTCAGGAAAGCCAACGTGCTCTCCTGAGTTGAGCCACCCCAGTCTTCTCCTGAGGCTTGGAGGTTTGCTGCCCTCTTACCCATGAACGCTGGTGGTTGGCCTCTTTGTATTTTTCTATTGAGGACACCTCCTCCATCCTGCTTTGGAAAAGAGCTGCTTTGCTCCCCTTGACTGTATGCATCAGGGATGGGGATGGGAGAGCTCCAGTGGATCAGAGCAAAACACAAATGAACACTTAGTACATGATAGTATGCTCTAAAACCTCCTTAGAATGAAGACTGATTGCTTGGATATTTAAGTGCTTTGGTTCAGTTTCTTTGGATATTACAAAGAGGAAGGAAGGAGTGCTTCTAGGGTATGTGTCTGTAGAGTAATGCATAGCCAAACAACTACAGGAAATAAAATCAAAAGAAAATAAAATTTCCAAATGCCAAGAAGAAAAGGGCTAAAAGGGCATATATTTGGGAAAACTAGATATAAGTATTGGTGTCTGCTCTTTCAAAGCATGTTAATTAAGAGCACTGGTACTTGGGCATTCCTAGAACTATGAGATTGGAAGAAATAGGTAAATATGCTTTTGAATGAATACAATGCTGTTTTCATATGCTGTTTATTCATGTTTTTATCCATTTGAGAACTCATTTACTTAGAACTTCAAAGTTGAGATCAAGATCATGTTCACACGGTTGAAGTCTGAATGCTTGTGCAAAGAAGGAAGATTTCCCTGGAGTCAGCCATACTGTAATGTAGTTGAGGTGCAGACAAGATGAAGGAACTTTATCAGTGAAGAGCAGTAGGAAAGAGAATGCCTGTGACTTACAGATGTATTCTGAAGTGGTGTTGAGAGTCAAACTCGAGCAACCAGGGGGATGAAGGTGCATGAGATAAGCTGTCATGTGTGGGACGTGGAACTGCAAGGGCATTCAGAAGGCCATTAGCAAGGCTACTGCACAGAGATGACTGGAGTCGTTGAGCTCAGCCAGGTCCTTGTGATGGAGTGACATCAGGATGAAGTTGCTGATGGTGAGGTGAGCCTCAACGCCACCTGCAGAGAGCCTGGAAGGAGCCCTTAATGATACCTGAGTTTTATTTTACAGGCAGAAAAGAATTATTATTTTGAAACTG
>NW_004524664.1:7297614-7301747 GCF_000260255.1 Octodon degus | reverse complement strand
TTTCTTTCTTTCTTTCTTTCTTTCTTTTTTTTTTTTGGTATTTTAGGGAAGGGTCTACAGGGGGTTCAGGGTCTCATTACTAGATAGGACTCGTAGTGATCTGCCTATTTACAGCCTTCCGAGAGCTGCAATTACAGGGGCATGCCACCACGCCCAGTCTCAATAGTGCACCCCAGGGGTGGGGCCTGCCAGGCAGGCCAGGGATTGAACCCCCAATCCCTGTGCCTCCTTGCAGGTGCTTTAATCTGCTGAACTATTTTGCCAGCCCTTATATCCTGATTTCCGGGTAGCATTCTCCAGTAAATGAAGCTGGATCTCTATGGAGAACATTGATTCCACAGGTGTAGAATGGAAAGCTTACGATCAACTTAGGGTATTGTGTAGAGCACCAAAGTTAAAATGTTTATGTATTTATTTTTTACTTTTTAAATTAATTTTAATGAGAAAGAAATAGCATTGAGACAGTTTCAAAACAGGTTAGTAGGACAGTTACAATAATTAATACATTGCGTATTCTTGTCTTCGTAGTAGTTCTTCAGAGTACAAGATGCAGACGTGATATCTTTTCTAAATACTTTAATACAAATCTTTCTTCTTAGGAACTAAGAGAAAGTAGTTGTGTATCTATCCTATTTTGTATGTGCAGATATATACATATATATATATATATATATATAATATTTTTTATGACAAAATGGTCCTTCATTTATACCCCCCTTTTTTTGCTTTGTTTTGTGAGAGATGGGTGTTCTACTGCCATGCAAATATTGTAGGTGCTTGAATTCAGCAAAATAACATAAAATGTTAACAAAAGACTTGGGAAGTGTTGAACATGATGCCAACTTTGAAAGAGCTCCAAAGGCCAAACAGAAACTATTTGAGCAGATTCATAAAAATTGACAATACTACATTATAACCCATAGGATATATACAAGTCTATCCTGATATAAATGTTAAAGGACAAACCTAGAGACAAGTTAAAACTTCTTTGTATGGAGAAAAAAAAAAAAAAAGATTCCAAAATCAGTCCACACTCAGAAAAGTCTCAGAGAGTTTTACTCAGCCACTTGACTGTGAGTTACCATGACCTGTATGTGAAAGCAGAGGAAGTCATCTGATTAGCTGTGGTGGGGCAGTGTGCCTTATTTGGGCACAATGTGTTGAGCCCTTGCCCTTGTTTAAACAGTGTAATGACCTGGCTGTCTGTGACTGGCTGAAACTCTTCTATTTCTTGCACAAAAATACTACCAAATTAGATGATTTAGTGCTACTAAATTTTTTATGAGCTAAATCACATTATACTTGTTACATAGGAATTTAAATTATATAGACACACTTAGGCCTTGACTTCCAGCTTATTTAACATAAATAACTAAAGTACTTGAATAACAGGACAGGCTGTTTTTTTTCTAAATAATTTCATTTAATAAATATAGGGAGAATGAGGACCACAGAGAACCACAACTGAGCAGACATCTGTATGACCGATGTAAGTAGGATGGATGCTAGGATTAGTGATCTAAATTTGAGTTGAAACAAGATATTTGCAAAGTTTCAAAATATCTCCCCAAATTTATTTATTAAGGATGGAAGAATGGGAAACATTTGGGAGAGAAAGCCTGCAGGCATCTCTTTCTCAGGTTGATCAAAGTTATCAGCAATAAGAAGACACACTGACATCATGCACCCCTACTAGGATGGATGCATTGTGAGGGACTCAACATTGTGAGATAATATTCTTGCCAGGAACTTGTAACCTCACACAAAAGTTTGACAAGATCTTATAATATAAAAACTGAAAAAGTTCTTCATTTACTGACCAGTTTGCTTAATGTTGTGAAAGTCATAAAAAAAAAAAAAAAGACTGAGTACCTATGACAGACTGGAGGAAGCAAAGAAAATAGGACATCTCATTGCAATATAGGATCCTTGGCTAGATCTTAGACTAGACTACAAGACGTGTAGTTGTGTCATGACTTGTATTCAGATGTGCACCAAAGCCTCAAGGGGACTTTTAGTAGGTAGCTGAATCTAAAATGTGTGAGGCTGATTGAGGATGTGATGAGGCATTGATTGATGATGTAATCCTAGGATTAAGGGTGCCCCACCTTGGATGTGAGGGCTAGTGGCCTCTGCCTACCATAAATAGTTTCTCGTCTGTGACACTCCCCTTCCATGACACCCTGCCTTGGAGCCAGCCAACTAGGAAGTGAAACTTTTACAAATTACAAGCTACAATGATGACACTTTCCTCTTTTATCTTTGACTACTGGGTGTTTTTATCTCAGAAAATAAATAAGTAACTAAGATGGATTGGAATTGCTAGGTGAATGCAGAACCAATGTTAATTTTCTGGTATTCAAAGTAACATTATGGTCTTATACAATATTAAGATCCCCAGAAAGATGAATGAAGAATGTATTGGAAGTGTTGGTATAATTTAATTTCAAAGGCAAAAGTTTGGATAGCGGAAAGGAGTAGGAGATGAACCAAACAATTTAGCAGTTATAGGATCGTCTTGAGTTGGAGAGACAAATTATATATATTAAAATTTGACATTTGCATGTGGTTGTGGACATACAAAACATTTCAATACATGCACATAATTTATGAGAGAAAATGGTAAAATGTTGTGTCTGATTAGATGAAATGAGAGATGGTTAGGAACTGGGAAGGGCGGGGGAGGGCAGATTTCTGACTCTTTCTAATCTACTTTGTGCAAATTCAATGGCTTACTTTTCTATTTAAATGTTTATGAAGCATTGATCCTTACCTCAGTGCCAGTGGATTTAAAGCAATGAGAGTGCTGAATCTCCAAATGGAGATGGGCCGAGAGCCAAAACTGGAAATCCTTTCATAGGAGATATTTTCCTCTCTCCATGGTTTTCTTTACTTAGGATTCTGCGTTATAAAAGTAAAAGGCTATACCAAATGGAATAGAAAAAAAAAAGATACAATAAGATAGCCTTATTGCTAAAGGAAAGAACAGCAAACACTGTTTCCCCAGATGCTCTAGTACATTAGGGCTTTGTGAGAATTTTCAGGGGCTCCTGCAAAATGCCACCTTCCCATGAACTCATTCATTAGTGGTGGGTGTGCGTGTATAGAGTGGAACAGAGAGAGTAGGGACTTTAATGGGATAGTTTCTCAAGACAGGATAGAGTATAAGTTAATGTTTTAAAAAATTGCCTTCTTTCAAATATATATATATATATATATATATATATATGCAGGATGCTTTTATATTGTGAAGTGTCAATGAGGAAAAAAAGAACCAATAGCATATTCAAGAATAGTATAAGGCAGTTCAGATAGTTTATTAGGATGATAAGGTATCTACTTTTGCTTCAGATAAGTTATGCTGTCCTCTGTGTTAGCAACGAAGTATTACTAAAATGTCATTGATTGAGTCATATACCAGACACTGGCATAAAACTTATATATGTGATCTTCATTTTTGCAAAACTCAACAATGGTAGTTATTATCACCCTACCTTTCAAAGACAGAAAATAAGATTTAGAGCAGCATTGTCCAGTGGAAACTTGGTTCAAGTCCTAAATGTCAGCCACTTTTGTAACTTTACATTTTCTATAAGCCACACTGAACAGGAGAAGCAAATATATGTAAATTTTACATATATGTATATTTTCATTAATTAGCAGTACTTTTCCTTCACTGATGATACAAATTGAAACTGAAAGAATCAGAATAGATTTGTAGGAAAAAAAAAACCTTTAATTGGAAAATAAAAGAAAAAATTGGAAGGGGATCTGCTTGAGAGGCTGAAGGATGCACAGCTATGACAAAGAAGACCAGAGCTGCACATTAATGAAAGGGATTCTGCTTGATCGTTATCTCCATCCTAGTCTTTTGGCTTCAGAAGAATCCTAGGGATGAGGTGGCTTTGATGCTTGATCCATCTTGCCGGGAGGGGCAATCCTGTTACTGGGTAATTACTCCCCCTCAGAGCTGACCTCAGCATGGGCGGTCTGTGGGACACCAATTTTCTGGGAATCTGAGGTGATTATTGCTTTAGGTCAGTAGCTGGAGACTTCTAGGTATTGCTCCGGGAGGTCTGAAATTAGATGTTATAAAGGCTGGCAATTGGACATAACTGTAAATCCTGAAAATT
>NW_004524664.1:7242585-7297514 GCF_000260255.1 Octodon degus | reverse complement strand
AAATTTTTCAGAAAGTACCCTGCCAGAGGGAAATACCCTACAGTATAAACATAGTGGTGTTTTTTAGTAAGTCACTTGAAATAATCTGTGGATTATGTGTCTGTAGTGTTCACTAAAAAAGTAAATATTGACTTGACTTATTTTTCTTTTTCTTTTTTTTTTTTTTTTTTTTTTGAACTGGGAATTGAACTCAGGCCCTTGCACTTGCCAAGAAAACACTTATTCCACTGAGCCATCTTCTTGACCCAATTACTCTTATCTTGGTGCTCTCCATATTGAAGGGAGATGAGATACGTTAGGTAAATTGAGGGGTTACAGACCTTGGGTTACAGGCACTCCCCAGTTGAGCAGTATGCCTAGATGCAGAGCTGAGCCCAGAATCTACAACTCTTCAGTTAATAAAGTAGACAAAAAGTAAAAATCAGAAATTTCAAGCTTCAGGGGCTAGGGAGATAGCTCAGCAGACCAAGTGCCTGCTTTGGCAAGCACAGGAACCAGGGTTCAATCCCACTCCAGCATGCTGTACTGGCCCTGCCCCTGGGGTGTGCTGAGCCAGTGACTGAGTCCTGGCATGGTGGCACACGCCTGTAATCTCAGTGCTGGGGAGGCTGAAATCAGGAGGATCACTATGAGTCTGAGCTCCATAGTGAGACCCTGTACCAAATACATAAAATGAAAAGAAAAAAAATAGCAAGCTTTATCCTGTATTTAACTGTCCTTTTGGCAGCTGAAGATGCAGCTTGTAGATCCCTGTTATAGTATTATCCAACTCAACTTATACAAAATATTATTTCAACATATAGTCAATATGAAACATTGAGATATTTTACTTTTTTACAGTGAGTCTTTGAAATCAGTGCCTGTTCCACACAGAGGTCATTTCAGTGTAGAAGCTATATTTTCATTGAAAATACTTATTTGATATGTTTTTAGATATCCTTAAAAGTTCAGTGGCAATAATTGATTTGCATGCCCCATTTGTTCCAATATGCTTAAAAGCTTTTCCATTAAATGAGTACAGCATCTGCTACATATTATCTAACTGAAATGAAGGAAAGTTTAAAATTCAGGTCATCAGTCACAGTAGCAACATTTGAATTATCAATGGCGATATCAGGGAAAGTCAGAATAATGTAGGTTAAGAATGATTTACTGAAGGCTTGAGCTTCTGTAGTTCGGTGCCTCCATGGCTCAAGTCCTCAAGTTCTGGTTACCCCATTAGTTCTGAGCTGATACAGCTATGCATTTCATGACCTTAACATTGACTTCTAGGGTGAAAATTCTGTTGCTTAGGAGATATTTTAATGTAATGAGGATTTACTTAATTGAGCACATTCTGTCCTCTGCTTTTTGGTAATTGTCCTTAAATTAATGGTTTTAAATGTATAAAATTAGCGATCCACCATGAGGCAGCCTTTTGATAAGTCTGGTAGAGCCGCCAGGCCTTCGGAGAGCAGCAAACAAGCGCGTCTCACAGGCAAAAATGCTAATGGTGTTCTTAGTTAATCTGAGACCATGACCACAGTGAGATGAGAACAAAAATGCAAAAGGTCAGCTAAAACCATTTTCCTCCTGAGGCTCGTTCTGTTTTTACCAGGGCTCCCTAGTTGTACTTCATTAACAGGCTGAGTTGTTTGTCCTTGTTGTGGTGCTTTTTAATTTTGTTTTTTCACACTATGGAGCTCTTTCATGTAAAAACACACACAGAGGCTATTAGACAGCTTATCTCGAGGGACTGTCACTGATCTCCTCATGACGAGTTCTGACTTCTAAGACAAGGGAAGTCAAGACAGAATTCTTTGATTGGCAAGGAAAATTGGCATGGGCTTGAATTTTTCCCCCTTAAGCATCACTGCAATCATTTTGATGTTTCATATATTTCACTAATAATGCTATTTTAATAACCATAATTTCATCGGTTTTCTTAGTAGTAGGTGGCCTCTGATACAGATGGGGCTCCCAGGGAAGTTAGTTTCTTGTTACTAATTTGAATCTTTGACAGTAGGTTTTTTTTATATTAAAATATGCTGGGTAATAGCTGTTGTTGAAAGGAGAAACCCAATTTCTTGACTTTAAGTGTTCTTAAGATGGTGGCAAATTAGCTTTGTGTAGGGGAGATAGGAAGAGAGAAAAATGAAGAAACATTGAATGGCACAGAAACTTTAGTTAATTTCATAATAACTTAATCTATGTCAGACAAAGTAAAATGAATCACAACCTAAAAGGAAATAACTTTTTAATGAAAATTGTTCAGGCATGTCATGTACATTTTGTATGTGTGTGTGCATGTTCGTGCATGTGTTTTCATATTTCAAGCAGAAAAGGTGTTTAACAGACATACAAAATAAGGGAGAATATTAAAAGGCTGTAGTAATTTTGTAATAGTGTTATGTTTTGCTTTTTAGCTTTCTATATGAAATGTTGAATGCAAATTATATGGATAAAATAATTGTTCTCTCCCTGAACTAGAGTCACAGTGTGACCTATTGGGTTTGCTCTATTTACTGTGTCTGCAGCATAATTATGAAGACTTAGCTGCTCTCCCAAATAGTTACAGATGTGGGAGAAAAATAAATTACTTTTGCATGCTAGCCCTGGAAGTCGTGCTGCTGTAATATAATGTAATCGGCCATGAACAAAAGGAAGTTATTATATTCATTTATATTAGTTTGAAAGCCACAGAAATGCTTTGTATTATTTTAAGCTGAATTGAAGCAGTGCCATTGATAATTTTTTTTTTAACCATGATCATCTGGCTTTACTCTCAAGGTCATCTTTAAGAAATGGGAATAATTTGAGCCTTTTCATTTTATGTAAGGTAGAAGTAGATCATGATAGCTGTCATCAAATATTGGAGGACACATGAAGGAAGGATTAGAGTTGTTCTGTGTGACTGCAAGTGGGAAAATTAGGAGGGATAACAGTAAGTGACAAGACTGATTTTGATTGAGCCTAATGAAGAAATGATCACTAGTATTTGAAGACAGCATGTGATTCCTTGAGGGCTGCTAAGTTCTGAGTGACTTCTGTCTGGCCTGTAGGCCCTGCCCTGTAAGTCCAGAGCTTATCTAAGATGACATGGGTGTGGTTAAATAAAACAGGACAAAAGAATATTCAAATCTTTTCCATCCTAACTTAGCAACACGCAAAATTAGCCTTCTGTATCGAGTAGCATCATAAAATGGTGAATGAATCACCTAAATATCATGACTTTAGGAGAATTCCATCATTCTTTTTATGTGTACATATATATGTGTTCATATATCTATATATTTAGATATATCTCTATGGTTATGTGATATGTGGGCATATGTATATGTATAAATGCATGCATGTATCTGATTTTTTGGAAGAACACAAAACCTTTTCCCTCAGGAGGCATAAGCCTTTGAGATCCATTTTCTATTTGCCAAACTTTACATAAGTAAACAGCATTTTAATATAAAGGTAGTACTTTGTTCTTTACCTGAAATGTGAAAAGGATTCAATTAAATGAAAAATGTGAAGCTACGAATTTTGGAGTCATGACAACCTTGTTTGTGTTCATTGGGCTTTCATTTATAACATGACTTTAATATGTTCTCCCTGAATGGAATGTGCTGAAAAATTACTCCTGGAATCTTTCAGATTCTCAAGATTACCAATTATATTTTCAGGTTTAAAGTCTAACTTTGTAAGTATAAATGTAGCTGCGCTTTCAGATGTTACATGTCCTAAAGTACTTAATTTTCTGAGGTTTCACCTGAATGCTGTGAATAATACTTAGCAAAAGAAAAAGACTGAGAGAGAGCAACCTAGCCTTTCTAAAAATGATTATTTTCGAATTAACTTTTAAAAGTTAAATTTGGTTTGTAAAGCCACAGTAATATATGGGTAATTTGCTGTTTGTGATCAGCTTAGTAATCCTTGCTGCCTCTGGAAAATTACTGGTATGTTTGAGATCAAAATGGTCCCCAAATGTCTCATGTACTTGGAAGGTGATTGGTTCATGGGGGTGCGTAGCTCATCCACTGAGGAGCTGGTAGCTGACTTGCAATTAGAAGGTGGGCTTTGGGCATTGGTGAGCTCGCTGGAAGAGTGCAGCTCCCTTCCTGACTTCTTTCCTCTCTCTCTGTTTCTTGGAAATCCAGACATGAAGGCTTTTCTTCTACAAAACCTTTCTGCCATGCTTTGTGTGCCTTGGAACCAGCAAAACATGGACTGAAACTTCTAAAAACCTCAGCCAAAATCAAGTTCTCTTTAAATTCTGGTTGTGAACTGGGTGTGGAACACACACACACACAAACACACACACACACACACACACACACACACACCCCTGTAATCCTAGCACTTGCAAGGCAGAGGCAGGAGGAATGTTGTGAGTTCAAAGCCAGGCTAGGCTACATAATGAGTTCAAGATCAGGCTGGATTACAAAAGGAATCATAGTCTCAAACAAAACAAAATATAAAAGAAGGTGGAGGTTGTGGATATATTGTCCTAATGATAAGAGAATGAGATTTTGGGGACAATTGGAAGGAGCCCTTCGCTTACAAAATCATTACCTCAATAAATTATCCATGAATGGACACAAGGTATCTGTTTAAGTTAGAGTGTACTTTTGGCAAGATGTTGTCTTAAGTCTTAATTTCAATTTCTCTTTGGAATTGTTTAATCGAAAATTTGAAACATTGATGTATCAGATGCATTCTTGTGGTTGCTATTTCTGTCATGGTATTAAATTTGTCACTTGAAATTTTTCAGTTGAAAGATAATTTAGTATATATCAAATTTCATTAGTACAAATATATCAGTCAGGAAAATAAGAATGATAGTCCATCCCATGCTTTTGGTTAGAATGCAGAAAGAAGACCTTTGGGGGGTAAAGAATATGCTTGTGGTGACTCATCAATGCTTGTAGCTAATCACAGGGCAGTTGGACAGGAGTGCTTAGCTGCCTGATGTTCTCTAATCCATACCTTGTGCTTTCCCAAGAAGCTCAAGTGAGGAGACCTCATTCATCCGAGCAGCAGATATCAGTATTTTAAAAAGATGATTTAGATGACATCATTTGACTATGCTAGTTACCAGCGGGACAATGAGAAGATGTAATGCTATTACTTGATTGATGAGTAAAGGTTCAAGACAGTGAGAAGTGATATATAGGGGGAAAAGAAGTTTGAGTTAGTACAAAAATAATTTAAATTGTCTTAGATTTAGATAATAGTGTTTGAAATTGAAAAGAAAGTCAGGCAATGTATCATCATTTGCAGTGTACCTGGGTTAATTAACCTTGCATTTTCACTTTTGTAGTCTTTTGGGTAAATGAGAAAAAAAAAATGCTGTGGGATGAACTTGACCTTGCCTGTGTACACATGCGAATGGAAATGCCATGCACGGACCTTACAATTAATATTGATTCAATGTCAGAAGCACAGCGTTGATTGCAAGGCGAGAGGTGGTGGGGGTGGTTGGAGAAATTTTCCTTTGGAACATATAGAAGCGTAAGCCCTCGTTACTGGCTCCTGTTGAGATGGAAGCTGTGTGCCCAGGCCTGAGGGAATCCTTCCCTTGCGTGCTGCAGACGCATCTTGTTTCGGAGCACTTGGATGATGCCTTGTCCATGTCCTAACAGAAAAGAGGAGTGTGTGCTTGATAGAAGCAGTAGAGCTATCTATTTTAAGTATTTTCCATATAGCAAAGCACATGCATCTATAAATATCACCTCAGAGAGAGGACAGCCTCTGTTTAGCACAGTATTTTTGTGTACTGCGGGTCTCTGTCAAAAGGGCATTCTGTCAGCAAGTAATTTTAAAAAGGCTTACATCAAAAAGATACAACCAATCTCTTATTGGCTAATATAATTCTATATTCTCCCCTGGGATATAATTTTGAGTCACAAACCCAAGGACATGCTTACAGTAAGCTGTAGACATGAACACGTTTGATGACCAAACAGTGTTGGGTTAACAACTACCTCAGGGAAGTCCAATTAACAGATTTATTCATCAGGGCTGTATTTACACTTCTGCTGTCAACTCTAATTACTTATTTTTGAAATAAAAACTTTGGCCTTCATGATGGTCTCCAGTGCCCGTCAGTGAATGATAATCTGTTTAAATCTCCTCAGCCCTGTTAGAATTTCACAGGTCCGCCATCTGGTAGTAGACATCAAAGCTCAATCAATATTTATACATACAAAATGGTAATTCCTGGGCAAGAATGGTTTCAACTACAGTGAACGCACAGTTAGTGGTTAATGTTTGTTCTAGAATTACTAACACAGCCATATTTGTGAATCGGTCAGGGGAACTTCATGCTATGGGTGTTTAAGGTCTTACTAGAAAAGAGTTATGTTACAAGACTTACAGGCCATGCAGTTTGCAGGCTCCATGGTTAGAGAGGAAAGAGAGCTGGAGTGGGAAGATGACACAAGTAGTGCTTGTAAGAACCATGACTTCTTGTCACTTGCTCTATTGACCTAGTACCATCCAGAAAAAATATTTTCCATAAAAGCACTGGTTGAACGCTGATTCTGGTATTTTCAATGCTTGAGAAATTTGCCTGCTCTTCTGGTATTGATGGGCAGCAATGTGGCTAATGAAGGAGCCCCCTTCCAGCCCAGAGATTGAGAAACTGAAGCAACTCACAGTGACGATAATGCTCAACCAGTAAAGCAGGATGGGAAGTTATTTCCAGTCCACCCCCAACTGCTGCAGATGCAGCACTGAGGGAAGGAGGAGTTGAGCCCAGGCTTAGTTGAGGTGGCCATGGCATCACTTGCTTGGGGACAGTGTCCATGATCATTGAGGCTTTTGTCTTTTTTAGCACATGCAGCTTCTTAATTTCTGGAGATCTTTGACTCTGTCTGTTGGGAAGTAATGTCTGGAAAAGCAAATTTTCTTAATCATTATAAATATGGGTTGAATGTGTGTCTCCTTTGCAACAAACCATAACCCTAAAAATATTAATCCAAAACCGTAATTATGGATAAGCATTATTAACTTTCAAAAATTTTTCTAGACCAAAATGTGAGAATTTTTATGTCATTATTCTCATATTTTTGTCAACATGAGTCATACTTTTGAACCTTGTATGTAATTTTAAATACTCACAAACTTAAAAAGATACAAACCAAGTCTTGTAGGTAATTTTTGTAAGATGCAGGTTCTAAATTGTATCACCCAGAGTTGCCCTTTGGCAGTTCTGGGGTGATGTCCAAGAAATTGCATATTAAATAAATGTTCAAGGGGTATGATATTGACAGGCAGAGGGCCTCCCATGACCGTGTGTGTGTGTGTGTGTGTGTGTGTGTGTGTGTGTGTGTAAATATGCTTTTTTTTTTCTTTTTCACTTGAGAAGGATCATTTTTGGCTGGCTCAGGCTGCCTTAAGGGCAGGTCTGGTGCGGCATGTGGAGTTGAGGATGGAACCATGGTCCCCTGCACCTGTCTGAGTTTGCCCAAGCAGGCACTTTAAACTGAGCTAACCCACAGGGCCCCATGCTTTTAATGTCTGTCTTTTTCAGGCTACTAATCTGTGGGTGTAGGGAGCCCACCTATGACCTTATGTAGGCTTAATCACCTTGAATGTTCTGACTTTAAATATAGCCACACGGGGGTTGAGAATACAGCATAATAATTTTGGAGATCCACAATTTAGTGATAATCATTGATAAATAGGCCAGAATGAGATAGAGTAGATACACAGTTTTGTGAACTAACAGAAAGTATCTGCTATATAATGTGAAAAATAATTTGATCAATATGCCAAAGCCTATGAAAGGTCATAAAGGAATGAAGTTATAGGACACTAGGGGGCAGACTCATGGAAGAGATCCTATTTGTAATGAATGTCAAAGCTGAACATAGTTCATGGAAAGAAAACAAAAGATAGGGTAATTGAGGCAGAGTACATAGAAGTTAGTTACATATTTGTTAACAGATAGAAGTAGCAGAAAGGAGTATGTATAGAGCAATACTAGTAGGTCTTGGGGCTAAAGAGATCAAATACCCACATAATTTAACAATGGAGTGCTCCTCAGATGTATCTTGTGAGGTGATTTCATCGCTGGGCAAATATATGGACTGCGTATGCAAAGTAACACAGGACTGTGGATTCATATCTTTAGGAAGGTATGACATTATATGTGGTTGTATGTTGATGTAGTTTGGATCTACCATGTCCCCCAAAACTCTACATGTTAAAAGCATAATGCTAGCAGCAGTGGATTTGGAAGATTGAAGAGATGGGGCTTGGTGGGACACCTTAGGTCATTGGAGGAATGCCCTACCGGGGAACAGTGGCATCTGAGCTATTTCCTACTTTCTCTTTTGCTTTCTGCCTGCTGTAAGTGAGCAGTTTACTGGGACAGGCACTTCCTGCTCCAATGGGCTTCCTTGTCACAGGCTCAACCAACATGGACAACTGATGAGGATTGAAATCTCCAAAGCTGAGAGCCAGAATGAACCTTTCATCTTTGTAAGCTGATTATCTCCAGAATTGGCAATAGTAATGGAAGTGTGAATAACTTACAATCCTAATCGTCAAATGTTGAACTCAGCTGTGAGACAGACATGGGTTTTGTGCAAGCTTGATTGGGTGAATTACTCAACCTCAGGAAACCTTTAATTCATTAACTTTAAAAGATGAATGACAATATCCACTTCTTCATAGACTAGGAGTGAGGACTAAATGAGATAATGCGTTCAGAATGCTGTGGGAGAGCACTCAGTTTATCAGAGTGTAGGTCATCTGCTTCATTCACCATATGTGTATGCCAGGCCTGGTATTTGGGCTATGGCTTGAAAATATTAAAATGACTGAACTGGATAGAATTTAGAAGACACTGTGGCATATCCTCAGCATGAGCCTGCAAGGCAATTAGTTTTAGGAGTAGAATGGAGAAAGGAGATTGAGTGGGGGTGGGGGAGGAAGGGAGAGAGGGAGGGCGGCCGAGCAAATGAGTACCCTAGAGACAAAAAGAACACATCAAGGATGTTTAAAAAGTGGAGAGAAATAATCTTATATTAGATTTCCCATGAGAACTGTCAGTGGGACATGCTTTCATTTGCCATATCTGTGATTCTTGAATCAACACTTCTGGACTCCCGGTTGACATGGTAGATTTTTGCTTCCTAGAAAAGTGGGTAAAAGTGTATTTTTTTTTCAAAAAAAATTAAATAGCATTGTATTTAATTCTGGGCTTTTATGCTGCTGCTGTACTTCATTCAATCAGTATTATTTCCTCAGAGGTAAAGTCATGTTTCCCAAACTAACATTGTTTTTCAATTAATTAAAATCAGTTAAGAACAATTTAATTGAATGCTGCCACAAGCACCATAAATCATTGTGATGTTTTGCTGTCATCACTCAGATTCTGAAAACACCTCTTGTGGCGAGACCTGACACAGTTTGTACTCATATCTCAACTGGTTAACCAGGATGACATAATTGCCAACTATACAATCATGGTTTTTCCTTCCTATAGCATTCTCTACCATTTAAAAGCGTCAGAAGTCACTATTGTAGATAAGTCAAATGTTTAAATATATGTATAGAATGTATTCTCTGCACATACAGAGATAAAAAAAAATCATTTCTTCTTAGCTACTTTCCAAGCTTACTGACCTGCCTTTCCCCAATGGCCTATGTCTTCCTGCGTGTTCTTGCTGCAGTTCAGGTCGAGGCTAGGGTAGTTTTATCCGTGCAATTAAGACTTACTAGCTGTAGAAATAGGATACAGGAACTTGTGAAAGGAAAGAGGATAGGCTTGTCACATGGGGTAATATTTAAAAATGAATTTGGACATGTTCAATAGGCTTCATAACAACTGATTAGCATCTCAGAACACTTACACACTCCAGTGACACCAGCTATCTTGGAAGGAATGTCAGAGCATAGCATAAATTTATTGAAATAAAAGGAAGGATTAGATTTGTGTTAAATCTTCCTCACAGATTTTAGCGCTTAGTGTCTCAAAATGAGACGTTGGTCCATAATATAAAGTCACTACATTGTCACTAATTGTTTAATGTTTGTATATTTATGGCTTCATCTTCTTCACTGCCAGAATAGCCACCCCTTGTCAATGTTCTCACTTGTGGGAAGCATACCTCATTCTGTCTGTATGTGGTTGGCAGGTCTGTGCCAAATGTCACACAGTTAGATTCCTGCAGTAAAATGATCAAGCTAATTGTTAGAAAGGTACAGTGAGTTCAAATTCAATGGCTGTTTCAACTTGAATAGGGACTAGTCTCTGGTTATTTTATTAGAATTCACCCAGGCTATGTTATTATTCTAGACTTTCTGCTTTGCAAAATATCAGAAGTGCAAACTTACGTAAATTATAAAAATAATGCATCAGTTCAGTATTTATGCTGAAAAATTCATAGTTCATGGACATTTTCCCTTTGTCATTTAGTATAATACTTTTTATACTGTGGTGTCTTGTTCTAAGAGCCTGTATTTGACTTCTGAACTACTGCTCAGAAAACATTTGAATGCATTTTAGACTACTCATCAAATTTTCTCTTCCATAAAATGAAATAGAACTAGGTCCCAAGTGATAGAAAATTACTGTAATTATCCCATTCCACGTAGAAGTTTGTGATTACTTGCAGCAAGGAAAACCAACAGCCTCTCAGACTAGAGAGAGGCAGACTCATGGATAGCTTTCTACTGACATTTTTTCTAAATGAAGTAATCCAAAGAAGAGGTCTGATGGATTAGAGTTGTTATGAGAGACTTACTTTAGTTGCCTTGTTTGGTTGACCCCAGAATAGCTATGAATGTGGACATAGGTTGATGCCATGCCAAAATCCTGGCTCTGCCATTTATGAGCTATATGACTTTGTAAGATCTGGCCTTATATAGCTCAGTTTCTTCATCTGCTACAGTGACATAATGATAGTAAAACTCTTATATTTTTAAGGACTGAATGTGTTTATGTACCCAGTAAGCTTAGGGTAGTATTTGACACAGTAAAAGCTTAGCAAAGTTAGCTTTTAATATCAATATCGTAAGTATTATTATAGATATGTATGTGTTATAGATTGAAACCAGCAAGGATTGAGCTACATCTTCAGCCTATATTAATTTTTTTTTTTTTATTTTGAGTTGAGATCTCACTAGGCTTCCCAATCTAGCCTAGAATTCATGCTCCTGTTGCCACAGGCTCTCCAGTAGCTGGGCTTACAGGCTGTACCAACGCAGGTAGCTGCTGTTGTTATTAAATTAATTTTTGTTAAACAAGAAATTGATGTGCTGAAGTTAAGTACTGCTAGATAGTTGTGAAGATTCCATTGAGCACAACAAAGGTGTCGGGAGAACAACATGTTCTAGTTTTCTAAATTGATGGAATATTTGCAGTTTGAAAATCATAGTTATCAATTCTTTCTCAGAAACTTGTAGTCAAGAGTTGCTAAGCACATGGCTTTTGAACACTGAGAATAAAACGCAGTGGTCACTAACCATCATAATGTGTTAATTAAAAACTTAAGGCACTTCAAAGTACACTAATCTCCTTATCTGGAAAGAGTTTCTGGATAATTAGAATGTCCTGCTCTGTGTAGATAGATGCCTTAACTGTATATGTAAATACTTTATATATTTTCTTCAAAATGAAAAGACAAAAACTTAATCAGATAGTTACCTTTGCTCAGGTGGAACATCAGCAGAGTATGACTTTCAAGGTTGTGTGCTCAGCCTCTGAACACACACTTTGCCTCCTCCACTGAGTAAGCACCTGGAAGATGTCTCTATCCTGTGCATGGCCGCCAGTTTGAATAGAGCTCATGTTAATGACAGAAGCAGGTTTCAGGGACGATAGTTAAAACAAATGAAGTCACATTTAATAGAAGTAAATTTAAAATCATTGTACTTTATTTTTAGATGCTTGCAGTAGAGAAGTGGTCTAAACTTAACAGAAGTGTCGCTGAACCTTGAAACAAATGTGTTTGCTTTGGATGACCAACTCTGGTTAATCTGGTATGGTTGACTTAATATTACAATAGGAGGACCAGAGAGTAAAGTACAGCTGGTATCCAGCACTGACATAGCCCTGCTCTTACAGGGCTTTTAAAATAATGGGGCTGATAAACCAGTAGAAAATAACAGTGCAGTATGAAACATACTACTTTGAGTTAGGCATAGAATTCAATAAGGGAGCATTTAACACCAAATAATGGTATTAAGAAATCTGAAGAAACATGTAATTTAGGTGTGATGATTAGGAGTTTGCCTGATTAGGTGAGAGTAAGGGTGATGGTATTCTGTACTGGCAAAAGAAAGAGTACTGTGAGTATGTGATGATTTCTATCATTGTAAGTCCATTGTTATCTGAATGAGCTCAATTGGAGGTATGCTCTATATCTAAAGTTATAATGCTGATAGCTTATGCATCCCTGGTATTTTAAAAGTGATTTACTTGTGGTAGTTCATTTTGCTGTGTTATATCTGTTAACTTTTGCTATGTAAAAAACCTATAATTTAGTAGCTTAAGGATTAACTTATTATAGCTCATGACTCTGGGAATGAGCAGTGTGATTAGGCCAGGCCTGGATTGCCTTGACTGTATGCTCATTCTGCTCTGTTCAGCTTCTCTGGCTGGGATGAGTGACGCTAGCCTAACATACATACCTAGCATTTTGTTTGCTTCTCTCTGGGGCACCAGAGACGACTGGGCCATGTGTCTCTGGTTATTTAGTGGATAAGATCTTTCTTGTTCACATGACAGTCAAGGGTTGCCAAGATAAGCACCAGGAGAAACCCAATGCTCATTCATATTCCAAGGCTCCATGAAGGTCACTTGGGGCAAGCCAAACTACCTGGTCAGCCCAGACTGAAATATATGAGAGTATATAATTTCCATCTTGTGGGGTGTGAAAGTATAGATAGTTAATTTTGCAACTTGTTACAACTTAAAAATTCTCAGGGTAGTAGGTACTGTTATTGTTAGACCTTCAAGGTCTAAGGAGTTTTGTTAACCTGTTCTAGGTTAGATAACTACTACGTGGCAGGTCTGGGGTTTCTCAGCCGAATATCTGACTCTGATTGCCTGTTCTCTTCCCCGCCCCAGGAGACAGGTAAATAGTTGCAGACCATAGTGGACACTGTATACTATCATGAAAAGCATTGGAGAGGTTCTGGGGGCATTGGAGAACCATTGGAATATGGCAGGCAGAAAGTTGATATGATTTCACAGCTTAGAAAGATCCATTGAACTGTAGATGGACAACAGATTGCAGAAGACAGTGTGCCAACATGCTGACCACTCAGTGAATTACCCAAATGCCATAGTAAAGGAATCCTGATCTAAGGTAGTAACAGGCAAACAGCTATGTAATTTTATTTATTTGTTTGTTTTGCTTTTTGGGGGGAAGATTTTTAAAATTTTATTTAAGTTAAGGAACTATCCTGTTTAAAAGTTTTCTATCTATGTTACGTTACTGACTGGCTATTAGTAGCTGAGGAAAGCTAGAACTGTGTGTATGTAACACATGCAGGGTAATACAACCACCAGATCATTTTTTAGTCAATAATGGATAATGAAGGCACGAGATTTTAGTTGATATGATTATACAATTTGTTTCAGTATGGAGTTGTAAAAGAGAATTTAATAAATATATTTGCTAATTGTTCTTGTAAAGATGCCAGTGCCCATTTTGTCACCAGAAGTATAATATATAGGTGGTACTAATTCCATGAACATAAATCCCCTTTGTGATTGTCCATCTGTCAGATTAATCCACAAGGTGTGAAAATACATTTTCTACAGCCAACTGACTTACTCAGCATCTTAGAAAAATCAGAGAGAAGTGTCCTATCCATTCAAAAGTGAAAGGGGATTTTGTTACATTTCATGTAGTTCTGAAGCTCTAGATTTCTGGGATGGCTCATGTGAGCCTGAATGAAAATGATTACAGATTTAATTGAGAGTATAATTATTTAGGCTTGATTTTTATCCAGGCTGCATTTCTGTCTGATGAGTGAGTAAAGTCATAGATAATACAGAGACTGTGGAGATTCATTTTCTTCATTGCGCATATCACTTTGCATTTTCAGGAAATATATTGTCAGATGGGTTGGCAATATTAGGGGCCACGAGAGGACATTCATTTAATCACTGAGAGCCAGCAGGACAGCCAAGAGCCAATATTTGAAAGAAATGAAGTCATTTCCTCACAAAATAAATGTTCCGACTTTTAGAGGATAAGCTAACATCTCAACTTAAAGTGAAAGAATGTGGGAGCTTTGGAAGGACTTTAGACAGCATATATTTCAATTTCTCCATTTTATGGATAAAGACATTGAGGCTCACAGCAGATAAATGTTCTTTCCAAGGTTAATGTGGCTAACTAACAACAGAATTATGGAAATAACTCAACTTTCTAGTTCCTACCCAAAGTGTCTTCCATCATTTTCTATTTCAGTGGCTTATAATAGTGAGGATTAATTTATCTACAAGTATTCTGTGTCATGAGAAGCTTGGTGTCCCTGATAAAATAAGTAACTGTCTACATGCTGATAGATAATATATGTTCTTAAAGACTTAAATGCTTTTGGTAAACATTTTAAAGACATCTATTTCCTTCATTTTAGCAAGGAGTTAATAACTAAATTACTTTCCTGGCTATGGATGTTCTTATGACAATATATTGGAAAATTTGTATGGGTTGAAGGTATAACTTTTAGTTTACTAATCCAGAATTTATAACAGTATGTAGTATGTACTCACCTAAGGGCAAACAAACACATTAATATGAAAGAGATGAACAGGAAGCAGATTACACTTCAACTTATGGTGGGAAATATCACCATCAGTAAGACTAGGTCAGTTTGCATGGCCGTATTGCATACATGGGGAGCCAATTTGCTGGGTGAACTCAAACTGAGGGAAAGTATATTAGTCAAGGTTCTCGAGAGAGAGAGAGAGACAGAAACAAGGAAATTGCCTCATGTAATTTTGGAAGCCAGAAATCCTATGACAGGACATCTGCAGACCCTGCAATGCCAACAGCATGGCTCAGTCCAAGACCCAAAGCCTTAGAACCAAATGGTGTAAATCTTAGTAAGATGCAAACGGCCTGAAACCCTGAGTAGGCACTGGTGTTAATTCCTGGAATTCAAAGGTGAGAGATTCTGAAGTTCTAGTATCCATGGGCAGGAGAAGAGAGAGAAAGAAAAAAACATTCCTAAAAAATAGGGGGAGAAAGAGGAGGAGAGGAAGAAAGAAAATAGGAGACAATGCACATCATCTTTGTCTGACTTATTTCTTTTTTCTGAGTGGCTAGCCCCTTAGATGGTCTCCTGGGTGCACCTTCCCCAGTCGGTCCACATCAACTCACAGGCCAGTCTCTTGGAAATAATCTCGTGGACACCTAGAAGTAATCCTTTACCCCTTCTCTATGTGTGCCTTCATTTGGTAAAGTTTATACCTGAAGTGAAGCATTACAATTTATCAAATACTTCATGATTCATGGAGAATATTGCCTGGTTTTCATGTTGTTATTGTAGAAGTTTTCTATTGCTGATACAGGATAGCTTAGATTTTTTGTTAAATATAGTGCACTTTGTAGTCATTATGAGGACAGGCTCTGCCTACCCTTGTAGTGATCATTTTTTCTTTTATTCAGGTTTAACTGTCCTCTCTTCTGGTTGATTCCTCCTACCCAATGTATTAATATTTTTTCAAGACTTGTTGCACACAGAAATTCTTTTATTCAAAGGGGTCTTGACAGTTTGGTCTGATTTTATTATTTGACTCTTAGCAAACAGCTTGGCATTCTTTACTTCTTTAGTCTTAAGAAATACTACATCTACCTAGTATTATTTCCATGTTCTCCCTCCAACTCTACCCATGTTAAAGTCCAAATTTTACATGAATGTCAACATGCTTTAGTACAGGTTTGGATGGATTACTATGTCCTCACATACTTTCTGCTACTGAGTACACACTTTAATAGTAATGAAACTAAAAGATCATGTCTCTTTTAAGCTGCTGCAAAGTGGGAATATGGTAAATCTGTGAGTTCCCAAAATACATACAAAAATGCATCGGCCTGCAAGGTCAGATATGGCTTCATGTGCCAAAGGCCTCATTTCTTACCAACCGCGTGACCTTGGACCTATACCTTTGCATCTGATCTGCACTATCCATTACGTCTTAGTGATTCCTGCTTTTTAAGGCCATTTTAGGATTATATTACTTTATGTTCCATTAACACTTTATTGGTACCCTTTTGACATACAGAATTATCACATTCATATTAGGGAATTTGTACTGTGCACAATATATCTTAATTTCTTCTTTTCTTCACTCCTTCCCCTTCCCTTCACTCCTTCCTCTTTCCATTTACAAAATTTGTTTCTGTTTTTTCTTTCCATTATTTTTTATTCTCTATTCCCTCCCTTTCCTTCCCCCTCTCTCCTCCTGTGTTCTCCTTCCCACAGGAACATTTTCTTCCTACTTTCCAATATTTCTCACCCATTTTGATCCTCATTTACCTTTGGGCTTCTCATACAAGAAAAACAATACAATATTTAAACATGTGTCTGATTTATTTCACTTAAAATTATGATCTCAAAGTGAACCTATTTACCTGAACATGTCTCAAGTTTGTCCTTAATTATGGCACTGTATTACTCCATTGTATATAAAAAACACATTTGACTTTTCCATTCCTCCATCGGTGGGTATTGGAGCTGTTTCTAAGATTTAGCTGTCACAAACTGTGCTACTATAAGCATGGGTATGCATGCATCACTTGGGATGTGGTGCTTTTTAACTTTTTCAGGAAGATACCAAGAAGGGGAATAGCCAGGTCAAATGGAACCTCTGGTTTCAGTTTTTTTGAGGTATCTCTGTACTGATTTCTATGATGGTTATAGCAATTTACACTCTCACCAACATATGGATCACACCTCAAGACCAAGACAAAAGAGGAAACATACAGCTACATACTTGCCTATGGATGGGCATCAGGGATTGATATTCTAAATGGGTATCAATCACCTTGAAAGAGCCCAAATAAGTCACTAACCCAACGCCCAACAGGAAGAGACCCTGTCCTGTATTCATGCCCTCTTGCTTTGTGACTCGCTTTCTCATTTGATACTGGATTTAATCAGTTTTACCTGAGCAATGGTGCTTGTAATCTCATTGGCTGACTATAGTTTTGCCCCACCTCATGCTCACTTAAGCGAGTTCCTATGCTGTCTACCACAGTAGACCCACCTTACCACATGATTTTACTTTATAAAAGTCCCTGGAAGAGACAGCTTCCTGGGGACAGCCTGCTTAGGCCCCCCTCCTGTCCCTCTCTCAGACAGGAGCTTTCTTTTCCCCAATAAATATATTGTGCTCATAACCTCCATTTGTTCCTAAAATTCATTCCTCGGTTTTGGAGAACACGAACTTGTCCCAGGTGCCTTTTAGGTTGGGAGATCAGTTTTTCTCCCTGTGTCATTTGGAGGTTCCCTGTATCAAGATTACAAAGAATCAACAACTTTGATCACATTTTTAAAGAAGATCACATCTTTTGCACAGTAATAGGATTATAAACATTGCTGTTCACTTACTATCTATGAACATAACTGCTGTACAATAGATGTTGGGTAGTTACCCTTTTTGTCTTCTGTCTGAGAAATATAGATTGATGATGAAACCTCACTTATTAGTAACTCATTGTGGAAGACTTTATTACTATAAGAATTGTGTCAGTCTGTACCCCCATAGAGGGCATGCTTAATAAGAGTACAGAATTTAACCAGAAAATTTAGCATAATTGAACTATGCTGTGAGATTAAAATACAAAGTGAATGTTTACATTTTAAAAATTCATTACAGTAAAAGATACATTACTGTTAATCTCCTCAAATACTGTCCCTCATTCCTACCACACTTATTTGCATCATGATTGTCATGTTCCAAAGCAGTTCTGTAAATCATCTTTGTGAGTGTTTCTAGTATTTGTGAACAAAGCTGTGGTGACTGGTGCTGTCAAGTGCCACTTAATGGAAGGCATGCTTGCAGAGACATGAGTGGGCATCCTCAGCTACCTCATTCACTGAGTCTGACAGTGTTACTTCTGGCTCTTTTTCAAAGTTAAAATGACCACGAAAGGTAAATCTTTTGAATAGGTACTAGACAGGAAGGCAGCCACGAGAGCCCAACTAAGAATACTGAGGAAAGAGGACTTCAGAGCTGCTTCAGATAGTGGCAAAGGCAACACAACAATTGAGTTCAAAACGAGGGAGGATATTTTGAGTGATATATAAGTACAATGTGTCTTCTGCTATAACAAATAATTTTTTTTTTTTTTTTTTTTTGTCAGAACCGGGGACTGAACTCAGGCCCTTGAGCTTTCTAGGCAAGCGCTTATTCTACTGAGCTATCTCCCCGGCCCCAACAAATAAATTTTAATGTAAAAAATCACCATAGTTTTCAGTCCCACCTTTAGAAATATTTGGCTTCTGGAATTAGCTTCAACCTATCTATTCTGAGTATAGCTCTGTGTATATCCTTGTAATATACAAAAATTAATACTAAGATAGGAGCGTCTTATAAAAGGAAATCCACCTGAATGCATTAAATCTTAGAGAAGAACCTTACAAGCATTCCCTGAGTGACCACTGCCTCTCTTCTTTCTTCAGGTCTTCAGAAAAAGAAATAACTCAAATGATCACGCATGGCAGCATTTCATCACCAGGTGTTATCTGTACGGCGTACATTAAGCCGACAGATTGCACAAGTACAACGATGAGGTCTGGATTTTTCTCTCTGTGTTAGCAGTAAAACCACATTCTAACTCCCTATTAAAATACCTTTTGGGCCAACTTCATGTCATTTATAGAAACTTGAACATATACCCCCCCACTGCTTTGACATTGTCGACTTGTAGTTTCAGATTACATTTTTAAATTGTTCCTCTGGTTATTAGTAATAGACCCCATTTGCTTTTGTCATTGTGTGAACTGGAGCCAAGAACCTCTAAGGGCTGCTTGGGAAGCTGTGGAATCTTTGATCCAATATGTACTGGTATAAAGGTCAAATTAATCTGTATTCATAGTAAGGTTGTCTGTTTCCCTCTGATATAATTGGCTCTTGTCCCGCTCGATATAAATTTCAGTCAACACGACTACCATCACTTGATTTTCATGAGTGCCTGTCTTTTTCTCTCTTAAAATAGTGGTGAACTGAGAGAATCACAAGACTACCAGACTCAGACGCATTGATTTCAATTTACATATCAAGGAATTCATAAAGGAACAAGACTATTTTTGCCAGGATCTCCTGATGTGCTTGAGATTTTATTATCAAATACAGAATGGTCTGTGACAGCTTTCCTATTCTTTTGGGAAATTATGAGTAGGATTTGAGGTACAAGGGTAAGAAGGTGACCATATGTCTCTTGCACTATAGTCTGCTTTGGGCCAGTGGGCTCTGATGATGGGCGGGTTTACACATATTCTTGTTAAACCCAGAAACATTTGATAGTAAGTATCCCAAACCTACCATGTCACTTGTTTTAAGCTCTTTGTGAGACCTCATTGTGTCTACGTGATGAAAGAAGCACTGGATGGAAGACTAACTATAGCACATGTACTGGCCACAGAGCCAGCAAAGTGGATATGGGCAGCTGTGGTCAGGGGATCCCTTGAAGTTGGAGATCTTGGAGACCAAGGCTCAGCGTAGCCAAACCTGCCTATGAAATAACAGGAAATTCTAGCTTGTCTTCTAGGTCTGGATCCTGTCTCATTTCCCTTTCCCTGATGCTAATGAGCACACCATGTCATACAAATTTAAGAATGTCTTTATCTCCATGTTGTAGTTAGGACATGAAAATCTGTAGAACTTCTTTCACAGGTTGGCTGTAAGGTCTTATGAACTTGTTAGTGACACTCTCAGCAAGTGCCTTCTATAAAGTATATTATTTTTTCATTATTAGCCATATAACCAAAAAGGAGCCATAGCAGGAAAAATATTTCAGTGAATACTTTGAGAGAAGTGCACAATTGCATTATACAAGAAGTTAGGATCTTAATAGTCTTATTGTGTAGTATAGAAGCAACATATAAATTTCAAATTAATAGAAAGATAATTCATCAATGACCAATCTGTGGTTGACTACAGATATTAGTAGAGATTCTGTTTTTGTCATTTTTATTTTGGCATGACATTAGTAATTGCATATAGGCCCTTCACATAAGAAACACCCCCTATCTATTTTTCTTTTGAGGCAGGGTCTCCCACGTTGCCCAGGCTGAGCTTGAAATTGTGATCCTGTTTCCTCAACTTCCCAAAATACTGGGTTTATAATTATGAACATGGTATTTGTTCATGGAGACTTCCTAAACCACTAAAATGACATCAAACCAGTTACTCTTGCCCTTCCACAAGGCATGGCCTATGGGATTCTCATTTCATGGCCTTCTCATTTCCATTTCTGACATAGAACAAGAAGTTTGATGTTTTACTGTGTTCATTTTTTATGTGAATTAAAGTTAAAAAGAAAAGTTGTCTTGGGAGGCTTGGGAGATAGCTCCATGGAATATATCTTTCACCAGTGGGATTTTCTTTTCCATAATGCTAGCTGGTGCTATGTCCTAGCTAGCATTATGCTTTGGATGAAATGTAAATCTAATATTTCTTAATTTTTTTAATGACTAATTGGAAGTTGCCTGATTTTTAAATTTAAAGTAAGTGGAAAGCGTTAAATGGGATGTTTACCCCTTTAATGCATTTTAAAAGCAAATTATGAATCAGTATATGTACATAGAAAGGTGTTAATCTTATTGAAGGTACTATTTATTTACTTTGTCAAGGATATCTTGTTTTTAGGTGACACATATTTATTACTTGTATTTCACAAACATGCTCAATCCATCCAATTTTGGTGTTATTATTTATTCCTTATGCAGTCATTTGAGAACAGGTAAGGGTTTCCAACTTTTCCCCTTCAGATTAGGAACAAGGGTTTCTTCTGTAATACTGTCTTCTGTGTTTACAAAGACAAAGCCTGCCTAAGTGTTTGCTTGCCTCCTTCTTTCCTCAGATTAGCATCTGCTTTGGATGGATCCCTTTCCACTGTGGTCTTCTGATCCCGTGGTGGATGTGTTGCTGTCACATAGCATGTTTTTGAGTTCCCTCAGGAGAACGAATGGAACAGTGTGTTTTACTCCCCCTTTTGACTCTGCCTCCTCAAGAGGGCTGTAGGAATAAGTGTATGCAAACGTCCCTCATTTGCAATGCATGTT
This sequence comes from Octodon degus, assembly GCF_000260255.1. Lineage (NCBI taxonomy): Eukaryota > Metazoa > Chordata > Mammalia > Rodentia > Octodontidae > Octodon > Octodon degus. The sequence continues at coordinate 7,276,277 of NW_004524664.1, read as the reverse complement.
GTGTCTGCCTCTTTAAATAAAGTAAAGGTTAATATGTTGATTTCCTATTTATAGGTAACTTAATGCTTCCAATTTTTCCTAATCATGGCACAAGGTTTTGGCTCAGTACCTCCGATTTCTTAAATGATCTTTCTAAATTGTTGTAATGATTTGATGAGTTTACTACCCTCTGAAGAGGTTGGATTGACAGGTTTAAAGAGACAAATCACACAGCACTTTCTTGCCACATAATATCTAGTTAGAGCTGCAAAATATTAGATTAAGCAAGCTTATTTCTTAATGATATATCTCTAGGCCTTTTAATTTAATGATAGGTCTCTAGGCCCTGGAGTTTTGTCTCTGGCAATTCACTTTTTATAGTAGGGCGAATATAACCTTCGCAAATATCAATAGAATAAGACAGTATGTACTTAGGAAAGAATGGAATATGGTGCCACATATCAGAGAAGGAAGATGCTAACTTACTATATCATTTCCATTTCATTTATTTTGTGTATTTTAGTACAGGGTCCAGAGGGTTTGCTGGGTCTTGCTACGCAGATCGCACTCGTAGTAATTCTCCTGTTTTCAGCCTCCCAAGCACTAGGATTACAGGGCGTGTGCCACCATGCCCAGTCTCAATCACCATCTCAGTGCACCCCGGGGGCAGGGCTAGCAAAGAAGGCCAAGGATAGAACTGCAGCTACTGCACTCAGCCTAAGCAGGTACTTCAGTCAGCTGAGCTATCTGTCCTGCCCTTCTCATTTCCATTTCTAACATAGAACAAGAAGCTTGATGTTTCACTGTGTTTGTTTTTTATTTGAATTAAAGTTAAAAAGAAAAGTTGTCTTAGGAGGCTGGGGAGATAGCTCAGTGGAATAAGTGTTTGCCTGGCAAGCTCAAGGTCCTGAGTTTAGTCCCTGGTAAAAAAAAAATAAATAAATGAAAATTAAAAAAAAAAGAAAGAAAGAAAAAGAAAGGTTCTCTCATAAATGTTGGTCCATTAAATAATTAGTACTAAGCTCTTTCTTTATTTTTTTTTTATTTTTTATTTTTTTTTGCTTTTTCTTAATAGTCTATGTTCTTTCAAAAAATAAACTTCCTTTTTGGTATTTTTATTTATCTCTGAAGTCTACCTGGCATAAACTTTCTTGAGTCATTTGGCTCCTACAGAGATGAAATGTACCATCTTTAATGGTTTCTGGAACTGCCTATCTATCTGCTCACCTTATAGTCTGCCCTTTTCTATTTTTTAGTAATTCTGGAGAATATAAACTATAAATCATACTCATTTCTTCCAAATTGAAACAAGTCTGAAGATTTTTTTCCCTATTCAATGCATATTATTTTAAAAGCTATTAGGTCAACTACTGTGTTAGGCCACAGAAATATCTCTGCTGTCATATCCAGACATTTGTGATAGGGATACTTCATGAATTAATATTAGCTATGTTAATTAAAATTTATTTAGAAAATCCACAGTGTTCTACCTGCTATTTTAGTGATGAACAAACGGAAGCATTTGACCAATGCACTATTAAGGGTTGGACCTGATTCTGTATCCATACAGGCTTCCTCCGTGATCTGTTCTATTAAATGCAATGCATATTTCACTACTTGTGCAAAGAAGATTAAGACCAAACCTTCCCACTGGTTTTGCAGACCTATAATCCGTTTTTTTTCCATTGCTCTTGAGTGCATACCTTGCACACACAGGTTCTGGACAGACAAGAAAAACAATGAGTCATTCTATTATTCATTAAGTGGCTGGTACGAACTTACTATGTGCCAAGCATTATGCCATCTACTTGGAGGAAAAAAAGACAATGAAATGCGTTTTTTATTTCATTGTAATTCATACTCATTACATCATTTCTGTCTTCAGAATCTCTTACAGTGTTGAAAATAGGTCATGTTATTCTGAATTATGTCAAGTTCTGAAACACTGCACAAATATTAAGTTTTTAATTGTACTGCTTGTCTTTTTGACCAACTTTTTTAGAGACAAAGTCTCACTATGCTGGACTCACTATGTAGCCTATGCTGGACTCACTATGTAGCCTAGGTTGGTGTTGAAATCTCTGTATTCCTCCTTGCTCAGCCTCCTTAGCATTGAAAGTACAGGTGTGTGCACTGGGCCTGGCATGAACAACTTCTGTGTGCCCTTCTCTGAGGTACTTTCGGCTGTTGGTTAATTTCATTTATATTCCATTTTAATGAGTAAACTTGGTGTTTGTGATTACTAAGTAAAAAAAATATAGTCAATTAAATTTCAAAACTAATATCCTGTATGAGATGACAATGTTGCTAAATGAAAATGAATATTAAATGATGAAGGTCAGCTACAAATTTACTTGGATTTTTGTATCAAATTAGAAATGCACTTGGTAGGAACAATGAAGGCTAATTAGTTCTCAGTGCTGAAAAGGGCAGAGCCTAGGGGGTAATACTGGCTGACTTCTCTCAGGGTTGTTCTCAGCCCTTTGTTCTTGGCATTGAAATGAGGAGAAAGAAGTAAGGGAGTATGGATATCATTGGCTTGTGCCAGGAACTGTGTTGAATGACACCTTCTGCCACCTCATTGATCAGCACAGATGAATTTGAGGTAGTCATAGTTCTCAAAGTAGAAGCCAACCTTGGGGTGATTGAGGTTTCCAATGAAATAGATTGTTCTTAGCCATTCAGAAACTGGCTTCTGGGGTGGGATTCCTTTGGAATCTGTAGGGAAATAAGCAAAGGAAAATATTTTGGTACTGGGATTAAACTCAGGACCCTCAACTTGAGCTGCATGCCCAGGCCTGTGTTATTTGTTTGTTCATTTTAAAGTTTGAGACAGGAACTCACTAGGTCACTAGTTGTCCAGGCTGGACTTTGGTCTTCCTGCCTCAGCTTCTCGGAGTGCAGGAATTATAGGCATGGCCTCTGAATGACTATTTTGCTGACAAGGAAATTTTTATGTATGAGTAAGAAATTTGGGACTTTGTAGTCAATGAATAGTGAGGTAATATTCATAGTCATCTTTAAGTTCTACATGAAGAGGGCAGTAGTTAAGGATGGAAAATATTTAGTGGTTATTATCTTCAAGAGGACTTACCTTGATATAATGCTCTTTAATTATTTCTAGGGTTAAAAGTACTGAGACTACCTGTGAAAATTTAAGAGGCTTATGCATTTTTATTTTAGTAATGAAAGTACACAGAATCAAAAGCCAGGTCTAGGAATACAGGGAGAGAATTAAGATTAAGAAGGAAAATATAGGGAAGGTGAAAGGAAGACTAGGCAGAAGTCCATGCCAAGGGACCAGATGCGGGCCACAGGAGTCCAGCAAGGAAATATGGTGCACATTACTGGAAATCAGAGTACTGGTATCAGGGGGTGATGACTCCACTGTGCTGTGTGTCCTGGGTACATCAGCTAACACATGCCATTCTAGAAATTATGTTAAAGAGAGGATCAACTAGATGTTTAAGTGAAATGTAGCTTTGAGGAATTTGAAAGCAATATATTAATTATAGAAGGTGTGGTGTCCCTCTATGCTGTAAAATTTTTGTTCTTGTGAAAGAAGGGAAATGAAAAAGGAAAGAAATTTCACTTAATGCCCCTCTGTTCTGCACCCTGTAATAATACTGAAATATTATAGTTTTCATCCCCCAAAGGTTGTGTTGTCATCCTCAGCATATAGTTGAAAATATGAGGCTTGTATAAGGTATAAGCTGAATCTTATGCATAGGGTGACAGAAAATGGGATGATATGAGAAATCTAACTGGGCGCTCTTGGCCTTCACAGTCCAGATCCCTTAAGCTGTCTAATTTGTTCTCTCCTGAAATATTTGAGGTGTGACCAGTAGTAGGAAACTTAAGCCATCATTTAGACTCAGTACTATACTAAATGCTTTTCCGGGGCCAGCGAGGTACCTCAGCAGTCTAAAGTACCTGCTTAGGCAAATTTAGGCAAGCAGGAACCATGGTTCAATCCCTGGCACCACATACCATGCCATCCAGTCGGGGTGGGCTAAGCAGGTCACAAAAATACCCCAACAAAACAAAAAAATAACCTTTTCTACCCAATTCTGTAATATATAGGAGCCTCTTATTTTTTTTAAAGTTTTTATTTATTTATTTATGTGTGTGTGTGTGTGTGTGTGTGTGGCCAGCTCAGCCCACCAGGGGGCGGGGCTGGCTGGCATGTGGTGCTGGGGGATTGAACCGCGGTCCACTGTGCTTTGCTAAGCTTGTTCTAAGTAGGTGGTTTAGACCACTGAGCCATCTCACCAGCCCAGGAGCCTCTTATTTATGGGAAGGGAATATCTAGTTATAGCTACACAGGCTTAAAGGAGATGTGACCTAGATGGGACTGTTAAATTGTGGATTGTGGATGTTCCTCAGGTTCCTTTCCATCCTGAAAGTGTGTGTTTCCTGATCTTCTAAATAAGCTCATTTTGGGCATCATCATACAGATAGCTGAACCCAGAAACTGAAGGCAGGCAGAGAAGAATGAGCTCAAAGCCAAGCCAGATACTGGAAGACACATTTGAACAGTGTGGACAGATCAGCTCATAGTAAAGCAACAGAGGAGCCACAAGCCCAGAAAACACGATTTCCAATTCTGGAAAGGACAATATACCAGGTGCTGGCACCATGGGAACATCTCTCCAGAGGTGAGGATCTGAGAAGTTGAGTCTGCGGGGAGGAGGCACCACACTGGAGGGTTGGGGCAGCAGCAAGAAGCCTGGGGATGATGGCAAGTGTACACATGGTTGCATTTGCAAGGGAAGGGAAAATTGCAGAAGTAGCACCCTCTGTAGTTTTAAGGTTCAGCTGTGGTGGAGTCAATGAACGTTGCCTCTAACAAAGTTAACTTGTTGGGGAGAAACTTGTCTATAATAGCGGAAATGGTCAGACATGTATTTCTAAGACAGACAAGGCACCAAGAGTACAGTACCGTAATGCCTTGCCAGAAAGACAAACAGGAAGAACCTGTGAAAACTAGATGCCCACTGACTCCTACAACATGTAATCATATTTCCCAAAGGATATTTTGCAATGACTATACTGCTCACTCACTTGCAACTGTGTAAATCATGTCAGTTAATTTCTGCAAGGACTAAATGGCCTTTTCAAATGATTATGACAATGCCATTTTCTCTGGATTGCTTATTCTGCATTCTTCTTCCCACATTATGTTTCTGCTGTCCTATCTCCTGTCAATGACCTGTACAGTTACCATCAAATCACCCTAATATCCCAACGTCTAGGCAAGAATTTACCAACTTATGGAGAGTGGCGCATTGTCTATTTGGCAGAAAAACTATTGCCCTTAGTCCAGACTTCTGTGACTTCATGCAGGACCTGGAAGGTGTGGTACCTTTCCTAGCCAAATGTCCCCTCTGAATAGAATGCTTCCTTTTGTAGCAGAATCCCAGGAAGTTGATCCCTAAACCATTTAATTGACCGCAGCTGCTCTTTCCGACCTCAGCACAGTGTGCAGTTGTAGAGCTGTGACTCTCTTTCAGTCCACAATGATGGATTGAAGGTGACAGTCCGAATTAAAGTTCCAAGCTCTCAGCTGGTCAGTGGACTTCACAAGTACAATGTTGCAAGAGTCATTTATCAGACGTGTGAACCTAGAGACTTGAATGTTTGAGGGTGACAGCTTTTAGAAACACTGCCTAGAGAAACAACTCACAGAAGATTAGGGGAAGTAGAACTGCTAGAAGGCAGTTCATGGGCTCATTTTTAAATTTTTGTTCTGTGTGATTAGGAAATTGGGATAAGGATAGGTCCCATTTGATGTTTACACTACTTAAATGCCAGCAGGGTCTCTTGCTTTGGGTTGCAATGTCAGGGAACTGAGTGACCCACTCCATCTTCAGAATATGGCTGCATAAAACTTTATATAATATGTGGTGTGGTAAAAAACTACACTGAATGTTTAACTTTTAAAAATTTAAAAGACATATTGCCATTAATCTCCCTCAAAATATTTCCCTTCACTTGGAGCACACTTAGCCCATCACTTTCCGAAGCAGATCCAGTGGTGGTCTTTCATGAATTACTGTAGTTGTGTTCTCATGGCTGACATTTTCTTAAAAATTTATTTATGTATTTGATACGGGGTCTCAATACACAGCTTGGACTCATAGTGATTCTCCCTTTTTCAGGCTCCCCAGAGCTGGGATTACAGGTGTGGGCCACCACAGCTGGACTCAGGGGCCAGCATGGCATACAGGACTGGGGACTGAACCTGGTCCCTGTGCTTGCCTAAGCAGGCACTTAGTCTGCTGAGCTATCTTACTGGACCTCAGTGACTGATACTGATTAAAATTGTTTACCTTGGTGATTTTGACAAGAGAGAAGACCTAGAAGTTACACAGGGCCAGATCCACTGAATAAAGTGGACCAAGACACCATAATGTTTGTAGGAGTCTGCCCTACCTTTAGAGGCTCTTTGGAGCGGCATTCACTGTGTTGATCACCTCTTATCAGAAAACAAGAAAGGACTTTAAAACTGCTTCAGACGATGACAAGAATGATGGGATATGTGTGTTCAAAGCAAAAGGGAATAGTTTGAGGGATATTAACGGCAATGTATCTTTCCTATAAAAATTCTTAAAAGTTTTGTCATATATATTTTGACCATCCCTTGTGTGTATAGGTGTGTGTGTGTGTGTGTGTGTGTGTGTATTTATTTAAAATCTTGAAGTAAAGGTACCCTACAAATGCCTTTTACAAAGATTTTGTTTCTTTTTTTGCCTAATTCTGTACCAGTGGTTTTGAATAAACACTTTGAAAAATCAGTCAGTGTTAGATTAAATCCTTTTTAAATGTAAACTATGTCAGTGACAGTTTCGCTTTTTAGACCATACACACTTCTATCCTCCACTGAGAAGCAAAATTAAATCATTGTTTATACTGCCATTTGTGTTTTTATTATAAATTCTCAACATTGGCTTTAAGACAACTTTGGTACTCATTTTTGGACAGAGAGCTCAGCTCAGGTTTCACTTTGTGAACAAGTCACTATGGTTACTATGGCATAGGCTCACGCTGGCTTTTTCTTCCCACTGCAATAATTACATGGAGTGCACTTCAGAATGTACCTACAGATCTCCTTTCTTATAAGCTTTGCTTGGTATTGGTTCTCCTGATGTAACACAGCAGTCCCCAAGGCAGGTAAGACTTTTATTTGAGAGAGAATTTCAATACAGCAGCTCAGCTATTGCATAGACACTTAATAAAGTTAGATGGGCCCAAAGCATAAACTGCTGCTGCTCAGGCCATCAGTCTGGATCAGGAGCTGTGCTTGGTCTCCGAAGTCACAGGAGTGCCGTTCAGCAGATTACCGCCGAGGTGAGCCCTGGCTTTCATAATATGTTTTGGATGTGGTCTATTTTTGTTTCCTTCCCAAACATAACACATATATTCATTTCTCTCTCTCTCTCTCTCTCTCTCTCGCTCTCTTGCTCTCGCTCTCTCGCTCTGTTTCTGTCTCTCTCTCTCATCTCCCTGCCGCGAGTCCCCGCTTAAGAACCACATTCCCGCATTGGTGTCTAATCAAAGTCATCTTTTCTGAGATACCAGTAAATAAGCATATGGACTCGTTGTTTGGCATTGTTTAAAATTTTGTTGGGGCCGGGGAGATAGCTCAGTAGTGCATGATTGGCAAATGCAAGGATCTGAGTTCAATCCCCAATTCCACCAAAAAAACCAAAAAAATAAATAAATACATAAAATTTTATGAACAGACTCTTTTTAAAGTCTGCTTAATCTTTTACATGTGTAGCATCCTGTAACCATCACTTTATGACACACATAAAGTTCATATTATTTCTATCTTTTGCAGGAAATTGTGCTCAGAGAGGTCAGATAACTTGCTCAAAATCAGAGCTAAAGTTTGATTTTTTTTAAATTTTAAATTTAATAAATGACCTATGTCCCATTTTTTTTTTTTTAAAAATCACACCATGGCCCCCAGAACTGCTACTCTTTTGCTGTCATATAGCAACAATCAAATGTTTCTTATTTAAAAATAAAAGATATCAATCAGCATATGAAAAGAATATATGTAGAGAATAAGTTCCAATTACCTGCTTTTTATTGGGCTGCCTTTTATCTGAGAAATAAAGGGTTAGAACAATTAGATATCAGACTTGAAAGCAGCCAATTAGAGTTCTAATGAGACCAGAGAATAGACAAGCACTGGGGAAATGCCTCATTGTTTCACTTGTCTTCATATATATATCCTCCTTTGTAACTCCTTTCTATGTTTGTAGACCATGGCAAGGCTTACTATTAAGTTAAACCAGTAAAGAAAAAAAAAATATGTACAGTGCAAAACAAAAACAAAACAAAAAAACACAAAACGGAACATGGTACCTAGGCCCAGCTGAGATTCTTTTGCTGAGAACCTACATTCTAAACAGAATCCGAGGCTTCACTCCCTTACTGCCTGAGTGCCTTGCATGTGCCTGTCCCTCTTTTATAGAAAGAATTTTATTGTTCTTCTTGGCTTCTCTGATTGTCTCTGGACGTGGAACTCCCGGTACTTGAGCAGGTTGGGACAGCACTCTATTCAGCTAGTTATAATACTAATCATAGCAGCTACCACTAAATGACTCCTTGAAGTCCAGTTTGGGTGCTATTTCAGTAGCATTATCTCATCTGATTCTCACACAGATGCATGTGAGGTAGGTGGAACAATTGCCAGCGCTTCCAAAGGAGAAAATGAGATAACACTGGGGAATTTAATAAAGTGTCTGAGATCTAACATCTGAGAGTGGTCACAGTGATGGTAAGTGATGAAGCTTAATTCAAACACTTTCGACTTCATATCTTTCTACTTAACCCTCATTCATAGTACATTTTTCATTATCAGATGTGGTATTTGTCACATATTAATTGCTTATTAAATGCTTTTTGAATTGAAAAGTAAGGATCTATTTTCTGGAAGCAAACAACACTTATAATTAACAGGCAAAGATGTGAATTATAGTTACTCTGCTTCTAGTATTTCATGTCATCGCTCTGGATTCCATTGTCTTCCCTTGTAAAATGAAAGAGAAATAGTTAAATGAGCTCTTCAATCTTCTAAGCTCTGGTGAATAATACCAGCAGTGGTGACTAGAAAAATAATTCAGCACTGTTAGCTGATACACCACAGTTATTGGGCAAATAGCTATTGCATTATTCCAGCTTATCTTCACTTCAGTCATAGTGATATAATTCCATTTAGATCCAATCTAGATACATTTTTATAGGGCCTCTGTCAGTTTTCAGAATGTTTGAAAAACAAAATACAGTTAGGTTTCTAACCCTGAGTTTGGGAATGTGAAATATACATAAGATGATGTGAATGAGCTTGACTTTGATTACCATAGAGCTCCATAGCTAGGGGCTGCCATAAAAACGTATAAAATTTGAACTGGATATGAACCATGGCAGGCCTGCTTAATGCATGGATGCTTTGGCTTTCAAGTATATTCTTTTACTGTATTATGCAAAATATGGATAAAGTGATAAGTGAATTTAAAAAAAAAATCGTTGTTTAAGTGAAGTACACTGTTGTTGCTATAAAGTTATTTTGCCCCAGGGAAACCAAAATGTAATGAGGCTTCATTTCCTTTCTTTGAAGTGCTTTCTGGGGCTATTTAGGGATGCTGTAGATGGGATGATTTATTTGTTGTTTGCTAAATTACAATAATCTTAGTCTGATTTTTGTTTTGTTTTGAGGAATTGTTATTCAAAGGAGAATTTTTGAGAGGCAGAAATAAACCCAGAGGGATTGAGAAAGAGAAGAAACAGTAAAAAGAAGGGGTAGAGAAACAGGAAGGAAGGAGGGAGGGAAGGAGAGATTGATCCATAAACTGCTGTAGATACATGAAACAGGTTAAAGGATATTGGGCTTCCTATAGATCCAGTGGTCAGCGAATACTGTTAACTCATGAGCCGATGACAGTGCCAGCAGCCTGCTGCAGTACTGCATGGCCCCAAGCCCTGATACTCTTGCTTTCTAGCCTCATAACTTGAGTGTCTAGCACAGACCCTTTGATTTCACAGAGTGGTGGATTTGTCATTCTGTGCATGAAGTGGTATCCAGAGAACTTCAAGGGAACATTCTGAAGACTGAGAGGGGAGGCCTCAGTCTCAGTGAATGTCCTCATCCTTGTATCATTTGATGTACTTATTTTCTGGGTTAGTGCTTCACTGGAGGAAAAAACTGATATAAGCCTGCATCTCGCTAGTTAGTTTCCTACCAGTAGAATGGAGTCCCTAGATAAATAACTTACAAGGAAGAAAGCTTTACTTTGCCCCATGGTTTTAGTCTATGGTCTGTTGGATTTCTTGCTTTGGGGCTTGCATTGAGTTGGCACATCATGGTAGGGAGATAGAGCATGGTTGGGTCAAGTTGCACAATTTATGGCAGATGTCAAACAGAGACAAGCTCGAGGTCCAGTATCCCCATCAGCGACCCTCACTATTCCATTAGACCCTGTCTCCTCAGGGTTCTTCACTGTCCTGTAGCACTACAGGTTGGTGACCAAACCTTGGACTCTCGGGGAACATTCAAGATATACAGTCAACTTACTTTTTCAATTAGACTGAACTTTGAGGGCTGTTCTAGCACACACTTGACTTGTTTCATGTTTTGTTTTTATTGCAAATTGATGAATAAGTAGTATATTTCTCCACAATTGAGTACTACTTTGACAAAAAGGAGGATTAAGTTGGATGCTTTGCAGGTAAATAAATGCACCTCAGTGCCATAATGTTAAGTGAAATGAATCAGAAGTTCAAGCTTACATACAATTTTTCTTATATGAGAAACCCAAAATATAAATAATTTACAAAACGAAATTCAAGATAGTGGGAAATAGGGAGGTAGACCTTTTGCAGATAGAAAAGGGGAACAAGAGATGGAAGGGAAGGGATGGGGAAGTGAAAAGGATTGCATTATATTTTGCACATGTAGCAGCTTCCCACAGCTGGATGTGATCAGTATGTACTGCAGACTAGCAATAATAAAAGCAAACTTTTGAGGAATAATGGAAAGTGAAGTGAACACAGTCAAACTGCCTAATAAAGCAAGAGAAAATGGGCCTTGGTGTTAATTTCCCATCTTGCCCCTGTCACTATTAACTGTAGAAAATTCACCAGCAACTTCTACCTTCTTGCATCTCTTATAGAAAACAGAAAATGATGATTCCTTTGCTCAGATCTTAGAGAGGTAGTGAAAGTAATTTATATTATAGTTTTGAGCCTAAAGCATGTGTTAGTCATTATTTGGCAGTCATTATTAATTTGATTTTGCATGCTTTCTCTTGTACCTGAGGTTTAAGCTATTTTCGTATGTAACAATGCCTGCGAGTGTACCATCCTGTGTGTGGTTAGTCTCCTGAATGGTATGGCAGTGGCCGATTGTGGAGGGACAAATGTGTAAACTTTCTGATGCAGGCATAACCAAACATGCTAAAATTAGGTCTGCATTATGGCATTACACTAACCTCGCAGTTCTTTTAAATGATGTTTTGATATAGGTTTAGTTGGCAATAAGTAGATCTAGTGTGTGTGTATTGTTGAGACTTTTACTGTCCTACTATAATGCAGTAGCTTATTGAAAGCACGGTTATGAAATTTTTGGTCTAATAATCTCAAATACAAATTGTCCAGGCCCCAGTGAGGATAATGGCAATAAGAGGACCAGCAACCACTAGCAAATACCTTTATATTTTTAGTAATATCTTGTGAAATGGCTTTGTCTGAACCTCTGTTAAATTTCATTTCTTTGTTTCCATTGCAAACAAATTAAAAATACAAAATTCTGATGGTCAGGATATCATCAATAGTTTCTTTAAGAGCAAAAAATATTTATATGGATGATTTAATTATATGCAATTTTCAGTTATATAGGGATAGACCAATCATGTCTAAGATGGAGAACAGTTTTCTACATTGCATTGCTAGGCCATGACTTACCATAATTGGAGCACAGCTGATTGGAGCCAAGTGCTTACCTCACTCACATCAATTGTAGTAGGTCTGGAAAGAGGAGATCTACCAGTTGGGCCTTTGGAAGTCTGGGTACTGTGGACGAAGAAAAGTGCTGGTCCTCACACCAGCACTATCGTATGATTGTAGGTCCATCCCAGGGCCCCAAGTAATGGCTGCTTTTCAAATGGGCCCACATGTAACCCTTATTGAGTAGTTACTGTGTGATTTTTGTATCCAGTTTGGGAAGGAGTCTAAGTTTAGATCTCTGATGCCCTGGTGAATAGGCTGCTTTGAAATCAGAGGTTGGTTAGCTGTAGATACTTAAGCTTTAAACTCCTTGGTTATGTGGGCATTTCCTCTTCTAATTTTACATTTGCTACTTTTTAATGTTTCTTCTTTAAGTGGCTTCCTCAAGTAGTTAAGTTTTTTCCAAAAGGTAGAGCATTAATAATGTAGTGTTTTAAATCATAATTTGGGGGTTAATCTGTTACTGAAAGTTAAAGGTTTTGCTACAGTATTTAAATATGTTCGAACCTATTGTTCAGATCTTAGAAAGTTTTCAGGACTCATATTGAACCCTACATACTGAAAGTAAAATAAATGTGAACATCAATAATATGATGTTAACAGCATTTTTCTCTATGGGGAAAGTATAACAAAGGCCCTCCTTCAGCATGGAATCTTTTGATAATATTTTTACTTAACTTTGTATGCCTGTCATTTTGTGTAACTTTAAAACCCAAGGGGCTGAAATAGCAGGAAATAAAGGAAATAGATGAAAAGCATAGATTAAACACAGAACTACGTACACAAGCTGAGAGTAATTGCAATGATCAGAAATGGCCGAGAAAAGGCAGAAGCAGCTTCAGTGAATAGAGTTCAGCACTTTGGGCCATTCAATTTAGGGCAAAATGATCAAAAACTAAACTGGCTCTAAGAATTTCCCTTGCAGGGGAAGGCAACAGAATCACTAATTAGCACATCAATTGGTCTTTTACATCTTATGGAGAAAAATAAGTGATGGTTCATTGCAGTAACATTGAGTTGAAAGAAATATACTTCTTTATCTAAGTAAGACCCAATGACTGAGGCCATGTGGTCAAGAGCATAAGCTTTGGAATTGATTTGCCAAGAGTTGAAAAGTTGATTTGCAATTAATGAATGATTAGCTGCCCATTTTAAAGGTTCTCAATTATTAAGTTCCTGCTTAGGCAAGTGCATGGTCGAGGGTTTGATCCCTGGCACCACATACTGCACCAGTCCTGCCCCCAGGCACGCTAAGCCAGCCACAGAGACCGGGCATGGTGGCACATGTCTGTAAATCCAGTGCTGCAGAGACTGATAACAGGAGGACCACTGTGAGTCCAAGCTGTGTAGTGTTACCAAATACATTAAAATAAATAGACAAATAAGGGTTCTCAGATAAATTTTGACTAGTCTAGTCACCTGTGAAATCATTGCCATGATTAAGATAATAAGCATTTGTCATCCCTAACATTTCTTCAACCCCCTTGAGAATCCATCCTTTCCATATTGTACTTCCTTCTGAGAGCCATTTGTCTGTTTTGTATTACTATAAGATTGGTTTGCATGTTTGGAAAACTAATGTAAATGAAACTATAACATATATGTATTTTGAGGTACATCCATGTTGTTGGTATATCAGTAGTTTTATGCTTTTAATTGCTAAGAATATATATGTACTCACCCATTAACACTTGATTAGTCTAACTTTTTTGACTGTTACCATTAAACATTTTCTGAAGCTTCATATTATAATCTTTGTGTGAATGCATTTTCAATTTCTTGGGAAATACTAGGATTAGAGTGCTGTATGTATTTGAACTCGTTGGATTTAAAATTTTTTGTACCACGTACTGTCTTGTGATACTGCATTAGTCATGTAACTTGCTAGAAAATATTAAAGGCACATACTTTCTAAGAGTAGTAACTGATATAATTCATGTAAAGTCTTTACCAATGTCCTTATAATAACATTCAAAATGTCAACTGTAATTATTTTTAAGTAGAACAGTTTTAAAAGTTTAGAAAATTTCAGTGTTGAAATTCCTAAGCTTTACCTGTGAGGGAAATCTGTTCATGTGAAAAATGATTATTCAATCATGCTATGTCATAGTGGTTCAAATGTCTCCATATTTAAGAGATATTTCCCTGAAACTCAAAGTTTATACCTGATTATTAACTAATGACATACAAAGATTGATAAACAGTAGATTCTTGAAATGATAGACTGAAATATGCTTTCATTTTCTAATAGACTTTTCATGTATTGAAAGGCAGAGTGTGTAGTAATGACAAAAGAGGTGGACAATGCAGGAAGAATTCTGGAGCTGCTTCTGTTGTGTAGTAACTGAGGAGCAGCCTAAAGATTGAGAGCTGCAATAGCCACTTTCTGTATGAGCCAAATTGCTGAAGGGAATGTCACCTCACCAAGCACTTGGGCTCCAGCTCAGAAGTTCTGCGATCCTATGATGCATGATAAGGTATTTCCTTAACCATTCTGGCACTCCCCAGTCATTGAGACATTGAGTGGAAATCATTATTGTGTATGCTCATAGAGAAGATTTATAAATGCTTATGGAGAGATGTAGCTTTTTAATATCTTTGTGAAAGATTCTTCAGTGGTTTTCTGGATTCATCCCTGCTACCTTGTTGATCTGAAGGGTGCTGCACAGCCTAGTATTGTGGGCGATGATGCTGAGCTCTAAAGAAATCTGTTAACATGGCCAGGACTGATCGGGGCAGCCAGGCTCCCATGTCTGACAATTACCTGGATCTAGATAGATGCTTTGGGATTGTGTTCAAGAACATCTTCTTTCTAAAGATGATGTTTCAAACATATATCTGGTATAAGCTCAAGGAAATGGTGATTTTTCTTCCACTGTGGCTTTAGTAGTACTGTGTTGGGTTCTATTTTCTTCTTAGCATTGTGTTACGTGAAATCAGCTATAATGTGGTGCTTAAATTGTCATCTGCTTTCTGTCTTTGCATCTAGCAGCTGGATGACCAGATGTCAGTGAGTACTTGCTGTCCACCCCTTCCTCAAGCCATTCTGTCCAGACTATCATTTCAATTGTTCGTGTTTATTTATATGAGTAACTACTTTTCCCAGAGTAATGTTCTAAATGCTGACTGCATCACAGGAAAGTAATGATTTAGAAATACTGCAGTGGTTATAAGTTCTGATATATTACAAACCTCAGCTATTGAATGGTTGAGATTTTGTCCTTTTCAGTTATACATTTGAAGAGGCATCAATGTCTTCAACCAATCCATGTCCCCCTCCCTACCTCAACATCATCTCCTTGTAGTGCGGAAGAGATTATTTTTGGATAGGAATTGGTGCTAATACCCTTCCAATTAAAAATCAAAAATCAGGTTTTTTTTTTTTCCCCTTAGAATTCTCAGAGGCAAAAGAAACTTATTCGGTAGTGCCTTATTTAGATCTTGCCTTTTAACAGGATGTTATCTTTCCATTCTGACATAAGAAAATACTGTTGGGTCAGTACTGACATTTTCCTTGTGTATTTAGCCTGCTCATTGAGTCAGCTGGATGGTGCAGTGCATTGACTTCAGCTTGCAACCATCAAGAAAGCAATCAGCTTTTCCTACTGGGTTAGGAAAATATTCCTCATCTGCAGGCCATTCTTCTTAGCATTCTGTGTAGTACACAACATACATTGGAATTTGCTCCCTTCAGTAAGTCACTAGAATGTTTTCTCTCTGCGGAATGCAGCTTCTCATCATCTTGGTTGGGAAGGTATAAAGGCCTTATTCTGAAGCACTATAAACAGACTCTAAACTTTCCATCTTTTAATGAAAAATCTCAGATAGACAAGACATTCCACTGTTGGTTTAATTTCAATATTTCTGGTTTGGTGGCCACACAGTTTAGTTATTACTGTCAAGAGTATGTGATGCAGCATTTGTATTTAAGATATCATTTCACCTCTGTGTTCTCCAGTTTGACTGGCACACAGTAAAAAATTACTTTGCCTTTTACGTTCTCATTGCCTTACAATGTTTGCAGAGTGTAAGTGACTATTAAAATTATCATGCACTGTTCATGATCAGAGTGATGCTTCAGAGTTTTCAAAGAAACTCAGATAAATCCTCCTAACTTTCACTGTAAGGCTTACAGAATGTCAGTGATTTTTGCTACCAGATATCATGGAGGAAAGTGACTGTTTAATGTAGAATCCACATTTTCTTTAGAATATAGAAATTTCACTAGAACCTATTCTTGCAGGATAGGCTACCCAGTGCCACTCCAGTCACAGGAAGCTTTGTCCAGTTTGCCTAATCTGACATCGTTTAGCACCTTTTTCTCTTTTCTTTTATGCTAAGCCATGAATAACAATTGGTAGTAGTTAAAATTGAGTAGTATATTCAGAATTTTTCATTTTAAGAAATGCTGTCTTGTTTGTTGGGTACGTAGGTTAATATAAAACAAGGAAGGCTGTGGGATAATTGGCCAAAGCACAGTGTTTGATTCAGTAGGACACACTGGAGAACCACATCCTCAGAACTGAAGTGGGGGTGTAACTCACATTCTGGCTTTCCAGTGACTGGAGATTTCTATTGGAATCCATGTTCCCAGAACCCATTGCAGGACTGGGTTAAAGCACTGGTGTGGAGGATGCTACTGCTGGAAAAGTTTGTGCCCTGTCTCTGATATTATTTTATTTTCCTGGTGCATCTTTTAGACCCATTCCAATGAGTCTTTATCTTTCACTTCACTGGGTGCCCTGCTGTCCCTCTGGCCTCTACCTCATCCTATTTTGCAGCCCTACCCAGCCCTCTCTTGTCAGGAGCATCAGCCCTTTCGACACTTGTCTGTGTTCTCTGCCTTTACAGGATCATGTCTGAAAGCCATGAGAAGCTAAATCCTGCTCCAGCTTCCTTTGTCTGTAACTGAGAACTGCACTTTTCATTCATTTAGTGTATTTTACTGCATGCCACTCTCTCAACCAGGTTTTCATGCCTAAAGTGGCTTTCTGGTAATTTAGGAAAGAGAATATAGGAAATATATAGGCACCATCTGAGAGTTCGATGTGATGAAAAGTATATTCCCATTGGACCTTAACTCTAATTTGAACTATGAAGAATTCTGCAAATACATAAAGGGATGTTTCTTTTCTTCTCTCTCTCTGTCTCTGTCTCTCTGTCTCTCTCTCTCCCTCCCTCACTTCCTCCCTCCCTCTCTCTCCCTCTCTCTCTCTCCCCCTCCCTCCCTCCTTCCCTCCCTCCTCTCTGCATCCCTCCCTTTCTTTCCTTCCTTCCTTCTTTTAAAGAGTGACCTGTATGCATAACAGGCTAGATTCAGGAGGATGTTTTCTAAGCATTTATTTTTTCAATACTAATCATCATTAGGAGTTCATAAGATTGTGGAAAACATTAAAAAGAAAAAAAGGTGTACAAACAGACACCTGAGGGTTCTACACTGTGACCAGTCTTAATATTATGAGGCCAGGCAGAGGATTGTCCTTCCAGAAACAAGCAGGCTAGAGTGAGGCTCCTTCTTTTCTTCCTGTCCATTGTTCATGCTTATGGTAAAGCTGTCACACAGAAAACTATTAATTGGAGATTTTCAGGATGGCTAAGAATTTCTGGGGACATCTAAGCATGAAAGGGAATTCCAGAAAGAAGGAGGAGAATGTGTTGCTTTGTGAAGGCATTAAAATGCAGAGTGGAAAGAGCTGGGGTGTGTCTGTGTTAGTCCCTGAGAGGGGCATTACAGAGGAAGGCATCTACAGTGGAAGACAAAGACAATAAGATAGAAGGTTTTCCAGTGAGACATAGCTCATTCCATTGCCATGAAAATGCACCAAATAATTTTGCCACAGTAACATGGAAAATAGCTCTCTGATCTCAAGAGACACATATTTGTAAGTTGAGCTACTCCTGCCAGTGCCTTGCTGCTGCATGTCCTGAACAGAAGTGTGGAAGAGTGCTGTAACTGTGGCAGACACCACAACATAGTAAATGGCTGTGTGTGGACCAGGGTTGTGCTAATTCTGTTGGTTTTTATTTAGTAGCAAACTGTTTTGCTTGCAATATGGTCAATAGTTGAATATATCTGAGGGAACACATGGGAGTTGGAAGTGTGGGTGGAAACAATAGGGAGCAGATGGAAAGAGTGTTTCTGCATGGTCAATGTGAAGATTTGCAGTCTACCATTTGCAACTTACAGAGAGGTCGTCTTTTCTTTTTCTCTTGTAATTAGGCCAAGAGCTCATTGCTTCCTTCTCTGTAATGTGTTTGGTCTTCTGAGAAGTACAAAAAGGAGACAAAATTCAATATGTGTATACTAGTGTCCGGAGCTTAGAAAACTATTACGACTCTAATTTGATGACCTTAGAATAGAGACTTAAATAGCTGCAGAAAGAGCCGTGGGGATTGCTCACTGATTTCCATCTGTGCTGCTCAGGGGCCAAAATGTGAAAATCCATGCTTAGAGGGGTCAGGTTTGGTTTGGTAGAAAACAAAAAACACAACACAACAAAACAAAAACAAAAATGCAAACTAATATTTCGACCCCCTACATAAGAGAAAAATATATTTTGAAGAATATACAGTAGTAGTTTGCATATACTCTTCCATATTTTAGAAGGTTCAGTAGCCAATTACTGTCAGAATAGCAGTTACCTATGGTATTTACCTATATTCCATATTGACACAACTCCATCACAAATATTTTACTTTTAGATTTGTATGAACAGTGTTTGGACAGGATATCGTGTCTGCACATTGTACTATGAATAACCACTAAGAAGACAACAATATGCATTGTATTAATTATTGAAACTGCGGTACTAATTGGTTTTGAAACTGTCTCATTGCTGTTTCTTTCTCAATAAAATTAATAAAAAAACAAATATTTTATTTTAGATGCTGTATCACTCAGTAAAAGCCTACATTTTTTTTACAATCTAAATCACCTTCCAATAATTAAAATAGTTTATTCTAGAGTTTTTATAAATACTCAAAACTATGTTAGGTATATGAGTTATTTCTCCCATTTTATATATTACCTAAGAGAGAAAAGCCAACAATAGTTACCTTTTGAGTAGAGAAGCACCCTTGCATGCATTTTAATTCTTAATTTGACAATGCACTAACATAGATGCCTTGGAGGTATGAATTACCCAGCCAAAACTAGAATGTGAATGGGAGAAAGCTTGTGTTTTTTGAGAAAACTGATTGTAATTTGCCAGAATTCATCATGTAGTATTTTAACGATGATTCAGTCTATCTTTTTGTCTTCTCCATCATTTTAAAACATCCTTGACAGCCTGTATATAAATACTCAGAAGAAAATTGAAGTGCTTAATAATCACATACATCATAGAGAAAGGACACATCTTGAGTAGCAAAAATAACTCACAGTAAAGCATTTTATTAATAAGTGACCAGGGCTGTAGTATTTTGTGTAAATAGAATTGCTGTGAGACATGTGAAAACCAGCTATTAGTTTTTTTTAAATAGACAATAATAGTTAATTCAGATCAATGAGTCAGAGCATTAAAAAAACGGGTAGAGATGGTTTATGCAATAACTGGTTTTCTTTTTTAACATTTTTATATTTCAATATATGGAGAAGTATCAAATACTATTATCTCACAGTAGTTTAAATGGCATATACTTCCTATTGTGCTGCAGAGTATGGGTTTCTTTTTCCCATTTTTTCAAAATTCTTCATTAACTTGTAATATTCTAAAAAAATTACTGTTAGTATATTGAAGTAATTCTCCTTCAGGTTATTTACTCTCTGAACAAAGCACTTTATGGAATTTTGAGGGCCCTGTGGAGCTGACAGAGAGAAATCTTTCAAATAATAGAAAAATTCACTGAGTCAGGCATATGAATTCTGACCTTTCCTTGGGGCCTCAGACCCTCATTAGCTGAGCCCTGTACGGACAGAGAGGAGGGCAGGGTGCACTCATTACCTGATGTTGCTTCTCACTCCATAGGTATGATGAATCTAAAGCAGGTGCCATTTGCCTTCTGATTTAGATGCTGAAGATGCTCTATGGTGTACTGGACCACTAGGATCCTCAAGGAAGATGTAGGAAACCCACTATGGATGGGTAAAGGCACTATTACCAGACCCTCCATAGATTTGATCTTTTAAATCTAAGAAGCTCTTCCTTACTTTAGGGGCATGTTTTCTGCTGTGTCATTATTTATGAAGAAATAGTGATGGCATTTAGAGTGGTGTTTTGTAGAAAGGCAAGTCATCAGCCTAAGAAAAATCTTGGATGCTTAGTAAAATCCAGGTTTGGAGGCATAGATTTAACAGTCCCTTCAGTTAGACTTAATGATTGGTAAGATTTGCAGAATTCCCTTTCTCCTCCTTTTTACATCTAATAGAGAGGAAGATATTATTTGTGCCACTTCAAAGTAAATTCCAGACATATTACTTCATCTGAACTTGCTACTTTATGAAGACATTTTAAACAACAGCTCTAAACTATAACTTGAAAACAGTCTTCCAAACAGTAGTGTGCTGCAGTCCTGGGTGACGCAGATTCCAGAGTCTCTGTTTCATTGCATCTGAGGTGGTGGCCCAGAATCTGTGGTTCTCCCGAGCGCTTGGTGAGAATGGTGCCCCTGGCCAGAAGATCACTGTGGAGAACCATCGCTGGCCTCAGTTGAGATGTAGGTTGCTGTTTCAGTGAGGAGGCAAAACATGAAATTTCTTATTCAGACTCGCCATCTTTTTCTTTCCTGCATCATCCTTCCATAATAGAATGTAAAGAGCTTCACATTGTGCATTACCTTACCTGTGGGCTTTTATTGGCATATGCTGGGTTCTTTTTCTTGATGTGTACTCATTTCACCATCCACAGACCAAATAGCTTTAGTGTGAGCACTTGGAGACCAAGTATAGTGGCAGGTAGTTCTCTTAGGACAGTGAACAGCCAGTCTTTTAGAGACAAGTACCAAGACTACAACCCGAAACCCACTTTTTTTCTTGCAGAGAGCCAACAGTGCAATTGAGCTTTACTATTGAAGATTTGCTTTAGGAATAAACAGCTCATACATTCACATATTTTGTCTTAAAAGAAAAGCAACATGGGTGCCATAGATTTGGCCTCCCATCCTAAGGCTTGCATGCTAAGGGTATTAGAGATGGATTGGAGAGGTTATATATGTACTCTACTGTAATGCTTATGTGACTTGACTGTGTAGTGATTGGAGTTAGAAATAGAAGGGACTCTTAGGATAATGTGTGTGATTACCAACATTTAAATTGTTTCCAAAGAAATTGTGATACATCTCCTTGCTGTTCTCATACTGACTTCTATGGGTAACCATTTGGCATTTGCCAGCAACGTGATCTGGTAATTCCAGAAGGGCTAGTAAAAAAGAATGTATAGATAAATACTTTGAGACAGTAACATCCCTGAGAACTTCAGACAGCATCTCTGAAAGCTCCCTGCAGGACTGCTCTCCATGGTCAGGGACCCGTATTGAGCTCTATGTCTTGTACTGCCTTTCATTCTTTCTCTACTTCCCATTGATCAGTATCATTATTCCTAGATTTTCCTAGAAATACATACCAAACACACTAGTTGTATTAGTCAATTTTCATTACTATAATCACATAGATGGAAAAGATTACTTTATAAATATAACTTTATAAAGAAGAAAAAAAGAAAAGAAAATCATACTTTGGTAGGTACCCAGTCCCAATAGTATGGTGCAGGTTGTGGTAAGACCCCAGTGGGTAGATCATATCGTGGCAGGTGGCAGGAGTACATGTGGCTCTCTATGTCTGTACCTTTACTCTCCCTCACCTTTCCAAAGTGGGCGTGTTCAGTCTTGGGGGACCCACCCTGATGGGCCTCCTCATTGTTTCTGCAGACCCTACCCTAATATACTGCTGTGGAATGAGGTCTCTGTCCTCTTAATACTACTAATTTGAGACTTTGGGCATTAAATTCCTTCAGGAGTTTAGAGGGAAAACCACAGCACCTATACTTCCTCTTAAATCTCTATCCCACAGTTTGTCCTTGAGGATAGAGAGAAGACACCTTGTCCTACAGCAACTTAAACACCCCTGGAAGAACATGCTGAACATCTAAGAAGCATGCGTTTAACAAGCTGCAGGTTTAAATCTCTTTGTGAAATCTTTTATTTCTCTAAGCAGTGTATGTTCACTGGAGAAGAATTAGATGACTGAAGGAATCAAAACCCAAGAATTGAAGTCATATAGAGTTAAATGTTGGGGTAAAAAGAAAAATGTCATACACCAACACACATTCCCAGCCATTACACCAACACACATTCCCAGCCATGAACCACAAGGTGACAAAAAACTTAAGAGCCAGCACAGAAAAATTCGAAGTTACACAAATCCTTTTATTTCTTAGACCATTGATGCAGTTCAGGAAATGAAACATGGTAAATAACCTTCAATGTATCTTTATTTTTCCTGTGTACTCTCAATTGTATGGTAGGTGATTGTCTGTACTATCTTCCATAGCAATTCTCCCAAATGAAAGTCTCCCTAGTAAAAAATGACATGGCACCAAAGTGGAGTGTTTTGTTCTCTCCCCCTTCCCTTTTCCAAGTTTACATGAGACAAGAACTATAAAGGAAGATTCCCAGCAAGCTGCTTGCCCCCTTGGAGAGCCCCACTTAGGCTGATTCCTTGGGCCCTGAGAGGATGAGGGTAAGGGTGAGGGCGAAGGAAGGAAAACCTGCCAACATTAATTAATAGCATCGCTTCTATTGCAGGTGTTTACAGCACACCTTGGTTTTCTGTGATTGTATTTTTAACCTGGCAGTATCCTACATACTTTGCTCTTTATGTTTATATAGTCATTACGATTGGATTTTATAGATTCAATTAAAATTACAGTTTACTCTTTATTTTACTAGATATGTATATTTCAATTTTCTCATGACTAAAGATATTCTGCTTGCATATTTATTTACTAATGTGATACTTTCTTTGGATAATTTGATATAATTAATAGGTCATGAATTATAATTTTGAAATATTTTGGTATGTTACCTAGTATTTAACAGTACAGAGGGATGTTTCTAGGACCCTGGCATGATGTATTTCATTTCAGTCTTTGCTAATCTAGTAGGTAAATGATGATATTTTATAAAACATCTGATATTAATCCTTTCTTTGCAAGATTTGTATTCTCTTATTAATTTGGTGAACTCCTGGTCCCTTATTTTTTACCTTTGATGTTTTAATCATTTCTTGATGTTTTCTGAAAGTGTTTAAGAAGTAAAATAAGTTATTTTTTTATGTAGAAAGTATTTCTCTTCTTGGCATTTTCTGTTTCACATGTACATCTTTTATATTTGTTATTTGGATAATTAATGGTTTTAACAGACAGATTAGAGAATCTGTTTACCAGGTGAGTCCCTCTTCCCTTGTGGCTCCTACGGGCTTGTGTACTACCTGCCACATACTCTGTGACATCCATTGTAGCTATCATTTCCTTCTGAGAGCCTCAGAAATGGGAAAGCATGTTGTATAGTCCTGTAGTGTGGCTGTTTAGAAGATAAATTAATTTGTTTTCAAATTCCAGTTAAAAACTACTTTTCATTTTCAAGACTTAAAATTACTAGGCTGTACCAGTATTTCATGGAGTACTCTTCTGGTGGTTATGTAAGATTGTCTATCAAAGCTATGGCACTAACCAACGTTAAAGACTTTGTTGAACTTGAGGTCAGTCCCAGACCTTGCTTTGGCCTCTTTTGGGAGCCAGTAGGCTGAAATGGCTCTTCTAGCATGGAAATAGCTGGAGAGATAGGAAAAGAAAATTCTGGATCGCACTCTCTTTTCTTAAAATTAAGACCCCTTCCAATACAAAGCAAATGAAGAAAAATATGTGACAATGGTAGGATGTGGACTGCCTGCTCATCTGAAACCGAGTTGCCTAGTAGCAACATGCTTGTACACATAAAAGCGAGGAAACCTCCTGGCCTGCTTGCAAAGGCAAAGCAACAGCGTAGTCTTAAGTTCTACATGGAATTTGGCAGCAAAATGGCATGCTCTCCATGCGTGGAGAGCATTCCTGCCCTTTCCTGTATCTTTATTTCAGGTTCACGTGCCGTGGCTCAGGTAATCATACTGTGTTACTATGGGAGACTGTAAATGATTCTCCTTGGTACACTGAATAGCTGTACAGGAATACAAATGATGTTTAGGAGGAAGTTGGGAATGCTTTAAATATTGTGAAAATGCTGACTTTGACACATTGAGGATAATGATGCAGAAACAGTCGTTTCTTTGTAAACTCTTTAATGGCAACAATTTTCTAAATCAAAGCAATCCGCACTTCCCCATTTACAGTTTCATCTCCAACTACTATAGTCTCGTAAAAAGGTTTACTATGCTGCATCTTGTGCTTTTCTGTACAGTTATCTAGTGCCCTGAAACTCCAAATGGTTTATAATTTATCTTTTAGAATCATACACATATGACATGTTGAGGTGGAGGTGTGATGGGCTCAGGCATTTGGTATTGTTAGCAGGTACAAAATTTCAGAAATAAATATTTAAGGTATGTGGGCTGATCTCATGTTAGTGTTTATCAGTCTAGCAGTGCATTAATAGTTACGTAAGTGGGTTTGTATGCTTATGTATGGGCATAACAGGAATCTCACTGTGCTTCTAGCCTGTTAAGTAATGGGTTTGAAATAGTAAATACTAAAGGATTCACAGTACAACTCAATTACCTTTAATGTTTTGAATATGGCAAAGTTTAATTTATATATTAACTTTTACATTTGCTAAATCATAGACATTTATGGAAAAATGCACATTTTTCTCTGTAAGTAGAAAAGAATGGTTGTAATCTAATTATATTTGATTAGAGTCAGGGCTGTTTACTTTTTGTAATGCTTGCGTTTGTTCCTGACCTGCTGTGTCTTTATTTAATGAGATTCTACCAGTGTTTTCCATAACCCCTTTTCTTGCATTTGAAGAAAATGTACATTAGTACAATGTAGCAAGAATAGAGTGACCCTTTCCAAGGGAACTTGGGAATAAGAGATTCCTATGGCGTGGCTCTTCCTTTCAGGCAGAATTATTTCTAGAAATAAAAATCTTTTGTATTTTACTTTGACTATGTTAAAAAAAATTCACCCCAACGTTAATAAACTTCTTCAGATGATGCTTTTGTTTTAATTTAAAATGGGGATTTCCTTTTCTTCAGGAAAATAAATTCGTCATGTTCTCATCTTCCAAAGTATAAAGCCTAGGAGGAAGAGTAATTGTACCTGTGTGCTCAGAAACACAGTATGCCAACTTTACATCTCTGGCACATTGCTATAAACTTTTATTTTAAATGTTCTGTGTGCTCACAAAAATTTAAAGGATATGAAACACAGATTTTTAAAAATCCTGAAACACTGAATAAAAACTCATGCGTGAAAGTGCCTAATAAAATGGATAATGTCCAAAGTAAGGAACAGGGATTTTATGATTCCGATAGAGACATGACAGGAAAAAACTTAGGAAGTATAGTCATTGCATTGTGAAGTGCATCAGTAATAGGCTGAAAGAAAATTTGCAGCTTATTATGGTTTATATCTGAACAACCACTTAAGGCCTCCTGATTTCATACATGGTGTTTTCACTGGATTCTGGAAGAATGGTCAATACACTGATAAGCTTATAGCTAGCTGTGGTGTTAGAGGCTGAGGCCTGGTTTGAGGAAAGGTGCTGAGGGCATAGTCTACAAGGGACTATCACCTGCCTTCCTCTTTGATCTCTCTGCTTCCTGTTATCCATACCATGAGCTGCTTCTCCTGTGTGATGCCACTCTGCATGTTACCCTGCCTTGCAGCCGGCCAACTGTGGACTGAAACTTCCACAAACAGTGACTCAACCCTTTCTTCCTAAAATTGTGGGTTTGTGCTATTTCTTCCAGCAACAAAGAAAGTACAAGTGATACGTTGGTTCACTAAATTAATTCATTCAAAACTTCCAGTCACAAACCAAATTGAAGGAGAACCCAATCAAAACACTGATAACTAAGACACTTCTTGTTTCCAAGGTGTAGCTATTACAAACTGTACTGCTGTAAACATGAGTATGCATATATTGCTGTACTGTGATGCTTTTAACTTTTTTGAAAAGACACTAAGAAGGGCGGATGGTGGGGTCAAATAAAATCTATAGTTTTAGTTTTTTGAGAAATCTGCACACTAATTTTCACAGTGCTGGCACCAATCTACACTCCTACCAACAGTGGAGAAGAGTTACTTTTTTGCCCATGGAACTGCCAGTGTTTGTTATTGGTCAATTTTTTGATAATAGCCATTTCTGGTGGAGATGGAATTGGTGTTGTTTTAATTTCTGTCCCTCTCATGACCAGTAATGTTGGATTTTTTTTTGTACTTTTATTTGCCATTTCTACTTCCACATCTGCAGATGTATCTATTCATTTCAGATACCAATTTTTGAATTGGATCTTTGAATTTGATAGGTCTGATTTTTCCTTTTAGTTATTTATGTATTGTAGCTATTAGTCCTTTTTCTGAGGAATAATTGTTTAAATTTTTACCCAACTAGTTTGTTTCTTCACTCTGTTAATGGTTTCTTTTACAGTGCATTTTTTAGTAAGTTAAGATCCCAGTTGTTGATTCTCTGTGATGTTTCACATTTGATTGTGGTATTGTTCTTTAAGCCTTTGCATACATTAATATCGTTAGTAGTTTTACCTTTTCTATCTTCTATCAAATTTAGTGTTCTGTTTTAATATTAAATTTTTGAACTATTTCAAATTATATTTTGCCCATGGTGAAAGAAATGAGTTTAGTTTTAATTTTCAGCATGTACAAAATGAGCCTTCCCACACCATTTATTAAAAAGGCTATCTTTCTTCAAGTAAAAGTGTTTGGTGCCTTTGCCAAAGAAAAGATGACAAAATGTTTGACGTTTCTTCATCTCCTAGACTGACCTATCGATCCTTGGGTCTATTTTATTGCTAATACCATGCTGTTTTTATTAAAGTAGCTTTGTAATATAATTCAAATCAGTGATTGTCATGTCTCCTGCTTTGCCTTTGTTGCCCAGAATTGCTTTTGCTATTCTAAGTCTCCTCTGCTTCCAAATAAATTTTAGGATTGTTTTCTCTAACTCTATGAGATATCTTATTGATATTTTGATTGAGAGTGCATTAAATCTATGAACTGGAGCATTGGGAAACAAAAATCTGTATAAAAACTCAGAAGTATGGCCATTCTTGCTATATTTTTACCTGCTACCCAAGAAAAGGGATGTCTTTGTATTTCCTGATATCATCTTTCATCTTTTTCAGACTACTATACTCTTCAATGTAAAGGTCATCTACTTCATTAGTTAGATTGAGCACTAGGTATTTCATTTCTGGGGATGATACTGTGAAAGACATTGTCTCCCTGGTATCTCTCTCATTTACTTTGTTATTTGTGTACAAGAATGCTATTGATTTTTTTTTTTTTTATGTATTTGGTCCAAGGTCTACAGGGTCTTACTACACAGATTGGACTCAATGTGATTCTCCTGTTTTCAGCCTCCCAAGTGCTTAGATTGCAGATACATGACACCACACCCAGTCTCAATTGCCATCTTAGTGCACCCTGGGAATGGGACCTGCATGGCAGGCCAGGGATCAAACCCCTGACCCCTGCATCTGCCTAAGCAGGTGCTTTAATCCGCTGAGCTATCTGGCCAGCCCGCTATTGATTTTTGAGGGTTGACTTTTTATGTAGCCATGAAACTGAATCTGTTTATTATTAAATGTAGAAATCTTTTGGTGATGTTTTTGAGGGATTCTATATAGAGTATCTTGTTGTCTGCAAATTATGGTAATTTAACTTCTTCCTTTCCTATCCTTATTTCTTTACCTTGTCTAACTGCACTAATGTTTCTACAAATCTATTAAATGTGTTGTTACAGGGGACATCTTTGTCTTTTTCCTAATATTAGAGCAAAACTTTCCAGTTTTGACCATTTAGTATGATGTTGGCTGTCAGTTTGTCATAGTTGGTGTCTCAGTTGCTTTTCTCTCCTTACTGGGACAAAATAACTGACTCCCAAAATTAATAAAGAAAATATTTATTTAGCTCACAGTTGGTGGAGGTTTCAGCTAATACTCTGCTGGATCCAAGGCAGACTGGCAGATTTCAGAGGGCAGCAGTTCATGGTGGCAGAAAATAGCAAAAAGCAAAGAGAGGAGTTGCATCTGCAGCTTCTTGCAAGCTTCTCTCTCTTCCTTCCACATTAACTGGAAAGACCAGAGCTCCTCTGAGGAAGTGGCACCTGCCATCTTTCCTCAGTCCTCTATATATATCCTTTAAGTGATGAGTCACTCTAGGATGGTCCCTCCATGCCATAAGTCAGGTCCTACACATCCCAGGAAGACACTTACATGCCCTAAGGAGCAGCAGGTGTAAAACTACAGAACATGCCCTGCTCCTGCACAGGATGAGAATGTTTACAAAGTAAGAGCCCTAGATTTGTGTTGAGTCACTTAATTAAGCTTCTAAACTTCTCAAGTCAACACAATGTATTAACCAGCACAGATGTCTTCTGTTGGACTAAGATAAAACCATGCAATATAGTTCTCCATTACAATTTAATTATTGCCTATTTGAATTTTCATATCCATTTATATTTTTATATAGTTGGGTGTGCTGTTATTTGTCGAATATATAATTATCATTCATATAACTCCCTCTGGGATTATTTCCTTTATAAAAGTTTAGTGAACTTCTTTGTATTTCTTAATCAGTCTTGGCTTGAAATCTCCTTTGTGTGCAAATAAATATCTACCCTTGCTTTTTCTTGGGCTCCTGTTGCATGAAGTATTGTTTGTAATCAGCATTGTTTACCATTAGCTCTATGAATTTTGTTTAAATCAAATGTCTCTTGTTTTCCTGAATCTTGTTTCTTGATATACTCTGCCAGTCTATTTCTTGTGACTGAATAATTGAGACCATTTTTATTTATAGTTATAATATATATATATATATATATATATATATATATATATATACTTTATCTTGTCATGTTATTGTCTTGTTGGGTCCCCTTTCTTCCTGTCTGTTTAATAACTTTCATTGTCTGATAAATTCACTGTGCTGTAGTTAATGGAGTTGCAGTCCTTGTTATCTCTTTATGGAATGTGCTTTACACAAACTTAGAGTACCGTTTTGGTAGTCATAATTTTTTTAGGTGTTCTTTGACATGGACGTATCTTATTTCTCCATCAATTTTGAAAGAGAGTTTTGTATGTTATGCCAGTCTGGGTTGGAGGTTGCTTTCTCTTAGGACTTGAAATACTCCCAAGCTCTGTTTGACTTGAGGGTCTGTTTTGTGATGTCTGGTATAATTCTGATAGTTTTTCCTTTATATGTGATTTTTTTCTTTTTTCTAATGGCTTTTTATATTTTTTTCATTTGTTGAATTTTTGGAATCATGACTGTTATTTTCTTTGGTATAGATATTTTATCGTGGCAAATGGAGATCTATATGCCTCACTTACCATTATTTCAAATTCTTTGTCCACGCTTGGGAAATTTTCTTCCATTTCTTCCTTGAACTGCTTTTATGTCACTTGTGCCATCTCCTGCTTTTTCATTGACTCTGATCAATACTAATTTACTCTTCTTTGCATCATTTTGGTGCTATTGAACTGATTTCTTATGGTCTCTTGTTATTTTTAAGAAATTGTTCTTTTTATCTTCATTAATCACAATTGTATCTTTCAGATTTGATATTTTGTCTTCACATTGCCTCATTTAAAAATATTTATTAATTTATTCATTTATTTGGTATAAGATCTCTCTACACAACTTGGACTTGTAGTGATCCTCCTGTCTCAGCTTACCCAGTGCTGGAATTACAGGCGTGTACCTCCTGTTCTGGTAGCTGGAACAGAATGCCTATGGTTTCAGGGCTGCTACAGCATCTGGTACCAGGGATTGAGCCCAGATATTTTTGCTTGCTAGGCAGGCACTTAAACCACTAAACTATCTCCCTGGCACCCACATTGCCTCATTTTGCTGCATATGCTTTTAGTAGAATATTCAATCCCTATACCTGTTTGAATGTGTTTCATGAATTCCATGTATTTATTTTGTTGGGTTTTCATGGTTTGTCTTATTTCCCTAACTCCTCTCATATTTTTAAAAATCTGTAACTTCTCTATAATTACTATTCAAGTGATGATCACTGTCACTGTATTTATTGGAGATATTATTTCTGATTTCACGTTTTCTTGAGTCTCATTCATCTACTTTGTTTCTTCCACTGATACCATTTCAGAGTCGAGATCGAAGGCTGTCGATGAAATGTTCCATTTCATTGCTCCCTGGTTTTGCCTTTGGTAAGCTAGAAATTTGAGGTTGCATTTTGCTTAAGTGTCTTCTCATTTTGTATTTTCTTTTCAGTGTAACTCATGAGTAAATGTTTGAAAACTCATTGTGATTAGTATTAGGAACCCTTTAGAAATGACTACTTCTTCATGATCCATCTATTTTGAGTCTCGTGAGAAATCCTACCTCTTCAGTTTATCGGGGATGAGAAGTTGCTGCCTCTCTGGTCTAGATCCTGGTCCTTTGACTCTGGTCTATGGTGTCTTTTATGCTCATTCTACAGCTCAGTTTAGCCTATAAGGAAGAACCACTGCTTTGAAGAATTATAGCACTTTGCTAATGGAGAGTAATCAGCAATACAATAGTGTCCGACACAGGCTGGAACAGGACGAGCCGTCATAACTGTTGATTTACCCTCTTCAATCGCATGAACTAGATTTGTGGTTATAGACAAAATCTAAAACAAAATTATATACAATAAATGTGTCCCCAGTATGGTGATTTGCACCTCAGGGGAGAACGTTTAAAATGGTTTGAGGACAGAATATAAAGCAATAGAAAAGAGGAAGAGATTAAAAGCAAGCTGGAGGACAAAGGAAGTTACACAAACTTTGGGAAACTGGTAATGAAGACAAGAAGGAGAGTGAGTAAATAAAAGCAAGAACAGAAAAGAATAAAAAATACCTAGAAACAGTGTGAAAGAATATCATTCATGTGAAAGAATAACAATCAATCAAGGAAAAAGAAAGGAAAACAAAACAAAACAAAACAAAAAAGAAAAGAAAAGAAAATAATGTCCACTTCAATCAAGCTGTGTCTCTGCTGTCACTGATAGACAAAATAGGCAAACAGAAAACAGATCCCTGCTGATTAATCCCAGCAACCCAGCTGTAGAATTCCTGATGGGTACTGGAGAATCACACAAGCTTACACCTTCACTTCCACTGAAGTTCAGGCTAGTTTCTCACTGTGAGGATGGGACCCAGTTTATGCAGTGTCCCGTACTCTGTGTGCTTCCTTCTAGCTTGAACTCAGCTCTTTGGTCTCATGCTGACTTGAATTTAGTTTCCCCTCACCCTGACACTGGGAGCTGGCACGTGGAGCCAACCTGTGTTTACTCTGAGTTTCAAGCTCAGTTGTCCCCTCTCAAAGGTTAATACCAGCCAGTAGTCCTGTCCTCAGGGACATACGAAGTTGAATAATTCAACAGCCACTGCAGTCTGCTCTGTGTCTACTGTTCTATTCCACTGGTGTGTTTCTCTCTGGAGGCATCTAAGGCCACAGGTAGTCACTGTACATCTGTAGGTGCAAGCCAACCCTCCCATGCAGTGAGTCAGAGCTTAGATAAAGAACCACTTCCTGCCACCTCCTTCTGCACTGAAGTCTCACTTTGCTCACCTTTTGCTTCAAATCCCTGCTGCCCCAGGGACCCACTTCCTTCCTCTTCTTCCTTGCATTACTGTATTTCAGCATCTTGATTCCACATCTCATAGATACTGCTTGTCTTCTGTTCACCTCTCTAGCATTTCTTTTTCACTTTATATAAACCTAGATTGAGATTCTTAGAGCTATTCCTTTTTGGAGCTAGGGATAAAACTGAGGACCTCAAGTAACTCATGCCTGGAAAGTGCTCTAAAACAACTAAACCCTCAGTCTGGTAAATATTTTAAAAACTACATTGACATAGCTAGATGTGGTAACACATGTCTGTAATCTCAGTAGTATGGGAGGCTGAGGAAAGATGGACATAATTTCTGAAATATGTGTGTATTGCAAACTGACAGAGATTGCAAAAAACTTTTTTCATGGATGTATTAGAAGAATAGGTGTAAAACATGAGTGGTATATTGTATCTCAAGCTATATTTTCGTCTTTAATTGCATAAGTTGTCGTTCCATTATGTGGCTCTACAATGGTTAGACTAGAGTTAAAGCAGGTTTAATTATCAAAAGTTATAGTAACAGACTTATTTTTCAAAAGAAAGTGAAGAAATAACATACAAGAAAAGAATAAATAATGTATATCTTCAGGAAAAATAAAGAACTGTGAAATGATCATAGTGTTATATATTTATATTCTCTTATCTATAAGATGCTTACATATAGGAAATTTATATATAGGATGTATGTATATGTACATATGTTTGCCTATGTTTATAGATACAGGGCTATTTAATATATAAGCATTTCTTTAAAGATTTTCAATTCAAATATGCAATATGTGGTGCAACAAAATTTTTAAATAATCATGTCATTGCTTTGAATATATGATATCAGTTTATTTGAACTATAGAGAGTGTAACAGATATTTTAAATAGTAATCATTTTAGAATTAAACTATGATCATTTGATTGGATAGCAAATTTTCAGTACTCTTTAGTATATTCATCAATTTTCTTCTAGTGATTGTGCAAGTGAGATGTTGGCATTTACACCTATGGTTTTCTATTTGTGTTTGTTTCTATGAAGCATCATCAGACTTCTTTAGAGAAACAGTATATCAATCCAGGAAAGACAATTTGTATATTAGAGCACAAGAGCCATTAATCTTTGGGATACTTGAAACTTGGAAAAAATTGAAGGAAAATTAAGAAAATATAGTAGAAAAATGTTCTCTACCATTTAAAGAATAATGAAGAATCAATTCATGCTTTGAAAATGATCAGAGTCTTGGATTGTAAGTATGATGAAGAGATTGCATCAATGGCCAAGTTGCAATAATTGTTTCAATTGGGCCAAAGTATATCCTTCCATATAAAGTATCAAAATGAGTCTATCCCTGTGAACAGTATGTATAACTGATCATGAGCCAATATACAACCCAGGCCATCCATTTTGTAGTGTGTATGTGTGTGTGTGTGTGTGTGTGCACGCACGCGCGCGCGTGTGTGTGTGTGTGTGTATCTACTTTCTTAAGAATACAAATGTCCCTTTTGTATCTGTGTATTCAAGGTGGTTGGGATAGATATATAAGTTACATTCTCTTAATGAATAGAGGGATTTGTTCTAATGGTGTTTGCAGATAAGATATCAATAACCCAATCCCAAATTCTCTTTCATATTTGAGAAGGGTGTTGCTTACATATATAAGACAGACCTCACTGTTACCAGCCTTCTGTTGCCTACAGACAAGCAAAATATCATCTACAGTTGGTCCTGTGTCACTTAATCCTTCAGTGCCTAATGATGCCATATTTGCAATGTCCATAATAAACATAATGAAATGTGATTTTTAAAAATTCTTGCTCTTTGAACTTGTACTGTAATGTCATGTAACTCGGTAGTGTCCCAAATTTTCTGATCAAGGAGATTATGGGGCCAAAGAGGAAAGTGATCAATGATGTAGAGTGTGCCTAAGGAGAGT
>NW_004524664.1:7228385-7241900 GCF_000260255.1 Octodon degus | reverse complement strand
GGGGCTGGCTGGCATGTGGTGCTGGAGGATTGAACTGCGGTCCCTGTGCTTTGCGAAGCTTGTTCTAAGTAGGTGCTTTACACCACTGAGCCATCTCACCAGCCCCTGTCCTACCAATTTGATTTGAAATGTCTCATTGCTATTTGCTTCTCAGTAAAATTGTGGAAAAATAAATTCTTGCTCTTTATATTTTTCTAGGTAACATAGGTGAATTTGATGCAAAAGTTTAAAAAAATTAGTCTTTGGCATAAGGTCATTGGGCAATAGGGTATTTTACTTCCATTTTAATCAGGTAGTCTGTTGGTGACCCAGATAACACTGATACATCTTTGTACCTGGTGATGACATTCATCCCAGCTAACTTGCATTTTTCATGACTGGTGAATGTCCTCTTTCATATATATCTGTGTGAAGTTTTTGTTCAAGGCATCATAATGGATTTTATTTCCCTTATTTCTAATATACTTAGAACTCATTTTCTTGAACTTGTGGTATTATTTCTGTAAGATTTATTTGGAAGATGATTGAGTAGCTTCATTTAATATTACTCAGATTCCAACACATCTGTCTTTGTGAGCCCTACTCCAGTAGACTTAATGTGATCACATAAAAGAAAGAGACTGGGTTACAGAACCAGTGCTTCTGTACTTTATGATTATAATACAAATTAACGATTTTTATATCATGATTTTTTTTTTTTTTTGGTTGAACCGGGGATTGAACTCAGGCCCTCACGCTTGCCAGGGAAGCACTTATTCCACTGAGCCATCCCTCCAGCCCCAATATCATGATTTTTAATTTGTTGAATGCTAGAATTCAGTTGGAGTTGATACTTCATGCTGGAAATTCACTGAAGGAAGATGGAATAAATTTACTAATGACTAAAGCAGACATAGCAGAGATAGAACTGTGTATAACCTGTGGTTGGGAACTAATAACAAAGGAGGAATATTCACTTTTATTTCATATTCCTGCATTTGAGTTTCTTCATATTACAAAAGTAATACTAATATCTTTTCAGCCTATCATGTAAAAGCAATTCAGAGGCAGAGCTGATCATCTCCCTTCCCTGCTGACCTACTTTCCCCCTCCCCAATGAGGTCACCAAATCTGACAGCTTGGTGTTCATGTTCCTACCTTTGTAACTATTTTTGTTGGATTATCAATACATTAAACTGTATTTAATGGATCATGTTATTGGGGGTGTTTTACCTAAACAAAATTAATTTGTGTACCTTCGTATGTATATTAGTCAGCTTTTCCATCCCTGGAACAGAAATATCCAACACCCTCAACTTAAAACAGTTAGGTTTAATTGGGCTCCCGTGTTCTGATGTAAAGCCATGCTGTTATGTTGAGCTGTGGGGGACTCAGGTCAACAATTTCTGACATTGCCAGTTAAGCAGAAGACCCAATACTATTATAGGCTACTGGACTCTTAGAATATTTTGCTGAGTTTACACACCTATAATATTCAAATAACGGAACTTAACAAAAAAGGGGATACAGATGAATGTCCATTTTGTATCTGTGTATTCAAAGTGGTTAGGATAGATATATAGTTACATTCTCTTAATGAATAGAAGGATTTGTTCTAATGGTGTTTGTAAATAGGATATCATGTCTGCATCTTGTACAGCAATTAACCACTAAGAAGAATGTATGCAGTGTGTTAATTATTGAAACTGTCCTACAGATTTGATTTGAAACTGTCTCATTGCTATTTGTTTATCAATAAAATTATGAAAAAAATAAATAGTTTTGTCTCATCTCCCATGACAGATGGCTCAGATTGTGACATTGTGATTGGCTTGAGAGCTACCTAGGACATTGTTGAAGCACATTTTTGTGTGTGTCAGGGATGGAGGACAGACCTTGAGTTTCATATCCTGTCTCTCATGATGCTTCTTGGGCATGTTCACATAAATATTTTATGAATAACAGCTACTTTTCAAAACAAAATTTTACTAATACCAATGACATTATTTTAAAATTTTACAAACTACTCAAAAGTCATTTCCATAACGGTTGATTCTCATGTCTGGTTTTCTGCTTTCAGTTTCAAGAGCATCTGGCACACTGATATGTACTTGAGGAGGTATTATGGCTTGTGTCCAGATGCCCACCCCAGAGCCTCATGCAGTCATGTGGGCAGACTTCTAGTGTTTGTGGTAGGCTCATGGTCCAGTGCTTGGAATACGGGTGCGAGTGCTACTCCTGCACCGAACAGGTAGCCTACATGCAACATACTGGTGGGAAAGAGATTTCTCTCTCTCCTCCTCCCTTTTGCTCTTTTTGCTCTTGTTAGTTTTGTTGTCTTTGTCCACCATGAACTTTTGCCTTTTATCAAGTGTCACTCTGCCTTGGAGTAGGATTAGGAACTCAAACCTCTATAAGCTGTGAGCTAAATAAACCTTTTCTCTTTTAACCTTTGGTGTATGGTATTTTGTCTCAGCAAAGAGAGAAAGGACCTGAGACAAAATTTGGTACCAGGAAGGTGGTCATTGCTATGATTATACCTGATCATGTCGTTCTAAAGTCCTTGGGAATGACTTGTGAGAAGAGTTTAGAAGGGTTCAAAGATGTTACCTGAAAGAGTAGAACTGGAATGACTTAGGCTGTTCTGTATGGGAGGTTCTGATCAGAGCAAAAAGACCTGATAGAATCCTGCGATAAAAGACCGGGCTTAGTAGGTTCCTCTGGGAAGGAGTACATTAGCTGATGGACTCCAGACACTGTGTGTTATAGGTTTTCAAAAAGTTTGTTTGCATTTTTCTCAAGTTCAGAGACTTTGCCTGAGACTAAGACTAGTAGTGGTGGACTAATTCATCTTATAGAAACAATGTCAAAGCAGTCAATACTGAGGTGGTGGCCTGGCTATTGTTGGCAGCTTTTAGCCAGATTTATGTTGTCGAGAGCAACAAGTCCAGAAGAATGATTAAAAATGTTGTGTATTTGGCCAGAATGGCAGCTCTGGGAAATCCCTGGACTGAAAAGTTAGATCTAAGGAGATCTACATTGCTAAGGAAGAATAGGAAAACACAAAAGATGGCTTGAGGACATCACAAAAAGCTGCAGTGCCCCAAACTTAACAGCATGAAAAAGGCAAAAGTGAAAGACTGCTTTGAGGAAAAAGGCACAGGGCACCATGTTCCAGAATAGGGCAGCCATATATGTTCACGCATGGCAGTGGCATAGAGAATTTCTTCTTGACAATCAGGTTCAGAGTTCTCAGTGATCCAATAACTGAGCACCTACTGCCAAGAATGAAGAAAGCCTGGTTATTGCTATAGCTGGAAGTAGACCTTGGCATCATCCGTGTGACTCTGCTTTTAGATATATCCAGAATACAAGACTTTTAAGGATAAAAAGGCTTCCAGGGACCGGGGAGATAGCTCAGTAGAATAAGCATCTTCCTGGTAAGTGCAGGGTCCTGTATTCAATTCCTGATACTGAAAAAAAAAATGGCTTCCATCTAGGAGGGCAGGCAGTGTGCTCCTGTAAGGGCAATATGGGAAGATGTGAGGATAAAGGCAAAGGTACAGTGGAGACACAGAAATTTGGAAAAGCCAGGAACATGGAGGCAGTGAAGCAGGCTTAAGAGAGAAGCCAAGGGAGTTATAACCACTGGAAGTGCTGTAGGTGAAGAGCCAAACCAGCCCTTTGGAGCTCACAACTTGCCACCGATGTTCCACATGGAACAGCAGGAAATATTTGCCTTGCTGGATGTTGGAGTTGTTCTGATCCCATTCTTTTGTATCCCCATTTGCAATTTTTCAGATGTAAATGTCTATCTTCTGCAATGCTGAAATTGTTAGAACTTTGGCAACTCTTAGATGGATTAAAAATACCTTTTACGTAAAAGAATAAACATGACTCTTTGGGAAGCTGTGGGAGAATCTTATGGTTTATTTCTAGATGACATCCCAAAGCCTCATGCAGTTATGTGGGCAGGCTTCCAGAGGTAATGATGGGTTCATGGTCCAATACTGGGATGGTGTGAGTGCTACACCCAGCCTGGGGTGGGGAGCCTGCATACAATGTAAGAAAGAAAAGGGGGATTCTCTTTGCTCCTCCCCTTTGCCTTTTTTCTGTTGTTGCTTTTGCTGTCTTCCACCATCATGAACAGTTGCCTTCTACCTTGTGCCACCCCACCTTGAAGCCAGCTGATTAGGGACTCAAACCTCTACAAATTTTGACCTAAATAAACTTTTCTCCTTTAATCTTGGATGTTTAGTACTTTGACTCAACAATAAGAGAAAAGTAACTAAGACAGTAGAAGGGATAATTTCATAAGCTTTCAGATATTAATGACATTCTTTTTGATACTATACCCAAACTTCATAAACATGGTCTCCTAAACAGGTGCAAATAGAATCTGAACTATGGTGGGAAAGTTGTATGGTCTCTCTTCTAATTAGTCTGATTTTGTACCTATTGTTACCTGTGTAGTTTTGTAATATCAGGCAGTAATTGTGAAATATTTATTTACAGAGTTACATATATCTTGCAAACACTGACAAATTTTATACTACAGTGTTAAAATTAATTACACCTTGTGACTATACTTTTCTGCAGGATGGTTAAGGCAAAGTTAAAGCAAGACCTATATAACTAAAAGTGTAACTTTTGTATCTGACCAGGTCATTCATAGCCCCTCAGGATTTACCTTGAATCTGTGTAGAGCACTTTGCAGATCTTTTGTCAGTGTCAGCCATGTGGATGAGTCACAGCCATGGCTTGACCACTTTGCTCTCTGAAAGCCTGAAAGAATATTTTCTCTCTAGGTGACTCTCCTTAGGCAAACCATACATCGTTGATCACTTTCTTCTGTGGCCCCATAATCTCCCTGATCAGAAAATTTGGGACACCACTGAGTTACAGGATGTCACAGCACAGGTTCTCTTATGTCCTGAGTCCTCACTGACCTTGAAGGATAGGCCCAAAATATTGGCTATCCTTGTATTCCCTTTTTTATCTCGTGTTTGATCTGCAAACTTTAGTTGTTAAACATCCAGAAGAGAAGCTTAATGATATTACCACGTAACAGAGGCAGTTGAGCTTCACATCACTAGCTGTCTGAATATGAAATGCCTTAGACATAACGTGGAACTGCAATTTTCCAACAACAACAATCATGGATATTCTAAACTTTAAATTCCTATAGAATGTGAAAAAATTACACGTTTTTACACAGAAATTTAGAAATCAAACCATATACAGTATTGTAGCAGGACAGTTCTATTTCTTGTCGCTTTTTTTCTTTTATTACCTGATTTTTTTACAGACATTTAAATTAAAGAGAGTATAGCAATAATTGACATGACATTAGAAACAGTATATATTTATTTTTTATATATCCAAAATGTGTTTATTGGGATGGCTTCCTAATCATCTTGATTGAGGGTACTGTTAGTGCTGCTTCCTCCTGAAGGAACATCTTTCTGTGAGCCTTGCTTTCCCTCTTGTAGGCTGGCACAGGACAGTGGAGCAGCCAACACAAAGAACTACTGTCTGTGCATGGCTAAAGACCATG
Organism: Octodon degus; assembly: GCF_000260255.1. NCBI lineage: Eukaryota > Metazoa > Chordata > Mammalia > Rodentia > Octodontidae > Octodon > Octodon degus. The sequence goes on along the minus strand of NW_004524664.1, from coordinate 7,236,364 downwards.
GTGATTTTATAGCATCCTGGGCACTTCACATCCATGGAGTAGGAATGGGGCTCTGCACCAGGCGCTTTTTCTTGTGCTACCTCTTCTCCTCTTTCAGAGAGGGATGAAGATCTTTTGTGAGAGGCATGTTCTCGTGGGGAGATCGTCACCACCAGAAAAGCATAATAAATAAACAAACAAATAAATAAATAAAATGAAATAGTACACATTGAGAAGACCAAAATGATAGGTATTTCAGGCATGGTTTTAGTATTATATATTGCTATCCTCAGTTTAGTTGCGTAGTTCACAGATATCAGCACATAGTTAGTAAGGGTGAGAATTCTACCCATGAACTGCTATTCTCAAAAACCTGATGGAGATTCCTATGACCATTGCCTTAACCATCTTGTTTATATAAATGTATGGTTTTGCCCCTACCATATTTCCTAACCTTTCTCCTTTCTCTCTCTCTGTTGTTTAATCCTTAAGTTCTCACTTTCCATGTAGCTGTGTTATAATTTTCAATTTTTTTTATTTCTTCTTTTGAGTTCTTACACTAGGGTGACAATAGTATAAAAAGTAATGCCACATTAATATGCCGAGCTGTAAAAGGCTCAATTCAACAACTTCAGCCAATTGCCAGTTCTGCGGATTACCCACTACTATTATGAACTGTTGGACTATATTGAGTTATTTTGCTGAATTCAAGTACCTACAAAATTTCAACTGACATCACTTATGGAAAGGTCCTTGAAAGACTTCTCCAAATACAGCTTCTCTAACAGCAATGGAGCACCCATCTCTGACAAAACAAAACAAAATGGGGGATATAAATGAAAGACCATTTTGTAGTGAAAATATATATATATGTATGTATATAAAATAGGATAGTTATACAGCTACTTTCTCTTAGTTCAATAAGAAGAAAACTTTGTACTAATATTGTTTAGACAAGATATCATGTCTGCATTTTGTCCTCTGAAAAACTACTATGAAGACAACAATATGCAATGTATTAATTATTGAAACTTTCCTACTAACCTGTTTTGAAACTGTCTCATTGCTATTTTTTCTCATTAAAATGAATAAAAAATTTAAAAAATGAATAAATAAAAAATAAAAATAAAATTAATTATATCAACATTCATCTGAAAAATTTAGGCTTTAAAGTTCACAGTGGCAGATGAAAGTTTCTCAAAGCTCATTTTCCTTTAAAAGCACAAATGTCATCATTTTTCATAAATACTATCATTTCTTTTTAAAAGTCTCCTTATGTTTGTGGTAATGGTGAATAAATTTTTGACCTTGTGCATGCTAAGAACATGTTCAGCCACTGAGCTGTGGTTGCAGCTCATTGTTTATTTCAGAGCAAATAACTGATAAATACATGTTTTATGAAATAATTTTTTTAAACTCTTTTAAGAAAGTATTCGGGTACCCCATGCTGCACGGGCCCATTCCCCGGATATGCTGAGCCAGAGACTGAGTCTGGATGGGGTGGTGAATGCCTGCAATCCCAGCACTGCGGTGGCTGAAATAGGAGGATCACTAGGAGTCTGAGCTGCATAGTGAGACCCTGTACACAAAAAGAAAAGTATTGTGTTCCATGAAGAAAAACCCGCAACTAATTTAACTTGACCATGTATAAGCTTTTCTGTAGGATCATTATGGTGCATTCAGGGGACTGCTTGATACTTGATTTTTGTTGTGAAGACATCGTCACAGAGAGACTTAAAAAATTTTAAGACTTTTATTGTCATTGCAGGTCTCAATATGTTCTCTGCCTTGAAGAGTCTGTTTTGGTGAAGCATACATGATTCCTGGTAAAATTTACTGTCACAGTACAATTGTTCTTAAAATTTTAGCTGCCTTGGATTGTATGTGGTTGATATAACAACAGTGCAGTGTGCAGAGCACATAATATTTTTGTAGTATTAATAAATTGGTTTTCAATGCCTGGAGCACCTGAAGGAGCCTGGGAGCCCCCAGGGTTCTAGAAACCATAGTTTGAAAACAATTACCTTAGAAAAACTTGCACTTATGCACCAAAATGTGTTTACAAGACTGCCACAGTACTGTTATGTGAAATAGAAAAAAATACTGGGACGTGACTCAAGTGCCCATTGACTTGTGGATGGATCAACTGTAGTGTCGTCATATGATGGGGTTCTATCTTCAGAACATAATGTTAGGTGAAAACTAAAAAAGAAAAAATATACAAAAGATTACAGCAGCCTGTTGCCTCTAATACAGTTGAGGTACTGTATTTATGTCTGGGCACATATTAGGCATTTAATAAACTACTTGTTTAATCAGTGATTTCCTTTCAGTTCACAAATGTGCAAAACTCAAGAATATGTTTAGAGAACAGTATGGAAGTAATAATTTCTTCCAACCCTTTTCAGTTTTTTAAATTTAAAGTTTGCTTTTATCTTTGCAATTGCCTGGAAAAATAAGTTTATACTTGTCACAGTGATTATTTTTAGCATAATTGTTTAGTAACATTCAAATTTTCTATTCTCCATTTTTCCAGATCTCAATGGAAGTGAGGCTTATAATTCATTTACTGAACTGTAGAAATGAAAAACATTTCATTTAGAAAAATGTGCACAAAAGTGCTATCTTGGTGTTTTTGAGCATATTCCGATTTCTAGTCTGTGCAGTCTCTTCTTTCATGGACATCAAGTGCTTGCAAATTATTGCCTTTTTTCCCCCTCTTTTACCAAATCCCTTACATTCATTAAGCAAGCAGTGTTTACATTTCATTTAATGGGGAAGAAAATATTCTGAAAATTATTCTTAAAATGTTGTTTTGAATAGGCATGTTATAAGAGTGGGTGTTATTTCTAGTGAGGGTATTTTTTTTTTCCTGGCTTTAAACAGCAGAGCGTGTGTGTTTAATTAAACTTCAACATTTGATGCTGAAAATTAGATGCAGAATTCCCCACACGTGCAAGTAGTGTTAACAGAGACTATGCTGCCAAAAAACCTGAGATTCATATCTTTTTAAAACTACCTCTGCAAATCTGTTTTTCTTCAGTCTGCCTATAACATGTAGCTTTTAAATACTGGAGCTTTTTAAAGTCGGGGATGCTCCTGTACAAGGATTCCACTAATGTTTTTGATACGTGAAACACCTGAAATCTGAATTGGACATATGCATGTCATTTATAAATGGCAGGTACATGCTACCAATGCTACTGTAATACTTTTAAGTCTCAAATTTCACCATCACAACATTGTTTGACTCTAAAGCATAAATAAGTGCTATCCTACACAGGGTATTTTTAAAGACTATAGGACCAAACAACCGCTGTACATAAATACTAGAAGTTAGTATCACCCGAGGAAAACAAAAAGTAATATCATTCAGTAAGTGTCACCTGGGAAAGGATAAATATTATTAATTTCCTCATCCCTAGCCTTTGAGTTGGTCACTAGCCTGTTGCTTAGTATGATAAAGAGTTTGTATTTCTTGCATTATAGATGATAGGGATTTAATTTTTAAAATTGTTTATCAAAACACAATACGAAAGTTAGATTGCCATTTTACCCCATCAAAGGTTAGTAAAGATGTGAGGGCATGAACAGCACCATAGCTGGTATTGCCGTGGCCATGGGGATAGGCATGTGCCTAGTTGGTGCCTGCTTTTCTGGGTTTAGCTTGTTGCTCAGCGTCAGTCCATACATTCCAAGTATTTAATAATCTCTGCACAACAGGTGAACAGTACATATGCAAGGATATGTACTCAAAGAAGGAGGTACTGCAGTATACTTGCTTTTAGAAAAAGTTAAAATGAGCAAGCTAGGAAGTCATCATTAGAGGTTGTAACATTTGTATAAGTACAGACCAGGTCTGTATTAGTTTCATTGTCCCTAGCCTTACACACAGTGATTAGCTTTCCTCTTAATGCCTTCTTAATAGAAAGGGCAGAAAGGCATGGTGCTTCCATTTTTATTTCTTGCATTTCTATTGGCAGTATCTTTTAAAATAACATTAAACCCTTATAGTTTATGATTCCACTAATACACACCATTTATCACAGTAAGCAATAGCTTTGTAGCTTTCTGTAATGATAGGGAAAGATAAATTAGTAAATTTCACCTTTTTCAAATAACTTTTATTTAATGGTAGAAATTTTTCATTTTCTTAGTGCTGATGAGCTAGAAGTTAAAATAAGTCTAGAGTCATATGGTTTTTGGCACAGAAATTTGCTGTATTACAGTGTTAAAAAGAATGATCAAATTACATTTTTAAATTAAAATTTGCCTATATATGTACACCAGAACAAAACAGGAAAGGAAGGTATATAATTGTTGTGATGCTACTTGTGAAATTCCCAGGGATTTCTGAATTGACTTGATTGATCCATATTCTCTCAAGAAAATGTTCATTGCTCACGTAATTTCAAAAGTAAAGAGAAAATCAGAACATCAAAAATATTATGGTTCCATGGAAATTGAGACATTTTCTCCATTTTTATGACACTATAATTGCATTAATTCAAATTATGCTGAAAATAAATTATTAATCAGTGAGATCTTAGAAGACTTTGTTGTATAAAAATTTATCAATTATATTATTATGTAATAATGGCATTTGACCTGTATACTTTTGCTTTTTGTGGAATACACAGTAAATACATTAAAGCAGAATAAATGAGCAGAGTAGTCTTCACAACTGTGACCTTGTTTCTAGTAACTATTAAAGAAAATTTTGATAAATTTCACTACATTTTCAATGTTTTCATGGCAAGAGACATCAGAAACAAGTTGAAAAGTGCAATTCCCCGGGGACAATGATTTTTGGAATGTTTTATCACATCTGTAAGTTAATTTCTGTAAAGTAATAATTCTACCAAAATAGAACAAAGATCACCTGTATAAGAGAAAAATAAACAAAGCACTAAATGAGCCAAGGTTCTTAAGCAATAAATGAGCCAAGGCTCATAAGCAATAAATGAAAAAAATTACAAATTGAAATCTGCTCAAATACTCAAAATCTAAACGATAAAGCTGTTCTGGGGCCTAGGACATGATGTAGTGGTGGTGCACTTTCTTTGCATGCATGGAGATCCGGGTTTCATGTTCAGCAGAAAACCAAAGCAAAAACAAAAAACTGCTTTCATGTCTATAGATAACATCATTCATTGCATTTGGATTGTAACCTTATACATCTCTGTGTAGGCAAAATTGACAGTGATTATCTATATCATAAATTCATGTATCCTTTCACCCAGAACATTCACATTTGCTGCATACTGTTAAGTGATGTGTGTATGTAAGAGGTAATTCATCAGATCTTCACTGGTTAGGGACAAAGATTACAGGCATTCAAATGTTTGCAAATAGGGCTATGGTTCCATATTGCATAGTATGCTGTTTATCAATCCTAAATGAATGAAGTAGAGAAAACTAGAAAGAATAAGATAAGATGTATGAGAGATATACAGGTATTAATATTGGAAAATCTCAAAAATGTATTGGGAATGGGAAGGTCCAAAACATGATATGATTATGTACAAAATACAAAACTGACAGACAAGTATATGTCCACACACATTAACTTTACATGTATAAAGATTATATGAAAGCATACATGCTTTTGTTTTAATATAATATGGCTAGTAATATACACAGGAAATTGATATGTTGTTCTCTTAGAAGAAAGTACCAAGATGCTGAAGATGAGGTTGGTGGGTCAACATTTTACTCTGCACTTTAGAAAGTTTGAGATTGAAATAATGTAAATACCTTAAAATACAGTATGAATAACATCTTAACATGACTGCCAACATTCACTGATTTGGGGTATGTTCAGAATTTGTTTTTTTGCAAGGAAATTTATACTGAACACAATATAATGTAATTATATTGTAATTATAGAGTACTACTATTTTTTTTCTTTTATACTCTTCATTTAATGTTATACTGCAAAAAAGCGTCCAGTAAGTTGGTCATTCCTTTCAACATCTGTGTGTTCTTTCCCTTCCTCCTTCCCTTGCTATCCTCTGATTGGTTAGGCAAAGCCAGAGGCTGTGCTCACATATGACAGCCATTGAAACAGAGAAGTTTTAAGAACTTACTATATCTTTGTTAGTAAGCACTTAAAGTTAGCACCTTACAAGATATTAAAAGATGCTGTGAACTGCAGGGCAATTTGAGCTATTTCATATGCATGTATTTTAGAGGTAACTTGAGTTGCCCTGGCCAAAGTAGTGCTACATAATTTATTTCATTTTGCTTAGTCTGTGTATTATCTGTCATCACTGGCATGGTATCTCTCTCTTATTCGGTAGAATACTCCCTCTAAGATGTGAGAAATTTTCTTAAAACCAGAAAAACAGTTTTTAAAGAAGTGATCTTGCTTTCTTAGTGCATTATAATTTTGTCCCTATGACCCTTTTATAGCATATACTTTGAAGCATAGTCATTTATTTTTATAAATTTTATTTTAAAGAGAAAAAAAACAAAAATAAAATCAACAAAAAACAGTTTTAAAACAAGCTAATAGAGTAACCATAATTAATACATGACATAGTCATAGTAGTTAGTCAGGGTACAAGACAGAGGTGTAAAATATTGTCCATCAATATTAGTACAAAATTCCTTTTCAATAAACTAAGATAAACTAGCTTATAACTATTTTAACTAACTTGCGTGTATTTTTTCTATTTCCCTTCCTTTCCTCCTTCCCCAATCACAGTTCTTATTTTCTTTTGAATATTTTCTTTCTAATTCAAAGTACTTGTTGTATATTTTAGTTCTGATTTACTGAGACAAGGTAGTGTTTACACATGTGAGTCTTATTTATTTCATTTAAGATTATGATTTCATGTTATACGCATTTACCAATGAAAGTGTCAACATTATCCTTCTTTATAGTTAAGTTGTACTCAAATATATATATATATTTTTTCACATATTTTTATCCATTCCTTGGTTGGTGAGTATTTGGGTTGTTTCCAAGATTTGGCTATAACAAATTGTGCTGTTATAAACATAGGTGTACATATGTTGCTGTGGCATGATGTTTTAAATTTTTCTGGGAATAGCTGGGTCAAATAGAACCTATAATTTTAGTTTGCTGAGAAATCTGCATACTGATTTCCATAGTGCAGGCACCAGTCTATACTTATACCAATAGTAGAGAAGAGTTATTTTTCCCGCTGCCCTGCCAGCATTTGTTATTGATTTCTTGATGATAGCTGTTCACTGTGGATTGAGATGAAATTTATGTGTTGTTTTAATTTCCATCTTTCTAATGACCAGTGATAATAGACATTTTTTGAATACTTATTTGCATTTCTACTTCTGCATCTGAGGAAGTGTCTATTCATTTTAATGCCAATATTTGAATGGGACTTTAATTTGAGAGGTCTGAATTTTTTTTTCTTTAGTGCTTTATGTATTGTAGCTATTAGTCTTTTTTCCTGAGGAACAGCTACTAATTTTTTTTCCTAGTTTGTCTTTACTCTGTTGTTTGTTTCTATTGTTGTTCAAAGGCTTTTTAATAAGGTAAGATCCCATTTGTTTATTCTTTGTAATATTTTCCATGTAGTCTGGGTTTTGTTTATGAAAACCTAGCCTATGTCTTCAAAATTTATACCTGTATTTTCTTCCATAAACCTAGTGTTTCTGTTTTAATATTTAGATCTTTGATCCATTTTGACTGTAGTGCATGGTGATAGACATCAGTCTACTATAGTTTTAGTATTCAGCATGTGGAAAACCTGTTTTATAAATTTTTTAAGAACAATACAGAAAATAGTTAAACTTTAGCAATGATGCAAAATTTAAACAAAATCATAGTAATTCAACAACGGTTGTTATATTGCATAATGTTTTCAAATTAGTTGTTTATTACCAGGTATAAGCATATAAAATTGGTTTAAAAAGTTATAAGAAGGGGCTGGGGAGATGGCTCAGTAGGATAAGCGCTTGACTGGCAAATGCAAGGATCTGAGTTCAATCCCCAGTTCCGCCAAAAATAAAAA
>NW_004524664.1:7194706-7228285 GCF_000260255.1 Octodon degus | reverse complement strand
TCCTTACCTTGTTTCCATGTGGTAGAAGGAACAACAGAGATGAGGAAAAGGACAAAAGATTCCCTCCTTTTTTTCTTTTGTCCTTTTCTTCATCTCCGTTGTTCCTTCCCTTTGAACAGATTCTTTCCCTTTCATACTGTGTAATGAAAAGGCCAATTTCCAGTGAATAAGTTTGGCTCTTTGGTCAAACATAAGGTTGCTGATTGTGTTTAGAGTTGCACCTGCATCTTCTATTCTGTTCCACTGATCCTCAGGTCTCTTTTTCTGCCAGTACCTTACTGATTTTAATCACAGTAGGTTTGTAGTATAACTTCAAGTCAGGGATTGTAGTGCTTCCTGCCTTGCCTATATTGTGCAGAATTGTTTCCTATTCTAGGTCTGTTGTGGTTCCAGATGAACTTTAGAAATGTTTTCTCTAGTTCTGTGAGGTATACCAGTGGCATTTGGATTGCAATATAGCATAGTGACTTAAAACAACATTTTATGTAGCTCATTATATTCTGGGTAGGGATTTTGGGGGGACCACCTGGGTAGCTTATTTTTGATCCATACCTGGGGCTGGACTAGTCAATCCATGATGCCTTCTATACTCTTGTGTGAGGCAACTCACTGTCCGGTGCCCTCTCTGTCCATGTGGTGGCATGTTATCCTGTCCTTCCTTTGTCTGTGTACTGGGCTTCCCACTTCACAGTGCTGTCAGGGTGCTGTACTTTCAATAGTAACTAGTTTCCCCAGTGAGTGTTCTGAGACAAAATGTTAGAGCTTTGATCTGTTTGTGAGTTGACTAGAGTTACTTCTGCCACATTCCAAGAGTTGGTGCAGACCAGGGGCTGCTCAGATTTAAGTGGAAGTAACATAGATCCCATACCTGAATAAAAGATATGTCCAAGAATTTGATCAGTTTTGAGCCTTCTAAACTCTCTTCTTTGAAGAACTTGAACAAAATCCTACCAACTATATCAGGAAGATTTGTAACAAAGTCATTTAACTTAAAGCCCAGAGTATCCCTTCCTTCTTGTTAGCAGGTGGACTATGCTTTCATGAAGTCAACCAACTTCATTGTCCTTACCATGTTAGCCAATATCTGTCCAGGAGGGACTTCTCTATGAAGCCCAGTGTCTTTTCTTCATAATAACCCTACCTTCCTATAATATCCTCGGTCTCCAAATTTTCTTTATTCTTTGTTCGGTAAAAGCCTTTTGAAAGCAGCACTCTTCCTCTTCCATCTGGAATGCAAGGCAGATTGAAGTAGCCTCAGAGAACTCCATTATGCAGTGCCACCATGGTTTGAATGTTCCTTATCCAAAATGCTTGACACACAAAGTATTTCAGATTTTATGGTATTTGCATAATCGTTTACAGTTGAGCATCTCTGATTCAAAATCAAAAATGCCCTAAATCCAAAACTTTCTCAGCATTGTCAGCACTCAAAAAGTATCAGGTTTTTCATTCTGTACTTTTACATTTTAGATGTTCAACCAGTATCACAAAACAGTACAGTAAGATTTCCTTCTAGTTCCTCAGCTTTCTCACTGTATTTTTCTGAAATTGAACCCCAAAATTCATGTTGAAACTTTACCACCAGTGGGATAGTGTTAGTAAGTGGGGCCTTTACGCAATAATTAAGTCAGAAGTGGGTCCTGGTGAATGGGATGCCTCATGAAAAGGCTGGAGTGACCTAGCTGGGGTAGGTGATTTGTTTGTTTTGTTGTGTTGTGTTGTGCTTTTGTATCCCATCATATGAGGTAATAGCACTCGAGGTGGCACCTTTGAAGCTGAGGACTGACCATCAGCAGACACTGACTCTGCATTTCCTTCATCTGTGACTTCCCAGCCTCTAGAGCTCTGAGAAATACATTCCCCCTCATTACAAAGTACCCAGGCTCAGGCGTTTTGTTATGGTAGCACAAGTGGACCTTACCTTTGCACCGATGTTTGAGGCTAGGCTATTTTACTTGCTCCTGTTTCTCCAGTGCCAAGCAACTCCAGAAGAGATTGAGTCTGTGCTTAGCACATTAGGTTTTCAAATAAATAGTGGTAAATAATTTTTTTCTCTTTAAACTCTATGAACCTACTCACCCTATTTCCTGCTTCTGTTAGTACCATCTCTTTAGATTCCTATCTAACTATAATATATCTTGTTCGCTCAGAGTCTCCTAACAAGTGTCCTGATATAGTTTGTTCTTGCTTTTATTTTTCACATCACACTTGAAATTAACATTGAAATAAAAAAAATGTAACAATGTGATTTTCCTGCTGAAATGTCTCTAATGAATGGCTCTGGTGTCATTGAATAAAATCACATAACCTCGAACACCTCAGTGCTTGGCTGATGCTTTATTCTTGCCTCCTTTTGACCTAGTGTCTCTTGGATCTTTGTTCCCCTACTAGGGTTACTCATTATTGGCATAACTGTCTTCTGGCCTTCGTTCTTCACGATACCTCTGCTTGTATCATTCTTCCCTTCTCTTTCATCTCTCTTAAATCTAACTTGTTTCTTAGGTTACTGATTGCAGTATTGCAAAATCAAGAATCATCCTTGATCTAACAAGTTTGGGCATATTCTACGTTTGTATTGCTATATCACTGTCTTCTTTTCTCCATAGCAATACCTGTAAATACGTATTACTTGGTTGGCTTTCCTTAGCCATAACTTCCCTTAGATTGGAAGTCTAGTACAGTGGAGTAAAGAGAATTGACTGCCATATGCCAAAAGGTAGACTAATGTCAGGGTCATTCTAGTACCCACATAAATACCACTTATTTGAGTGCATAGAGAAAGTAGGAAATATTCTTCATTCAGTGGCTCTGTAAAGAGCAGTTGTACTGGTCTTCACTGACAATGTGCTGTTTGCTAAGCAGAAGGCAGCTTTCTTGTTTCTTCCCTTCTTCTTCTTCCTTCCCTTCCTTCTTCCCTGCCTTTCCTGCATCCTCTTTCCTCCCATTGCTTGTTACTTTCTGATAATGTCCTAATCTTGGCTGTTTAGATATCCATACTGATTGACTTCCAGATCAATGATAAATTACAGTAATTTATTGCGGCATCTTCCCATGTTTATAGCAGATTTGTAGCATTGAAAGATTTGTTTCGACCTATGTTTCTATTTATTATCTAAATATTTTAGAACAAATCACCTGTCCCTATCTGCTGTGTCAAGTATTTAGTCATAGTACAACATCTATCCTTTTTTTGTTAAGAAAAACTGTAACTATTGGACTATTACATTCCTACTCTTTTCTTATGGACTATTCTTTTATATTTTTGATACAACTATACCCATGTATTTCCACTTTTAAAATTTGGAATATGTGTACATGTGGAACCAGATTTATAGTAACCCTTTATTGGCATAAATTAAAAATTTGTTTTTCATAGGAACAAATAAATAACCTAATTAAAATCATTATTGTTGTGAACAGGGAAGATGTAGTTGAAAAATGGCCATAAAGATTTTAAGCCTCCTTTAGAAGACATAATACAGCTTTCTGAGCATACATAATTTCGCTTGTTTTACATTCTTGCTTAGCACAGGTCTGATCCACTTTGTGACCCTGTGCTTTTTTTTCTCTTGCACATACGTAGACTTTCAACTTTTTTTTTATTCTTATTTTTTAAGGAGAGTATAAATAGTTTAAAATGGGTTGGGGAGATCATAAATGATATAGAATTTCATTAAACGTAATGAAAATAATTTAACAATGTTTTTAATATTATATATTGTTGTCTTCAAATTAGTTGCTCAGATTACCAGATATAAGCATGTGAAAGTGGTCAAAAATTGTGAAACTAAAAGGAAAAAGAAAAATATTTAAGCATTATCAGTTCCTTTAAAACAAATATTCTTTGCACAGATACCAAATTTCATGTGATTACAGAGAATGGAATGGGAAGCTTTTGCTCAATAAGGATACAAATCGTTGTGGATGTATATTTATATACATAACATTATTGTAATTGTGTAGGGGTTGTGGGTTCTGTAGCAATCACATGCAGGATTGTCAGGATTTTTTGATAGAAGATAGATTTTCAAAAGCTTAATATGTGCATTACTAAAAATATCACATATATATTATCTAGTTTGCAAACTATGATATAATAGCACTTGATAACTGTCTTTTAACACTTATACAATTACTCTTGTTTTCTAGCTCCTCAGCACTGAGTATGTAGCTTAGTCAAATTGTATTCTAAGTCCTATTCATATTTCTAGTCACACCCCTATATGATGACTCAAAATTTGTACTTGATTGAAGATTATGAATACCAATCAATATTATGCTGTAAATGCTTGGGAGTGAGGATTAACAGAATTTCTGTCTATTAGCTGACTTTATGATCAGTTTCTTCTTTTCTCCGTGTATTAACCAAAATTATTCTTGTTCCTGTACAACTTCAGACAGTAATGCACTAGATTCCTGATCTGCCTAGATGGTTTTCCATGTTCCTGTGCCACTGACAGTCTCATTCTCTGCCCTTGAAGGCTCTGTCCACAGCCTCTTTATCAAGCACGGGGCAGATGCTAACTTCTCTCATATGTCCCCTGTCAGGGTTGTCTGTGGCTTCCTCTCAAGTGCAAATGAGAATAGCCCATCCAGATGAAGGAAAGTGTTGACTTCCTATATATTCAGATCTTCGGGCAGCACTTTAATTGGAGAATCTCTGTACCCTAAATTCTGTCAAGTGCTTTTTTCCTTCAAAGCAGCTTTTGTGAACTTCATTAAATCAGAGTTATGGAGAATGTGGTCTCTGATTGTGTGGGTTTCGCTATGCTACTGATTGGCTTGACATGCAACTCGGCATGTTCCCTGGAATGCTGAGTGTGTTGTATAATTCTATAATCTGTCTTGTTTAGTGCACTGTCTATAGGTTACCAGTCATTTCTTGGAAAGAAAATTGTCTCCCCTTGTCTGTGTATCTGAATTTCAACTGCAGCTGGGTTATATGTCAACTATGTACATGTTTGAATTCAATTTATTCATTTTTGCTCTATGAATACATTTTAGAGCATGGTGCACTATGCAGGCATGGTGATAGATACAAATTGTGGCGGTATTCATAGAGTAGTCCAAGAGCTAATGTGAAAACGGATGGAGATACTCATCCATTTTTTTCTTAAGGTGCAGCTACTGACAATGTGGGTTTAAAACTCCTACTGTGTTTTGTACTTGGTTTCCCAGATGGGAGAACTGTGTGATTTGGAACACTACTGCAAAATTGCTGTTGCTATAGATAGTTTTATTTTTGTTCCACTTGTTTTTTTTTTTCAAAGATTTTAAAAATATATACCCTGAAACATGAAAAGCACATTTGGGTTCATTTTTGAAGAAGGAAAATAAACTTAATGGATGCCAAACTATGTGAAAGCAGCATACTCACCAGAGCTCTGGTGATGGGATGATGTGCGAGTGACCGTGTGGGTGATGTTAGTTTCAGGATGGCTGCAGATGTTAAACAGTGTTCAGTCAGGTATCTTACACGATGAAATGAAAAGAGTTCTAGGCCGGCAGAAGGATCCTGGGTTCTGGGGGGGCCCTGCTTCAAATGATTGTGCTTCCTTTCTTTATGCTAATATTTTTACCCCTCTCTGGTGTTCCTCTTCATCTGTGGAAATGAGGAGTTATGTTGGATAATATCAAAGTTCTCATTATAACACATCATGGCTGTCCTTGATTTCAACATGGATATAAAAGAAACAAGTCAGTAAATAGGGTAGTGTGACTTAGAAATTGTTCAAATTCCACAGAAAGACACACAGTGAGGTTAAAAAATACCACCCCCTACACACACACACACACACACACACACACAAGTGTGTGTGTGTGCCACATAGCTCAGTGTGTTTCGTATGTCAACTCTGAGTCTTTATGAACTTTTTCTAAGGGACCTGATTTATTCCAGGGGTGTTGTTGCCTGTCCTTGACACCATAACAAAACACTCTCAGAAATGCATAGCTGCATGAGGAGGAAACGAGCTTATGGCCAACAGAATCTGAAGATGGGTTGGGTTCCAATAATCACTTATTCAGATTTTTTTTTTTTTGGTGGTACCAGGGATCTAACTCAGAGCCTTGTGTTTGTTAGGCAAGCACTTATTCCACTGAGCTCTCTCCTCAGCGCCCCAGATTCTTTTTGTTCTTTGAAGTCAGAATTTTTCAGTCTTGATCAGAATTTCCTTCTGTGGGAATCTTGGTAACATTAGTGTCTCCTGACCATCTGCTTCACCTATTATTCTCTTTGCCAAGTCAAGCTTACAAGGAATATGATCCCATATAGAATGACCCAAATTACTTTAAAAGTTCTACTAATATATGCATTGACCATATTTGGGATAGGGAATATATATTGTATACCGTTCAGAGTGCACATTAGATGTTTTAATATCTCCTCTGTAAGTGTGTGTAATGAGTGTTAGATCCCAGTTAAAGCTGAGAACATGTTTTAGTGTTAAATAAAAATAATGTACATTTTATTTACAAGCTATCTTTTACTTAATGGATTATAGCGTTAAACTATATCATAGACATGATTTGACTTTCTTACTTTGGACAAAATTCATAACACAGTTCTCATAGAAGCTATATTGACATGGCTTGAATGTTTGGTGTGGAAGAATTTTGCTAAAAATAATCTTCATAAGTTAAACTTCACGCTGGAGTCCTGGATGTCTTGGCATTCCTGCAGCCCTTGTTTGCTCACTTCAAGAGCTAGTAAAATGTGTTTTTTATGGAATGAAAATGCCTTAAGTAAATGGATTTTCCTCTTTGCAAATGCACTCCTTACAAGAAAATAGGTGTAAAGCACTTAGCCCAGCGCCTGACACAGGATAAATGGTAACCACAAAGTGTCATTGGGAAAGAAGACTTTCTAGCTAAGTGCATGGATTTTGCATTTCCATATTTAGCTCTTGCTGAGGGTCACCGTTTCTCACCAGGAGCAATAAAGAGCCAGCCTTCAGCATGGTAAGCCAAGGACACATTCAGCTTACGAATTATTGGACCACACTGACAAGTAAAATATTCTCAGGCCAACAAAACTGTTACAAACACAGATTTCCTATAAATCTCTCTCACAAAATCCCCAAACAACAATTTTCCAAAACTGTAGCACAGTTATCAAAACTGTAATACGAACATTGTACAATATTATTTTGGAGTTCAGAGATAAGTACACTTTTTTCTGAAAGAGATCAGGAATAAATATTTTTGTCTTTGTTGCCTGGAAGGTCACTGTGATACTCCTTATCTCTGTCCTTATACTCCAAGAGCAGCTAGAGAAGATTCTTGTCATTGTTTACAGCTGTTTTAAAAGCAGGTGATGAGCAGGTCTGAGTTTGCAACCCAAAAATCCACAAATTTAGACTTTCACAGTTTTCTCAATCATATCCTCCTCTGGTCCAGATTTCAATTCCAGATCACATTGTATAGATTTTATTTCTTCTTTTCTAATTGGGAACAGTTATTGTCCTGTTTTTATATTTAATAACCTTACAACTTTCAAAGTATATTGACTATTTCTTATTTGCTCTGTCAGCGTGGGCTCTTCTGATGTTTATTTATGGGTCTATTTAGATTGCCTGTTTTCATTGGGTGGAGTGCAGAAATGGAGCTGCAGCCTCCTCAGTGCATTGTCTCAGGAGGTGCATCATCAGCTTGATCCATCACTAGGGATTCTAAGGTGGATTATTTGATTAATGTATCATCCCCCAGGTTTCTGCCCTGTAAAGTTATTATTTTTCCATTTATAATTTAAAAGTTACTATATCTCCCTTTGTGTTTTATCATGCACTGAGTTAGAGAATACACATATGTTGTTTTCTTTTATACCTTGATCCATGAATTTCAGTACTCTTGTATGATTTTTTTTCCTTAAGTAGTTAATGCACTGTTGCTTTCCACAGGAAGATATTTTCAGTTTCATTGTTATTTTTACATTTATCTACTGATGTTGTGAGGAAATGCTTGCTTGTTCGTATTACTTTGAGCTCATTGATTCTGATTTTTTACTTTTTGCTAAATTCTGAAGCCATCACTACTTGTTCCCCAGTCCTATCCCACATTTGTGGAGCCCCTGCAGTTAGCTGCTATAGCCTCTCAATATTTTCATCACTTTCTCTATTTTACAGTACCAATAAATAACCCAGGCTCATGTTGTGGCTTGCTTGCCCTCCTGCCAGGCTCAGGGTATTTTACCAAGGATTTTTGATTCCTTTTAATACAGTGTAGTGCAGTATTTAGAAACCACAGTAAGGAAAGTTAGGCAAGTTTCTGTTTCTGGGATATGAGGGTTCTAGACTCAGTGTTGAGGTTTGGATTGAGATGTCACCGAAAACTGTCATGTGCTTATAGAGACAGGGTTTTGGAGGATGCTTGAATCTTGGGGGCTGTGCTCATCCCTGCACTCATCTTCTCGTGAGCTGAGCAGTTGTATGTGATTGGGAGTTTTGGCCAGGTCAGAAGAAGCCAGGCTTTGGGACCGTGGCCTGCTGGACTGCATCCTCCCTACTCCTGCCCTTCTCGTGCTCTTTTCTGGCCACCATGGCTTGAGCAGCTTTCTTCTGTCCAGGTCCTTCCACCTTGCGGTTACTTCCTGAAAGCCACAGGGGCAGCAACTGTAGCTGTGAGCCAAAATAAAGCTTCTCTTCCTTTAAGCTACTTCTGTCTAGTATTATGCTCCAATTACAAGGAAGTTGATGAAGACATTCCGCACAAACAGATGTGCAGAAATGCACACATGCATTTGTGTCCCTGTGTCTGCTAACCACAAACCCACACACTGATACAGGCCCTCTAATTCGGTTCAGTGTAACAGAAATGAGCCCTGTCCCTTATTTCTAACTCCACTCTTTAAGAAAGTTAGCATCTATTATCCATAAAATACGTATTTCTTTGTCCAATAAAATAATTTATAAAGTTAGTATTGAAGTCCATAACTAAAATCCTTGTTTGGTATGCAGGCTCATTGTTTGAATGCAGTCTTTCTGTCTTTGGCCTTAGATCATATTGTCAATGTATTATTTCCAAGGTTACCATACTAGTTGAATTTCCATTACTGTTATAAAATGTTCAAGGTAAATAACTTCAAGGGAGGGCCGGGGAGATGGCTCAGTAGAATAAGCGCTTGCCTGGCAAGCGCAAGGGCTTAAATTCAATCCTTGGTTCTGCCAAAAAATAAATAAATAACTTCAAGGGAAAAAGGTTTGTTTGGGTTCGCAATTCAGAGATTTCAGTCTCTGGTCACTTAAACCTGTTGCTTGTGGCCTGTGGTGACATAGTACATGCATGGTGGAGGAGGCTGCTCACCTCATGGCAGCGAGGGGACAGAGAGAGAGGCTACCATCCCGAAAGTCCCCAAAATTCCCCTGTAAGTTCACATCCCCAGTGAAACCACTTCTTTCTTTAGGTTCCATACCCTAAAGATCCCACCACTTACAGCAGTCCATTGACTGGCAACCAGGTTTTTCTACCTTGTTCCTTGCTGGTCATTTTAAGACCCCAACCACAGCCATTTCCTAGGGCACTACCCTGGTGCTGTGGGCATGCTGCTCCATTATGATGCCGACATGATCATTCGGTAGTCTTTGTGTGCCAAATGTGTATCTCTTCTTTGATTATTAATTTTATAAAATATGAAATACTGTCATAGTATTAAAGTCAGAAATCTATGAAAAAATTATTCTGTGCATCTTTTAGTCTCATTTATTCATTCTTACCTTCAGTTTCAATTTAGATTGGGGTATTAACAAGTTTAATTAATGTCTAAGTTATACACCCTGCATTTCAGCACAAATGGGCTTGCACATTAATCAATTCATTCACTCATTCACTTTGGGTAGGTGCTGGTAGTTAATATCAGGGCCTCTGTTATGGTTAAAGGTGTTCCTACAAAGTTTCGTTCCATCTTGGGGTGGCTTCTGCAGTTTGTGATTGAGTATTTGGGTGTGGTGCTGCACCTGTCCTGAGGCAGGTAATATGCATTGCAGTGTAAGGAGGGGAGAGAGGCTAGCCAGCTGCCTGAGCTGCTCCCACTCCCTTTGCTGTCTTGCTCTTTGCCTCTGCCATGAAAGGTTGCTGTCTGCTATGTGCCTTGGAGCCAGCTGAGTATGAAATCTCCACTGACTGTGAGTTAAATAAACCTTTCCTTCCTTCATTTTGGAAGGAAGGTGTTGGGTATTTGTCCTAGGAAGGAGAGAAAAGTAACTGAGACAGCCTCCTATGGGCTAACCATGCGATTTCCCACTGAGTTGCATTGTTATTTGTATATACTCTCCTATTTGCGGCAATCTAGGTAATAAATACTTGTGTTTTTTTTTTTTTTTCCCTATAACATTGTTTGTCATTGTTGAAAACAACCTCAATGGCATACACAGGAAAGAGATTGTGTGTGTGAGTATGTGTGTGTGTGTGTGTGTGTGTGTGTGTCCATCTAAACAGGAAACTACTGTAACGTGAGTGTTCACACAGTTTTCCTACCTGCTTTTCAACTGAAATTTTCTCACTGGAGTATTGTTTGTAGGCTTATGATTTCTAATGCCCTCCTTTGTCACCACCACAGGTGTCAATGTGAGGCATAGCGCAGTCCTGGTGACTTATGTCAGAGAGACTCAGATTGAAGAATTGGCTTGGTTGCAGAGGGCAGGAGTAATTGCTGCAGATGTCATGCACTGGGAGACGTGGAGAGGATCACTGAAGGGGGTTGGACTTCCAGTAATCAGAAAACCTGCTGAATTTTCTCTCCAGAGCCACATTTCAACCTAGGGATTGCTTTGAGCACACCTTACTGGGGAAGAAGAATTAATTTAATGAAAAAGTACTCACTTCTGAAGCCCGCATTTCAAAGTCTCACATATAGTTTATGCGAATTCCAATGTGAAACAACTGTCCATGGGTTCCAGGGAAAGAAACAGATGGCTAAGTCGTAGTAAATTAGACGTCTAACATAATTATTTTAAAGTACACATTTTCAAAGTCAATTTGCACTGTATTTCCTACTCCATGAATGTTTTCCATTTTGTGTACAGTGGGAAAGAGAGAAAAGATGCTCTCTGTCATATGCTCCTGAAATTATTTGCTAAGCATTCAGCTTACAGGTAAAGCATACAGGTTATTAATTATACACATTTTCTAAGCCATTTTCTGGTGTGCCTGAGGCTACACATGTTTGTGTTTTATTATTAGTCTTTTTGCTTTTCTCTTGACCAAGAGGGTATCTAAAGAATGTCTTCACTTTTTCCACCTGCATCACATCTCTGGTGTTACCAGTTGTTTTGCTAATCCACTTTAACTTGGATACCCCTGTCTCCCAGCCACTACCACCTCCACAGGCATGCATTTTTTTTTCCTTGTTTGGCCAATTAATTTCAGTCTTTTGGTTTTATTGTGGATGTATTTTAGCAGGTAGTCTTTCCCTGATCTTTCAGAATTGGCAGAAATGTTCTGTTTTCTATTTGCCAGTGCCTCTAGCAGAATGCATGGTACTTGCTTATGCCAGTGTCTTTTCGTGCTTTCCCTAGGGCCCAAGGCTCGTGAGCGAAGGCTGTGTGTGTCATCCTCTTCATGATATCCTGGGAGAACAGTAATCACCATCCACAATGTATTTGATAAGTGAATAAATTCCCCAGGGGTCCAAAGATTTGTAATGCTAGCTAATGTTAAAATCTAAGTCCTCCTTTTCCCAGGTAATTTAGGGATAATGAGTACAAGGGGAAATATCTCAAAAACAGTTAAAAAAAAAAAAAGAAAAAAGAATAAGACAGGGTTATTATAGCAGAGTTGCTGTCAGTTAATATATATTGCATAATTTATTCAGATGATAGTTTTGATAAAAAGCATAATAATCACCTAAATTAGTGAGATTATATTTTAATTTGTGTCATAATAAAGACTATCAGTGTAGTTGTGTTAGTCATTCATATAACTCCAAGTGAGACAAAATTAATAAAATAATTTGAAATGGGCAGCTATTTGCTACTCCTATAGCAGTTATAATTTAGTCAATATAGTAACAGCCTGCACATCTCTTGCCTTAAAATGACACTAGCAGTTTGTTACTGCAGAACCTGTGAAGTACTACTTTTCATTGTCCATCTCTCTCAGGATGCAGGATACTGAATTTCCAAAATGATTAAGTAGCTTTCTAAATTTTTCTCAAAATTGTGAATCTTCAAGAACATATCTTATTAATATTATATATAGTATGAGTTAAAAGACAGATGATAAGAAAAAGAGGAAAGAAATGTTATTATAACTGATTGCAGACAATGCATGTATAGGTGTGCCTTGACTTAGTACACTTGTCTTACATGTGCTATATGTTCTTTGGCCTATTCATTTAGTTTTCAGTCTACACATTTGAATTTGTGTGGATTTATAAGATAAATAAAATAATCTGCTAAATTAAAAGGGGATCACAGTATGGGGAAATAGAGAACTGCAATAAGTTATACAAATGTATCAGTTCCCCTACATTGAGTGTAATCATGCCCTGAAAACATGCACTAATAAAAAAAAGAATTTTAATGCCTCTTTCCTGTAGAAGAAAAGAATGAAGGAAGAAAGGGAAAAGAAGAGAGCAGGAGGGAGGGAAGATAGGTTTTAGATAAACTTTATTGCTAGAACAGGAAACTTATTCTTCCCTAGAGCAGATAACGTATTCACAGATGAATCTTGGTGGAGCCCAGTGTACTGGTACTGGACGTGAGAATGACTACAGTTTCCAAAAAGGTGGGAAATGTGTAATTGTTAGGTACATAGTTGAACAGCATGTATCTCAACTATACAAACTCTGTACTACTTCAGTGATGTTTCCATAATCATTTAAAGCAGTAACTAAAAAGGGTAGTATCAAGAGTTGAAACAAAGAAGTGGCATTAATCAGAGACACCCACAAAGAAAACAGACAAGAAGAGTGAACTTGCACTCTTCACCATGTAGGATGTAATGACGGCAGTGACGCTGCATTGGGCTGTGGGAGCCTCAGAGCCCACGTCTAGTCTTGGTTTATTCTCCCTCCCCTGCTCTGCCCACTGAGCCAAAGCACTGAATGATCTGCCATGTGGTGTGGGGCAAAACAAGGGTGGCAGTGCATAAGTCCTTTACCGTGGCCTGCGCTCCTTCCTTTCTCTGACCTCATTTGCTTCTTCTCTTTCTTCCTCTACTTCTCTATACTTCCCTGTATTTTTAATTTATTAGCAGGCACTTTGTCTGCAAAGTATATCTGTGAACAGAGTGTAACCCTATGTTTGTTTTTAATTTCAAGCAGTGGTTTAATATGTGGGACAGTTCATGGCAGGATAGAATGGATCAAGTTATGTACACTAAGTGACGTTTGCCTGGCTGGAACAAGAAGCACTTTAATGGTGACACAAAAAAACTGATGGTAGTTTTTATTAAAAAATTTTTATTAATGTGCTGCTTTCTACAATTTTGAAAAATTGTCAAAGCTTTAGAGAAATTAATAGAGCAGAACACGGCTGGCCAAATAGCTCTGCTGCACACTTATAATCCCAGCACTTGGGAGGCTGATAAAGAGGAAGGATCACCACGAGTCGGGTCTGTGCAGTGAGACCCTGTACTAAATAAAAAAGAGCAGGACAATGAACACTTGTGTTAGAAAACCTCAGTCAATTTCACCAATTACAAATACTTCACAACATTTCCCTCGCTGTCTGCATCTCTCCTCTCTTCTCTGTCTCTGTCTCTGTCTCTGTCTCTGTCTCTGTCTCTGTCTCTGTCTCACAAACACACATGCCCAAACCCACACCCACACTTACTCTGATTGTTTCAAAATATTGTGAAGAAAGTTGCACATATTTTTTACAGTTCCTTGTTTTATTCTTCTGTCTGGGTTATCTCCTGAAGACAAAGATGTTCTATTACAAAATAATCCTAAATATTACACTCAGGAAATTTAATATAAAATAAAATATTTAATATGAAACTTTTGTAAATGAAAATAATTTATATCAGTTTAAGATAATGTTTTAAACTATAAATTGTCTATGGTACATAAATAATGCACATTGTATATTACATATTTGCTCTTGACTGTGTCTGCTCTTTAAACTGATATATTGAAGACCTGCCCCCAAATGTGATGCTGTTTGTAGGTTTAGCTCCTTGGGTATAATTGCAATTAGATGATGCTTTGGGTGGTGAGCTCATGAGGAGATTAGCACCCTTAGAAGAAGGGACAGCATAGGATCTCATCGGTCTCTCTCCATGTTTACAAGCCCAGGACATGCACACAAAAATGCAAGGAGAAGCAGCTAGTGGTAGGCTGCGATGCCATCTCAACAGATGCAGTCATGCTGACACCCTGATTTGCGACTAGCAGCCTCCAAAGTCAGGGAGAAACAAATTCTTACTCTTTAAGCTGCTCATTCACTCACTCTGTGGTACTTTTTGTAGCAGTCCAAGCTAAAACAATGTTGTATAATTATACATCAATATACTTCAGATTATATATCTATCCTACTTCAAACAGGTTTTCTAATAATGTATGGATATAATGCTTGGAGAAAGTGTTGGTGATCCATGTGCAATACAGCAATGGTTTGTCTGTGATCTCCCTTGAAAGTGACCTTACTGAGGTCGAGAATCACAGGGAACAGGGTTTACACGCTGCTCATCTTTGTGTTCTCTTTAGGCAGCGCTGAGTGAAGTGAATAAAAGTGGGAAGTAGACCTGTTCCTTGACCTAATTTCAAATTAACTTCAAATTAACAAGCATACCTTGATTCCTTTCATAATCATCATATCTTTAAAGTAAAATTCAAGTATGTACATATTTCAGGAATACCTGTGGCTTCAATGAAAATGCTAATAGTTCATAAATGAGGACTAAATAGTTGCCCCTCTCCCCAAGAATGATTCTTGCAGGTGTCAGCAGAGGCCTTAGTTGATGTTAAGTTTGCTAAATCCACGTCTCCTCAATTTTCAGCCCTGACTGGGTCGTAGAGTATAGAGAGGTTGTTTTACTGGCTATGTGAAATTATGTATATGTTCTCTGGAGTCCTTGTTTTCTCTTCCAGTTCGTTTTTTTCTGTGCAACTTCCCTGGAGGTAGATGTTTTAGCAGCAGAGGGAAAGCATATATTCAGTTCTACTTTCATTGTGTATTTTTTCTTTTTTGTTTTCTTTTAGAGCAGACTACCTTGGGTAGACCTGTGTCTTCTGGTCTTCTGTTTTATGAGGAATTTTTAAAGATAGTCTCAGTCATGCTTGTCCTCTATCTCAGTCTGTTTTTTGTTGCTATAACCAAACATCACAGACCAGGTGAGTTTTAAAGATTTACTTGGCTCATGTTTCTTGAGCCTGGAAGAGCAAGACTCTGCTGCATCTGCTCAGCATCTGATGAAGGCTTGCCTGCTGCCCTAGTGTGACAGAGGCCAGGACCTGGCCAAACAGAGCAGGCTTGCTAACTTGGTTCTTTCTTATAAAGCCGTTAAGTCAACTGGTGACGGCCTCACCACATGACCTCATTCAGCCATGCTTATCTCCCAAAGGTCCCACCTTCAAATACCAGGGCTGTGAGTGTTAAACTTCGCATGCATTCTGGGGAGTGTGCCTCATGATTGCAGTAGTCACAATGTTCGCTGTGTAAGGAGCGCACAGCTAAATGCTTCTGTTCATTCTCTGAATTGCTTTTTCCTGCTTTACCTTTCAGATATCTCTGCATCCTGCCCTTTTCTCCACAATGTAAGAGTTTTCCAAGCAAATTTTTTTCTTTGCTTTGTTTTTTCTTATAACTTGAGGCCAATTTGGAAATGAACATTTTGTACATAATTTCTAATAATATAAGAGTGTTGGGGGAAGCCTTTCTAATTAAATTATGTCTCTTGTGAAATATGATTCTGATCATCCATAGGGCAGGTAATACCCCATATAAATCATGACCACTCATTTCAGAGGAGAGTTTTGAATGAGAAATGAAGAAAAAGGCTTGTGTGCTCTGCCATGGCATATGGCAACGCGCAGAGAGAGGAAAAATAGAATTCGTAGTAACAGATGGATTTGAACCACACTTGGATCTGTTGAACACTTTTTAATATTTAATTTACAATGAATTTTTAATGTCACATTTAACTAAGTCTTCTGTCATATTCTTTTGAAATGTATAAAGCCTTGTCAGTGTAATTGTGTCTAGAAGACTTCATGCAGATATTGAGTGTTTAAAATTAAAACTGTTGTTGGGAACAATGGAACTTCTCCAAGGCTTTTGTGGCTCACTTATATTGGTGATGTTTAGAGTGATATGTGTGTATGATATGCACAATATTCAGTATATGATAAAGTCTGACACCCTCTTTATTCCTTGTTAGCCAGGAAAAATAGAACTAAATGATGAAATTAACTTTTAGTAGGGAAATACATGTGAAAGCTATGTGGAAGGCGTTGAATTCATTCTGTAGTTTTTGGGAATCCAGCCAAGTGCCACAACAGTTTGCTGACGGTATAAGAAATTATGCTTGCAGTATAATTATGGTTGCTGCCTTTTATGGAGATAGGCTCAATAAATGGGTCACTAAGCAAATGGTAAAACCACCTAGTCTCTCATATCTAAGGAAAGCCAGGGATGATTTTCATAGTCTTACTTAGAATATCGTTGCTAAAACATTTCATATGAAATTTATTTTTATTTTTTGAAAGCATGTAAGAGATCAAGATAGTGAACATAGTAATCAAGAAGTCTTCTGATTTATACCTTGTACTGCTTTGCCATTGATTTGCTACATCTTAATCATGATTGTAACACCTGTGTTCCATTATTTTGGATGAAAAAAATATAAAGCTGTTCCCACTTTCAGGCCAAGAGTTATCCAATAACACTTTCCCTTTCATTTGATAATATTCTATATTTTGACACATGTTGGGCTGACAATTTTTTTTTAATTCAGGGGTGAGGAGGTGATAAGACGTGCACAGAACATCACTGATTATTGATGAAAGTCAATTCTTTGTCTAGTAAACACCTGCTCCAAGGAGGGCTAACATTGACTGAAATCTGTTTAGGGAAGAAAGTTGAACCAAATTATAGTTTATTATGCATTCATAGCTGTCATCACTTCAGAATGTTCCCTAGAAAGAAAATTAAGTTGGTCTAGGTCATTATACTTATAGAATGTGTCATTGGAAATTTCTTAACTTATTTTTTTTTATATTATTCTATGTCCTGAAGGTATTTTCTTTGGTTTTAGTTTTATTTGCCTCACTGAGTCTTATGGTAGTTCCACACAGAAGAGTAGATATTTAATGTTAAACAGGGTTCCTCTATAATTCTTCATTTTAATTAGGACCTGTGGGTTTATGGTCCTTTTGAAGAGAACTGAAGAAGTATGAATAATAGGCAGTTGTCTAATTGGGTAGGGTATGGTGCAGTTCTGGTAATGTTCTATTATCCACTCTTTGAATCTTTGATCTTAGCTGCCATCCTGAGGCTAGCTATTCCTTTCTCTTTTCTCTCCTGCACTGACCATTTGATAATGGCATAGGAAGATGCATTATTTGATTTGGCTCATCACTGCTTTTTGGCTCTTTGATATTAGATTAACCTTGTTCATTCTAAGGTATCATTGTATTTTTCCACAAAGCTAGGTATGCTTATCTTCTACAGCCATTGTTTTATACATGAAGCTGAAACTTAAGAAAGAACACATGAAAGAACAGTTTCATAATGGATCAAAGGATGTGAATATTTTAATTAACCCAGCTCACTCATGTTTCCTTTGGATAAATGGTCTCTTTGCTTAGCCCAGTGAGTAACAACGGATTGTTTGGTTTGAAAGCCAGTGATTTGCTTGATTTGTGAAGCCATGTAAATGGAACCCTAGTTTTCTGTGTCTACTTCACCCCATTCCTCTTGAATTTTATCAATGGCTTCTTATGAATAAATTCACAACTGTTTAGTCCATATTGATTATGAAAGACATAAAATGGAAGTGCTGTATCTCAATATAATTTTGCCATTTAAACGAATGGGAGCACCAAGTGAAATGAATTGTGAGTTATTGGTGCCCCACTGGTTTGTGACATTACCACACCATATGGTGCTCACTGAATGATTTCAAGCATACTGGGAATAGTTACCTACTCCACAGTGCAGTAGGTTTTTTTTTTTTTTTTTTAATACAAGAGGCAATAAAGTATAGACTTATGTACTCTTCCTGTCAGGCATATTCTTTCCACTCAGTTTTATTTTTTTCATTAATAAGTATTGCATGATATGAGACCAAATGCTTGTTCTGCTTGTACTATACCATATGCACGTGCTGAAGAGGTTTAATTACTCTTTCTGGTGCCGTAAAGCCAACAGTTCTTGCATCTAAGAAATCCCATGTTCAGGCAGATGTTGTTATTTTGACTCTTCCCTGTCTTGAGTACAACTCAGCAGTGCATGTACAGACAGGTTGGATTCCCTAAAATGACAAGATGGAGAGCCAAGAGAAGAAATCAGAATCATCTATCTGCAGTTGTAACCAATTTGAAAGTTTAAGTCTCAGAATGAACTCGAAATTCACAAGTCTAAACTCATCTTTTTCTTCTTTTTAATCATGATAGCCAAAAAGAAAAGACAAAAAAAGTAATGATGAGGAGCACATCAGTGCAGGTGTTTCCTGATCTTATTCAAGCACCAAGGTTCTTGAGATCAAAATACTCTTTTGGTCTTTGGCATGCTGCATTTTCCAAAATGAGCTGGGGAATATTTTACATTCAAGGAAAGGATAAGCAGGTGAGTGAAGTGAAAATTCAAAAGGCTGTGTTTTACTGGATGGATCAGTTTTTAAAAATTCTATGAATTCACGGAAAATGATGTGCCATTTTTTGGTGACATGTGAGTAGTTTTCTGTACATCCTAAGTGTGTACTGATGATACTGCATTTCAGTTAGAGAAATCAACACTCCAGGGCTGGCGGTATAGCTCAGTGGACTAAGCACTTGCTTAGGTAAGTGCAGGGACCAGGGTTCGATCCCTGGTTCCGCCTGCCACGCTGGCCCCGCCCCCGTGTGTGCTGAGCTAGTGATGGAGTCTGGGCGTGGTGGCACGTGCCTGTAATCCCAGCACTTAGGAGGCAGGAAGCAGGAGGATCACTACTAATGTGGGCTGTGTAGTGAGACCCTACACACACACACACACACACACACACACACACACACACACACAAACCAACACTCCAACTGTTCCGTATTGTAAACTCTTCTTATACTGTTCAGTGCAAGAAGTAGGTCACTTACATGATGAGAGGAAGTGCACATTTTTAAATAGTGCTTGTCTGATGTTCCCAGCCAGGTGCCCAAAGACAGTGATGTGATTTTAGGGTTTTCAAATTGTGCTAATGAAAAGAAGTTGCAGGGAAGAATCATTATTGAGAGTGATATTTTAGAGGGTATGCAGCCATTTCCAATAAGGATGAAAACCATCTCCAGAGAGGTTAGAAGAAGGTGATGCCCCGTATAGAGACTGTGGAGGTTTTGCCAAGACTTGGCTAAGTATGACACATCTAGGTGACGGGTTGCTGCATCTAGACCAAGGACAGCTGGTAGGGAATAGCATCATGCTGCCCCCCACATCCATGTTCCATTTTCTTTTTTTTCTTTTCAGAGTCTTTTTTTTTTTTTAACTCATTATAGCTTCATTGAAAATCAATAATAATTTTATAGCAAATTAAAAATTTTAGACAAATATTGAAATATTAAGATATAGACAGTGAATTTTAGAAAAAATAGATCTGAAATGCATACATGAGATTAATAATAGATTATGCATCATAATTTTTTTTACAAATTTAAACATATATAACAATAAAGGTTGTCTAAAATAAGCATAAAGAAGAGTTTACAGTTCAGTCATATAATAAATAGTTCACTCTGTGCCCAAATTAAGACACTTATATTCATATAATTAGAATTCTTAAAGTAGAATGGGGTAGGCAATAAAATTTATAGATTTAAAATTTCTGAATTTAGTTAAAATTACAGCACATTTCCCAGAAAAATGAACCTTTTGTATAAGAAATAAGAATAAAATCATACCAAGATACACAAAAATGAAATTTTCCAAAACTAATTATAAAGAAAAAATCATTAAGGCATATATATAGAAAAAATATTAGCTATGGAGGAACAAAATTTAATAACATCTTATTCCACATTAAAATGAAAAGGGGCAAGTGGGTAAGAAAGTAGATTTATCTATTCAAAACAACTGAAAAATCTTTTCTCAATGAATTTTATACTTAGGAAATATAACTTTGAAAAATAAAAGTAAAATATTTTCCAATTATATAAACTCATAATATTCTAATACCTCCAGACATAGCATATAGAAAATAACAAGGACCATAATCCGGGAGGTAAGAGAAGTTGCTGTATGGTCCTGTATAAAAAAATAAAGGGCTTTCAAAATGGTAGTTATGCAGGACTATGTAAAATATAATTATAATAGGTGAACCCATTTAGAACCTCACTGAAAGGGATGGCCAAATAGCTCACTGGATCAAAGCGTGTGCTTAGGCAGTCCCAGAGGCCTGGAGTTTGATCCCCAGGTCTGCCATGCCAGCCCCGCCCCCAGGGCACACTGAGACAGCAGTTGAGACTGGGTGTGGTGGTGCATCCCTGTAAACTCAGCACTTGGGAGGGTGAAAACAGGAGGATCACTACCAGTTCGATCTAAGCACTGAAACTCTGTACATGCTTGTACACCCTGTCCTAAATAAAAAAAAAGTCATTAAAGATTTCCACAACAGTATCAACCTTATGTCAGATTATATACATAATTTTTCATATATGTGTGTGTGTGTGTGTGTGTGTGTGTGTGTGTGTGTGTAAAAGACAAAAAATACTAAAAACTAATATAAAGTCAATGGAAAATGGAAATATACTTTTTCAAGTTTCTCATACTAGGAGAAAATATCATACCATGTCTTGTAAGTAGACTGTAAGTCAAAGAAATGGTATAAATCATAAAACAAAAATTAAAATTAAACAATATTAAGAAAATTAAATGTTAATTCAAAATTGAATTAAATATTTCAAAATAATATTCAAAAATTAAAATTAAATTGTGAGTTCAAAAAGAGGCCAGAATGTAGTGTATCAAATGTACGAGTCTGTGATCAATTCAGAGTATTCACATAGTCTTTGATTAGGTTAATATATACAAAAATATCAACCAAGAAACAGTTTTCATGATAGTAAAGAATTACTAAGAATAAAAAATAATATAAATACTGGAATGGCAAATATATGACCAGTATTTCTAACAGTTTGGGGATAGGATATCGCACAAAGTTCCAGTATGTGGTGGACATGGACAGTGACCATGATGCTTACTGGTGGCCAAGTGTCACTTGTGGGACTGAGCTTCTATTTCCTTGATGTCCACCCTGTAGACCTGGACAAAATGATGACCCATAGGGTGCAGGAGAAGTCCATTTTTCGATTATGCTGATGGAAATATTTTGCTGTTCTGTACAAAACAATAGTTGAAAGACTGCTGTTGCATACTTCTTTTTCTCCTGTGTTTGAATCCCTTCTTTGGTGGGTTCTTTCTGTTCTCATTAATGAAGTTGTGGTCATTTTGATCCCTCTCTAGAATATTTTTTAGTAGTATGTTCAGGGTCACCATTGTTGTTATGAAATTATTTAGTTGTTATTTGTCATAGAAGTATTTCACTTCTCCATTAAACTTGAGAGAAAGTTTTGCAGGCTATATCAGTCTGGGTTGGAATTTGTTTTCTTGTAAGACTTGAAGTACTTTGCTCCATGCTCTTCTTGATTGGATAGTTTGGGAAGAGAAATCTGCTGTTAGTTTCATGAGTTTTCCTTTAAATATGATCTATTTCTTTTCTCTAGTGGCTTTTAGTATACTGATCCTGTCCTGAATTTGTGGGATCTTGATTATTATATGTCTGGATGTGATTTTAATTGGATGAATATTGTTTGGAGTTCTACATGCTTCAGTTACCTGAATATCAGTTTGTTTCCTCCTGCATGGGAAGTTTTCTGCTATTATTTCTGCCCATATTCTTTTTGTATCATTTTTTTTTGACTTCTTCTTTCTCATTGATGCCTATTAGTTCATCTTTGCATCATCTTGCAGATATTGAATTATTTTTTCATGCATCCTAGTTGTTTTTAAGAGATATTTTCTTACCTTTTCACTAGCTGCAATGGTGTCTTTAAGGTCTGAAAGTCTATTTTCACTTTCATTCAAATAGTTTTGCTAGCTTGTGATTGAGATTTTAATTTCTTCTATGTTTCTTTGAATCTGCTTCATGCATTCTATTTCTTTCCTATATTGCTCATTCAAGACTTCCATCATTTTTCTGTTCTCCTCTATTTCTTTATCAGTATCTTTTTTAGAAGCAATTAGTACTTCTTTAATTATAGTTATTTCTTTTTTAACTTCAGAAATTATTTCTGATCTGATTTCCTCTATACTTTTCTGTTGTCGTATCTTTACTTCAAATGCTATTATTTCAAAGATTTCAGTTGTGTGCGTTCCAATTTCTTCTATGCTGGTGTCTTCTGCGTTTATTCTGGGTGGGCTTGGAGTCTGAGAATGCATTTTGCTCCTTCTCTTTGTCATTTTTTATATAGCACTGTCATCTGACCTTTGGTGTTGAGCTTTGGTAGAGCTATTACCTTAGCACCAGGTCCCCAGATCTACCAAGTTCAAACTTGTCCCAGTGTGTGTGGCTTGGGTCTAGCTCCTGTACTCCACTTCTTCCTGCTGCAGCCCTTGCAATTGAATCTGCTGTGCCCCTCTGGCATGTGTTCTGCTCCTGGATCAACTGGGTAGGTCTTGCCTCTAGCCTCTCTGCAGGGAGTTCTGCACCAGGGTTCCACATGGGGCCTGTCCAATGGAGGAAGTTCCACTCACACAGCTGGCTTGTTTGCTCGCTGGAGTGAGAGTCCAGAGGGCTCTGGACAGTCCCACACACACATGCTGGGCCTGTGTGCTGGCTGGAGGGAGGATCCAGAGGGCCCTGGGCTGCCCCACTCACATGCCAGACCTGAGCACTGGCTGGAGTGAGGATCTGGAGTGCCCTGAGTGGTCCCACTCACACACTGGGCCTGTGCTCTGGCTCGAGTCCATGTCCCATTTTCAGTCAGCTCTCAAATGCTTGTTTCTGTCTCCAGACTGTGTAGTACTACATTCTTTCATTTATATTTACTCTTGCTTTGTCTTTTCTCTGTACTCCTTTTTCTCCTCCAGCACTGGGATTTAACCCAGGGCCTTCATGCTAAGTCACATCCTCCGTACATGTTTACATTTATCTTGAGGCTATCTTGAGTATTATCTTTCAGTCTTTCTGCTTTTCAGCAAAGTGCCTTGAACCCACAATTTATTGTTTGGCTCTTGGTCTCAGTCTCTGATCACTTGGCTGTAAGACACAGACATTGTGGTGGAAGAACATGGTGGAGTGAAGCTTCTCAGGTCGAGGTGCCCATGAAGACACATGAGAGAAGTATGCCAGAGAGGAAAGGGCAAGAAGAGGAGCTGTGCAGCTTGAGGTCAGCCCTTCCAGGTCCACTCAGCACACATATTAGTGTGCCCCTCTAATCCTCTGGATGGACCGCAAAGCAAATCAAGTTGACGTTTTACACTGACTGCAACACCCCTTGCCTTATCATCTTCTTACCCAAATACAATTCATTAGTCGGTAGTTAATCCACAGATAAACATAAAATTGTCCCTAACATTATATAATTCTCCCATGTATAAGTGAAAATGCAATAGCCCTTTCCATAAAATGCCAAAAGTTCCTGCATTTTGAAGAGCTTATGTCAATGTCTTTTCTGATGTTTAAGGCAAACTCATGGTTGCTAACCTCTAATATGGGGCCCTGGCTTCAAAACTGTGGTAAAATTTCTCAGATGAGACTCACTTTGTGTGAGATTCATTTTGTTGAATTATAAAAGGAATCTGACTTATGAATGTTCTTCTGGAACAGAATTTTTTTTATAAGTCAGGGACTCAATGTAAGTATATAGTTTGAGTTTCATTATCCTAATGTTCAGTGCCAAAGGGTAAACATTCACATTGTACAAGGGAGGAATGTGTGGGTAGAGAATTGGACCAAAACAAGATTGAAGCTCGGTGGCAGACATTATATTATGTAGTTCCATGTCCAGCATCAGGGAAATATGTTAGTAAAATATGAGTTTCAAAGGGCTTGGACAGTCTCACCCTTATGTCTTTGCTTGTTGTAGCACATACAGACTTTTTCTTCATTCTTGGCCTGCCACTTTCCTCAGCAGACATTTCATGTTCCTGATCACTCCAACTGCTTAGAATCTCCATTGCATTTTGGGATTCATTCTCAGGGCCTCCTTTCCTGCTCTGTGATGCGCTCTTAAACTGTCCTTAAGCCTTCCTTTGTATCTGGGTGGAAGCGTCCTTGACACTCTTGTGTTCTCTGTGCCAATGAGACCATCACTATGTAGATGATGCCAAGTTCTGCTCCCAGTGGGAGCACCAACTAAGCTTCCTCGGACCACTGCTTTAGGGACCACTCATGCCTAGGTGATTGAGCATGGTGAAATGCATACCAGGTGTGGTAGTTCATACAATGTGTCCACTTGCACTATGGGAAGCTTGTCTGTATCACCTCAGTGGTTTGACAGACAACTTGAACCATGGGAGCCCCACCCTGCAGGGTGGGCAGGGTCTATCCTAGGTGGGCAGGGCCTATCCCAGAGTGACAGCACAAAAAGTGTATATAGAGGTGTTGAATTCAGCCCCACTTGCTTGGAAGGAGTTTGACTGATGTAGCCGTGTCACTTTGGAGGAGCTCGGGTCTGTACAGCTGCCATCACCACTTTCTTAGAGAAGCGTCCATCTTCACAGTCAGCATACAAGGAAGAGAAAGAGACTTCATAGCACTTCATGCTGCAGAGTTGTATAAGGAAGATGCGGAAGGCATCTGCACACTGAGACTGAAGGATTCAGTTCCAAGGTCTGAAGCTCACTGCGGTGCTCTGGGGAAGTCTCTATCAGTCGTCCTATGGGTCTGTGATGGAAACCTGAAGAATCTGCGATGGAAAGCTAAAGGAACCAAGCCGGAGACTGAAGAGTCTGTTCTAGAAGCCAGGAGATGAAGTCCAAGCGACTAGGAGCCTTTGCGCAAGCATGAGTCCCGTGGGATCCTGCTTTGAAGCCTGCAGTGACTAGGGTCATTCTGATTTCTGAGATTCCCTCCAGGTCTCTTTCTTCTTGTTCCTGTACAAAGTTTTTGGTTTCTTTTTAATGGCACTAATCTCTTACCAACCATGTGCATCTTTTGGCCCAGCTTTACAGTTGCCTTCTCCTGGGCTCAAATGTAAGTTGTTCAACTTTTTCTCCTCCACCCTTAGCCTCCAGATCCCACTAGAAGCCTAGCTAAAAGCACTTCCCACAGGCTAAATGACAATATGCTTTGAAATTTTCTCCCCCAGATGAATTAGTCCACCTCCCTTAGTCTTCCTCTCCGGTAAAGTTTGAGAACATAGACAAAATGTACACAGATTTTCTCCAGAGTTTAACACATATGGTCTCTAGTCCAACCTCAGTGAACTCCTTGTTCCCGGTATGAACAGCCCAACACTGGCCTTGGTTGTTGGCATTCCTAACTGTATTGGGCTCTTCTGAGCTCTGAACAGAATTGTGTATCAGGTTCTGCCTTCTGCATCTTCTCTAGTCAGAATTTCTAGATCTTTATGAACTCCTCCCACAAACCAGTTTCAAGGACTTCTAATCCTTATGGTCAAATACAGCCACAGCAATTATACTTCCTTCCCTATCAATTGTCTGTATTAACTTTCCCATTGCTGGCCACAGTACCCACCCTGCACTATTTAAATTAGAAGTTTAGCTCACTCATGACTTGGGTCCCTCATTTGCTGACTCTGGCACAAGCGCATAGTGAAGAAAAGTTGTACAGTTCATGGCACCTAAGAACAGAGAACAGGAAGATGCAGGATGAGGAGCAGAGGTCAGATGTGGTACCCACAGCCATGCCCTGTGACCACCCATGCAGCCCCTCGTTCGCATGCTCCACTAACCCTCCAGGCACATCTACAGCCAATCAAGTTGACATCCCACCCTAGCCAGCACGCAGCATCTCACCCTCACTGAGCTGCCTCGGCCAGGTTTTAACTCACTAAGTCCCCTTCCCCAGATGCTCAGAGTGCTTCGATTATAGGTGTGCACCTCCATACCCAGCCTTCCTCTACTTTCTAAGAAAGACTGCAAACCTGTATCTGGGATCCTCACTGAATCCAGTCTGTTTGAGACAAGTGGAACTGGTGACAGTTTTAAATAATAGCATTTTAAAAATTGGAACACTCTTTGTGGTTGTGTGATCTATTGAGAATTATGCATTTGTTTTTGCGCCAAATCCTGAGACTCTGCTTTAGTAAGACTAGTTTTAACTGAATAAATTTTCATACGTGTAAAAAAGCTGAAAAGAGTGAGAACATTAATTTTATTACAAGCAGCTGATTATTATTTTTTGCAACCTTTTCTGTATTTATTTTACAAGTTTTCATGGAAAAATACAAAGAATGTTTAAGAAAAAGAATTACAATAATGGATGTATTGCCATTAATCCCGCTCAAAATACTCCCTCTCTAAACATACTCTTTGCATCATTCTTGCCACTTTCTTAAGCAATGGTAGAAGCCCTCTTTTGTGAGTTTCTTTATTGCATTGTCCTGGGTGTCTTAATGTCCTGAACTGATTCAAAATATTTACCTTTCACAATCATTTTGACTTTAGGGAAGACCGAGAAGTCAAATGGTACTAGATGCAGTGAATAGAGTGGATGAGGTCCTATGGCAGTGTTCCTATGTTGCCGTGCAGTTGAATGACACTCAGCAGCTTTATTCGTCATATTTTGATCAGATCTCATAAAAGTACTCACAAAAGAGGATTTTTAAGAAAGTGGCAAGAATGATGCATTGTGTTTGAAGAAAGGGAGTGTTTGGATATTATATTTTATTAGTATATATTAGAACACATACATAGCAAATACATTCAGCATGGGAAATTAGTACATTCCATAATGCATCTTTATCCATTTGCAATTCCCTTCAATTCCTCCTGACTACCCTGACCCCCAGACCTTTCCAATCTTTACAAAGTATTTTCCTATTTCTTATTTATATTTTATTTCTCTCTTTAAAGGGTTTATGTCCTTGGTTACACATATAAGAGAGGCAATGTAATATTTAGGCTTCTCTATGTGACTTACTTCATGTAAATTGTCTTCAGAGGGGGATAAGTGGCAAGGTGTTTTCATTGTAATAAAAATATTTACTTACTGTGTTTTTTAGTCACCCCTTGTATGCTTGATTTCTCTGGTCATGTATAAAGGGGACGTCAGTTAAGACTCTTTCCATCATTCTTGCCACTTTCTTAAGCAATGGTAGAAGCCCTCTTTTGTGAGTTTCTTTATTGCATTGTCCTGGATGTCTTAATGTCCTGAACTGTTTCAAAATATTTACCTTTCACAATCATTTTGACTTTAGGGAAGACTGAGAAGTCAAATGGTACTAGATGCAGTGAATAAAGTGGATGAGGTCCTATGGCAATGTTCCTGTGTTGCTGTTCAGTTGAATGACACTCAGCAGCTTTATTCAAATTATTAAAGTCTGTGACCAACAAATGGAATGTGGGAGGTTCTTTTATAGGGGAAAATGTTTATACTCTAGGGGTGAGAAAATAGTCATTATATAGGTTTTTTCATCCACATGGGAAGAGGGCTGCTCTGTGAATTAGTTTGTACTATATCAGAGTCTGCTCACAAAGGAAGCACAAAATGCACATGAAGTAGAGTGTCTGTCACTAACACTTTGTTAAAGGAACCATGATACTTCACGTGAATCATTAAAGTGTGCCTCCTTGATGTTCTGCACCTTGGTAATTGCCTTAGTTGTTGGTGTGGGTTACTGAGAGCAGAAAGAGAGTCTGTGACAGACTCCACCCATGGAAATCAGACATGACTAGAAAGTACTCCTCCTACAGTCCAGATTTTATCTAATGAAAAAGACAACATACACATACAAAATAAATGTGAGTTACTGTTCTGACCATGCTCAGTGATGGCAAACCAATCTTGATACAATAACAGTAGTGAGACTTAAGATTAATGGTATTGGCCTTACAATCTATATTTAATTTTAACAGTAGAATTCCATTTGTTACAAATCACCAGCATCTTAGAGAAAGGACTAGAATAAATAAAGGTTACTGAGAATTTTCTTCTCTACTCCAAACTATTGATTCAGCAGAATTTCATGGAGTCTGCAGTTCCTAAAGCTGTAGAGGAATTGCTAGGCAATTGAATTTGTCCCATTAGTTCAATTGCAGTTTTGAAAAGAGGAATTATGTTTTTAATCCCTTTAGAGCAGGAGCTCCGAGCAGTATCTGGAACCTTCAAATGTTGATCATTTTCAATATGAAAATTCCAGGTATCACTACCTCTTTGTATTTACTCACCTCCTGACTCCGAGTAAATTTGAGATGTTCCCAGCAGTTGGTTTAGGTCACTTATAATCAATATCTCATTGTACTCAAGAAATATAAACATTTTATCACTCCTAAAACTTACTATTTTCTAAGTTAAAGTTGAAGTTATCACAGGGCATTACACGTGCTTTAGTGGCCCTACTTTAAAGATAAGCTGAGTACACTGGAGATCATCTTCCTGAGGGGAACCTCTGATTCAGGGAAGCCAGCCACATGTCTGTGCTTTCCTTTTGCAGTAGTAGGCATGCAGGTACCAGCAGTAGAAGTGAAGACAGGCATGTGTACATTCTAAGACTGTCCTGATGGAGGGCTTATCAGAACTTTGACAACAGGCCAGAAAAATTTCTATCAAATAAAATGCATTTGTCCCTCTGTATCTGTGGGAAATTGATTCTTCATCTTCCCATGGGTTCTAAATCAGTGGATGCTAAAGGAAGTCCTTTATATAAAATGGAATTAAATTTGCATATGGCCTATGCTTAGCCTCCTGTATTTCTTAACTCTTTTATAGACCTCTTAAGATTCATTGCTGTGGAAGTTTAGAATGTAACAAGGATTAACAAATTCTGTAAATGGTAGTACAGGTGCTATGTTTGTTTAAATATTTTGATACAAG
The DNA here is from genome assembly GCF_000260255.1 of Octodon degus. Classification (NCBI taxonomy): domain Eukaryota; kingdom Metazoa; phylum Chordata; class Mammalia; order Rodentia; family Octodontidae; genus Octodon; species Octodon degus. The sequence goes on along the minus strand of NW_004524664.1, from coordinate 7,199,161 downwards.
GGTGGTTGCACGCATGGTTATAGAACGCACAGATAAATTAGGATAAGTGTGTTTGGTAAAGAATGTATGATATTGGCTTATGTGATTTTCTCTGGGACAAGCCAGTGTTTTATGGGGAGTGAGCGAATAGAGTTGTGGTGAGAGATTAGCTTGATAGGAAGAACTTGGATGAAAAATCTCACATAGATATGAGTCACCATGACTGTCTGAAGGAGGAAAGGGAAAATTTTGTCTTTTTTGCAAATTTATACTATTGCTAAAAATAAAATTAATGGAAATATGTGGGAAGAAATATCGATAGCTTTTTTGATACTCCTCAAAAGTCACACCCCAATCTCCAAAATGTGTGGTTCCTACTTAGATCCCACCAATGCAGTGTACTAAAAGCTTCCCTGTACTGTGGTTTTAAGCTAACTCTATGTTGTTCTTCATTTTCCAACATGATATCTGTGCTATAGCCAGCCAACCTCTTTCTCTGCACAGAATTCCATCATGCAGGAACTATCACTTTTGCCACTCTCGGACCAGCAGAAAAACACATCTTCTCGTGAAAACAAAGCGCATGTTTCTCACGAGACCATCTCCAGCAGCTCACCTTACTGTGCTTCCTCGCATGCTGCCTTGGTGATGTGTGGTGTGCTTTTTCAACTTTCCTTTCTTTGTGTGTATAGTATGTGTGTAACTCTTGTCCTCAGGCTGGGACTGAACCACTGGCTTCCTTCTCGGGTCTTCCACAAGCCCTTGCTATCCTGCAGATCCTGTTAATGCAGCACTCTGGATCATTGCAGGCCTTTATTACAAACCATGGAGCTTGCTCTGGGGCAGGTAGAATGTTACCTGAGTCATGGTGTCAGGCTTTGTGGTTGGAGTGACTATTGTGCTATATGGTGACAGCATGAGTGTTTTATCTGCATTTTAAATCTTCCAGAAGCCCCTCAACCCAGCTCCAACTGAGCACAGCTTCCTGTAGGGCACAGCAGGCAGTGCAAGGGCAGAGAGTGAGTGGTATGTCTCTGTGGGTCCTGGACTTGGGGTTATTACAGCAGAGTGTTTCTGTAATTGCTGCTCAGTAGGAAAGCTCCCCATGCTACCTTCCAGTCTGCTGACCCCAGCTTCCTGCTGGGCAACCTGGGAATATATTAGTAAATCATGATCAGACTGCAGAGACAGCTTGAGGTCCTTTGATTCATCTGCCCTTGTTCCTCAAGCTTGTCTGTGTTTACATAGAAAGGTGATGCTAGGTATTAGAGGGATCTCTGGGTGAGACATGGGCAAGACAATTATAGATGTGGGTACTGCTGGATTTCTGTGGCATCTGAGATCATTTTTTCTGAAGGACTTAGTAAAAGGTTCATATCTGGACATTTTTAATGCACTCTTCAGAGTCTGTCCACATGCTTTGAGCTTACAGTTCATTTCCCTCCTGGGAGTGGTTGTCCATTTGAATTATATGTACTATATTTCTGTTTTCCTTGTTTTTAGGAGGTTCATCCTTTATTCTCAGCATTTTACAAGCATTTCAGTGTCATCTCCTGTGTTGATGCCTTGTAGTCCCCTTCCTCATAATTGTGTTTAATGTTTGATTCCCAGTAATTGAGTGACAACAAATCACCAGCCCATGTGTTTCCCCAAATCTTTAGTGTTTTAAAAATCTATGTTGAGTAGAGAAGGGGAAGGAGATGAAAAGAGGAGTTAAGAGATGTTATGTATGCGTACCGACTTCCCACAAGGGATGTAGATATTATATTCACAAATGCATACGTACCAATAAAATACAGTTTTAAAAAATATAAAAGCTATGCTGCACTGATTTGCTTAGTGCATTTTCTTCCTAGCACTCATCCCTATCTTCTTGATTCCAGTGTCTTTTGATAGCCATTCCTAGCAATTGTCATGTACATATGGTTCTCATATGCATCTCCCTTCAAATCCTGAATGCCATTTTATGCCCAAATGAGAATTTTTCCCTTGACTCATTTTTTGATCTGGTCTCTACCCCCAGTTATCTCCAGCTATTTCCCCGAAACGTTGACACCCCTCCAACCTCTCTGCCATGGGTTCCATCCTGAACAAAGGATTTGAGGAAATCAGCTCAGTTCTGTAGACTGAGGCAAGACTTCTGTGCTATTGCCCAACCTGACAAGGAGGTATACAGGGACATTTGAAGCACAAGCCTCATCCTCAAGAGTCACTAGCCAGGCCCTGGTTGCTCTCTGCCCCTGGTTCTGTAGCCCGAGGATCCCTTATATTCAGGTTGCTGCCTGACCTTTCTGGTTGAGCCTGTCTCCCTCCTGAGCCATTGAATCGCAAGCTTAGGTTAGTACTGAGTTTGCAACTTCAATTTTCTCTGTATCCAAGTCCAGCCATGCTCTGTGGAGTTGGCAGGCTCAACATTTTTTTCTGCTGGAAATGGTAAGTATGCCTTCTCCTACTACAACACACAGCATCTGGGGTCTGGACTATACCTGCCTAATCTTGGTGTCTGGTTTGAATCCACCTGAAAAACCCTGTGGTTGTCCTCGACGTGCTACCTACATCATCTGCCCCTTGGCTTTTAATCTCATGTTGTTGCATTGCTAGTTGGAGCTCTGGAGCAAGCTGGAAGAACTTGAGGATTTCCTTTGTTTTTCTGGATCATAAAGGTGCTGTGGGGTCATAGACACCAGAGAAGCCAGGGTGAGATGTACACCACATGTCTCCTGGGACTGGAGTGTTGGAATGGGGAATTCTTCTCATGGTCCCAGTCAGTTGCCTTCTTGTTGGGCTTCACTTATGCTCTGAAAAGCAAAAGGCAAATTCCCTGGTGCAATGTGGAGGGAGTTCAGCAGGTAGCCTCCATTATGGGGAGAACTCCAGAAAGAGGGTAGTGGGAAATTCTCTCATCTTACTTTAGAGAAACACTCCATGTCCAAAAGGATAGATGTCCTTTTGAATTTTGCATACTGCTGACTGGGGAAATGGGAGCAATAACGTTATCCTATCAGCGTAGTCTCCTCAGCCAAGGGAAAAAAAAGTTGTCTTGTTGAGCCTGCTTACCTGACAGGAGACACCAGGAGCCTCTGTGATCCACGTGTCCTGCTAGGGTTGCACAGTGTTGTGGTGAGTACTGACTCGCTGCTGGTGTTCTTCCTTTTCAGCAGGCTATGCAGATGGCTTAGTTACATTTTAGTCCATTTCCCACCAGCCTCATGCCACAGTTCAGATGTCTCCTTTGCATGTGTGTATGTAGCGCAGCAGCTGCCCCACTGTCACCAAAGGTGGAGGTCATGACATTATCTTCATCTTTTCTCTCTTTGTGTTCAGAGATGCACTCATTACACCCAGCTGCTTCCACTATATCCACAGCTGCAGTTAGCAGTTTTCTCCCTCTGTTCATTACCTTAGTTTTTGGTCATGGTGCTTAGATTTGTGTGACTCTGCCCTAGAATGTGAGCATCTGCATTCCTGGCAACTCTTCCTGACTTTCCTGGATTATCCAGTCATGATCCATGTGCTCCGGCTGCCTATGGAGCCTGTAGGGTACACTTCCATGTTCCTATGTTCTTACCCCAGGATTCCGTTGTCTGAGATGACTTACCTGAGAACTGAGCTTAGGAAAGTCAGTGATGTAAGAAAGTAAAAGGAAAGCCTGCGGCTCATATTTGCACAAGGGGTTATGTGAGGAGAGACAGAGACATCTAGCTCAGTCTTCTCTTGGCCAGAAGTTTGAACAGTGTCCATTGAAATGCACAAGACTGCTATTTAATGTACATTATATGACATATAGTCTTAGGCTGCCGAAGGACATCTTAGTCAGCAGCATTCTTTAGATAGGAGGGTGTAATGTAATAATTAGCCAAAAACTGTATTTCAAGAAAGGTACTGTGTTAAGTTTTATGGGTGGGTAAAAATGTGTGTGTGTGTGTGTGTGTGAGTGTGTGTGTGTGTGAGAGAGAGAGAGAGAGAGAGAGAGAGAGAGAGAATGAAAAAATATTCTGCTAAGAAGAATTATTGATCTAGTTAAATATATGAGGCTGTCAAATCAGTATGATGACCAACATTAAAAGTCAGCTTCTTAAAAGTTCCCAATGAATGGAAGGGAAAGCGCCTAGGAATTTGAATGAGATCTACGTGGCTCAACTGGGGGGATCATGAAAGATTTTATGGAGCAAATGACACTAAATTTTGACTTTAGAGCCCAAATAATTTATCTTGTTCTCTTTTCCTCTGCCTCTTCCCGAGCCCTGAATCCTAGATGATTTATAACCATAGACTCTCGCTCTGGAGAGCTGCAGGACCACTGGGCTGGCTGTACTAACAAATCCTTTCCAGCTACCATAGCATGTAGGTCCTGTGCTCACTGGGACACAGCTTTCCTGAGAGCCTCCCTTCATGCCCAGCACAGCCACAGAGACTTCTGCAGGACTCATCTGTGGGTGTGATTGTGTGCTTTAACCTGCCCGCCCGCCCTTCCTT
>NW_004524664.1:7144903-7186315 GCF_000260255.1 Octodon degus | reverse complement strand
GTTTTTAGCAGCTTTGCTTCCACTAAGATAACATCTGTCAATGTAAATGGAAAGAGATCCAGAAGCTGGAGTTGGAAGTTCTGTCTTTTCCCCTAAAGCAGTGGATGACATGTTTTGATATGTAGTGCTGGCCAGACAATTGTATTTCTTGTCCTTGTTTAGGTGTCTGTGATGTCCTTAGCCAAAAAGAAAAGAACTTCGTGGAGTCTTTCAGAATTGCCTCGAGTTTCTCAAAAGCGAAACGTGAACTCGCTTAGCATCCTCACCTCACAATTTGTGAACAGAGATGATCCTGCTTTTATATTTTGTTTAAAACTGTAATGCTTCCTTTCATTGATTTTGGATTTTAAAGATTCATTATTTATAAAAAATACAGTTTTTCACTCACCTGAATGTTTACTGTTAAAGTTCTTTTTCTTTTGTGTTTTTTTGAGTCTGAGCTTTAATATTTCATATGTAATAAATTCTGAAAGATGAATAAGAATTGCAACGGAGGCTCCTGCTTTGTGGATTTATAGGCACTGTGCCTGGTCTCAACTTCCATGGCTACCTATCCAGAAGGGCATGAGCACACCCAGCCTATGCTTGGCTGGTTTGTGGAGCCCAATGTGCTAATGAGGAAATCCCTTAGTGTGGTCATAGCTTTGATGCTTTTATAAAACTTGTGTGGAACTTTTATAAGCTCAGGCATACCTGTTGCTCTAGTAATTAGATTTTCCCAACACTTTACTAATCTTATCATTAACTACCTTTAACTGAAATTTCCAGGATTGCCATGATACATGAGTATACAGACTGAGTAAACTCCATGTGTCAGATGGAAACTTGCAGAGAATGTGCCAGAGGAGGAGCAAATGTACCCTTAGTTAGGGTTTGACTGCCAACCCTGTACAGTTTAAAGAACACTGCTGCATCAGTGACTACATTGAAGAAATTCTATAGGAGGATCACTTACTATTGTCCTGTATTTATGAATAAGGAAACTTAATCATAATGCCATTGAATAGTTTGTCCAGCAGCTCAGTATTGGGAAAACCAGAGCTGAAAGTGAAACACACTTACATTTTTATTTTGGGGCCTCATTGCTTCCACTACTACTTCCACCACGCTACTTCCACTACTAGCATGTGTAGTGCTACTTTCTGCACTACACATCACATACAAGTGTTCTAGTGCCGTATCATGGTAAAGGATCAGAAAATTCTGCATAGATCACATGGTAATTAGATGGGTTCTTTGAGAGGCTCCCATGGTTACCTGAAGGAAATACAAATTACTAACCAACGAAAGAACTTATTGAAATGAATTAAATACATACCCATCTCTTTCAGTTAATAAAGGAATAACTGACTAATCCTACTTGAGAATTTTCCAGGGGGAAAAAGAAACTCTTTCAGCTGAGGCTTAAATGATGAATAAATGGGTGAAGAGCACTGGGCTTTGACAGGACAGCATAGGCAAAACCATGGTATTGGGGTGGCTATGCTCTGGTTTGACACAGTAAGATGTGGGAGAGCATGAGGCCGGATGCGTGTGCTCTGGGGAGGCTACAGGCAAAAGCCTGCCTTCTGGGCCTTTATCTCTTTTTGTAGTTAACATGTCCTTATGTTTTTAAACTACCTGAGTCACTAGTATATGCTGTGTGAGCATGGCAAAAATTGATATCAAAATAATATTGTCTTACAATGCTGGACATGCTTGCTAACTGTTTCAGTGGTAGGTCAGGAGTGCAGAATGTAGAATCCAGTGGCTGCTTGGTTTGACACATGGTATGTGCTATAAATATGGCTGTAGCTAGACATGGATATTGAAACATTTCATGCTGCAAGTCTCCATTTCTCTCTCTCTCTCTCTGTCTCTATTCCTGTTTGGGAGTCACTTGTGGTTTAGAAATCTGTGTAGACAGAGCCAGCCTTGTAAAAGAGCCCCTGTCTGTTAGTGCCTGTTTATGGGTGGATATTTTGCTGTTTGTTCCCTTAAGCAATTCCAGCTAGCTCATGAAATGCAGAACTCTTAATCAAATTAACAGATAGTTGCGGCTGTAGGACCCAAATGAGGACAAAGAGAGGAAAGGTGAGCTGTTGACCCACATTGGGAGCCTGGACTAACTAATTAGCAGATAAAGTTTCAGTGTGGTCCTGGCTTGTCTTTTGACAGGCTGAGGGGAGATATTTATTCCCCCAAAGGGAGGTAGGTCTGCCTACCATAAATGTCCCCAAGACATCTGGTCTGATTACAGGATTATGTGTATATGTGGAAGGCATAGGACTGAGCTTTGAAATCTGTAGCAAGGGCAATAAATTGCATGGAAGTCTTTTGGGAGAGCTTCCAGACTTCAGGTGATGCACTGAGTGTATGTGCTGCGTGCTACTATGTCTTGGGGATATATCTCAGAGGCATTTTGAGCCAGCGTAAGGGCAGAGGAGACCCTGCCAGGAAGTGATTGCTACTGCAGATTCCACGGTGAAATATTCCAGCGTTGTTAATCTTGTGACACGCTAGAGATTAAGATGGGAAGATACGTTTGATCATGAGATCTCACTGCCGTTGCTTTCTCTGGCAGCATGAGGATTGCTTCTTGTAGTTGAATCCCTAGGGCTTTGTCCATTCTACCTTTTCAAGGAATCAAGCTATGAGGAATCAATCTCCCCAGGGCCTGCATTTCTTTTGGTTTGTTCAAGCTGGCCTGCTGCACACACAGTCATGTAGCACCCAGTTCAGAGCTTCACACTGCTTCATTCCTCCATGCTGCCTGGCTTCTTATGGGTCAGCTTCCTCTGAACACATCCACCTCTCTCTCACAAAGGCAGAAGTAGGTACTCTTTTTTTCCGAGTTAGGCAGGTGAGGGACAGCCTGAAAAAATCCACTCTACTTGAAACTATTTCTCGTATTTCCCAGTGATTTTTGACATCTCTGACCATATCCATCGTAACACCTTTGTATTTGCTTACAATTGATCACCTGAGTTTCCCCTCTAAATATGATCTGACACTGTCATTTGTTTACTCCATAACTTCATCTCTGCTGTGTTCTATTTTAGAAATGCCATGTTCATACTTAAATTATTATCACTGTTAGTAGTAGTAGTAGTATATTCCTTCTCACTATTTTTTCTTTTTTTCAGTAAAAAATTCTAAGAAGAAAAGTAAAATAGACTTAGCTCTCATGGATTTTTCAGCTATTTAATCCTAACATCTGTTAGAACATCATCTGCTGCAATTTAAAGATGATCTTTCCAGTAAGGTATTGCGGAAGTTGGTAGCTAAGTGTAGAAATATGGTGTAGCCATCTACACACACATGCACACACACACACACACACACACAGCCGTTTAAGGAGATCACGCAGGTCTGAGAGCCTGTAAATCAATTGTGTGTGTGCCTTTCTAACAACAGTGCCTCATTGTTTTTAATTGGAAGGTTGATTTCTCTTGTTAATTTTTTATCATTATCATTATTTTTATTTTTGATAAAGGAAGGTTTAGTGTTGTGAAGGGGAAATTGACTAAAAGTCTGAGAAGGGCAAAGTGGCTACATGTATGGCTGTGAGAAAAGACCATGTGAGCTTAGCTTTCCTTTAAATGTTCTAGTAGAAAGTGAGGTGGGCCACTTCTACTATTTCTTTTGTTTTCTCCTGAGACTCTTTTTATGAAGGTGATGACAGAAGTTGAAGATCAAAAACAACAACTGCCTTATGTTCCTACAGTAATGACGGGTGGCGATTGCAATTCACAAATGCGGGATGGTGGGAAAGAGTCCACTGTAGGAGCAGTATCATCTTATCCAGGGCTTGTTATTAGTAAAGATTATTGGGCCGCTACTGGACAGTACAGATTGAGAAGCTGCAGCCTGAATAGCCTTCCTAGGGAAACTTCCTTTTTCAGTCTCTAAAGTACTAATTTTCTGGCTTGGAATGCTTCTGTCTGTTTGCTGATCTTAGACAGTACTTTTACACTGAATAAATACTTACACTATGGTGAAGATGATAGACAGAGTTGAGATTTATAATGAGGAGCCTTTATCTGTGTTTGATTTTCAGCCAGGCCACTTGGTACTGTGTAACACTCATGGCTTTCTTTATCTGTGGTGTTCAGAGTAGGATAATAGCAGTGATGCAGTGAGCCTCATATTCTCCATCTCAGTGCATTCTTGAGCAGTACCTCAGACCAAGGAAGTATGCAGGAGTCAGTAGGTATTATTATTTTAGGATGTATGAGTCAGCTTTGTGTCACTATAATGGATAGTGGAGATAATTAACTTAATGAAGGGGAAAGGTTTCTTTCAGCTCCTGTTCTCACAGGCTTTAGGACTCTTGGCCCTATTGCTTTGGGCCTGAGGCAGTGCACTATATCATGGCCAGAGGGCATGATGGATAGACTCTGCTCACCTCCTGGCAGCTGAGAGGCAAAGAAAAAGACAATGAGCCCAGGGTCCAAACATCTTCTTCAAGACCAAGCACCCACTGACCTCCTTTTCTTCTCTGAGGCTGCACTCCCCCAGGGCCTCAACCTTTAATCAAGTCTTTAGTGCACAGGTCGTTGGAGAATATGTTAGCTCAAAAGTCCAGTAATGGCTAACAAAAATAATTCTGGCAGAGTTAATGTGTGTACGTGCATGTTACCATGTGGAAACGAATGTTATCTCCTCTTCCTGTGAAAGAAGGCAGTGATGAGCTTAGGAAATGCAAGGAAACAGAGAGGAAATTAGAAGAAATGATGTGAAGTGTTACATGGTAGTGCTAAGAAAAGGCCAAGAGCGGGTTACAAGTAATCACAAAGAGGCATTTCTATAAGTCCTGTTCAGAAATCATTTTCTTAAAGTAAAAAAAAAAAAATCTTTAAAAGGGAAACTAGTCCAAATCTCCTGCAAACTGGTTGCTTCCCTTAAGTTGCTGATGACTAAGTCTTCACTTCACAGTACTGTGAGCATGTGCGCAGGTAGATGTGAAGGCAGGATTTCCGTGTTTTCACAGGTTTGAAAGCTTAGAGTAGAATGTTCTACCATCTCACAATGGGAAATCTGATGAAAAGTTTACAAGGTCAAATAGGTCATGAGCAAGTGCATTGAAAAACTGTAGATTTGTATTTTGGGTTAATGCAGCATTCATTTACATTTTCTATCTACTCAGTTAAATTACAGCATTTGTTCTGTGTGTGATTTGCCTTGCTTTGTCTGTGGATGTATAAATTGATGAAAGACAACTCATACTCAGGATTCCAACACATTATTTTCCTAAATGGTTGTCATCTTCTGTTTATCTGATATTGAATTGAGAAGGACTGATTTGTTCCACATTATACTTGAGTGAAATTATCTTTTGAGGTAAAATGTTGGCATTGATAATGGAGTTAACTTCTACAGATGAGTAGTTTTCATGTTGGATGCATCAGGATTCCTAGCATAAAAAAATGAGTCAGACATATTTTCAAGGACTTAATTCCCTTATAAGTGAATGGAACTGTTATTCTCACTGGATCCATTCTGACTTTATTATATTACTTTTTAGTTTTTCTTTCTTTCATGAACTTTTATTTGCAAAATGACTCGAGATTCATTTGATGAAAGTGTGCTGTATTTTTAAACTGGGGGGAAGAAAGTGTCAACTCACTTGACTGTTTTTTTTTTTTTTTTTTTTTTTTTTTTTTTTTATCATCATACACATCAGAAGCCCTTACAGAAGCTTGGTGTTCATTTGAAGAGATTCTTACATTTTTGGACTTGTTTTGCTTGACTGTCTAATGATGTCCTAGAATTGAAAAGGTCTGTCTTATTCTTGTTTCTGTTACTTTTAGGCTTTTCAGGCTGTAAGAGGAAAAAAAAAATCACTAGGTCATTGCTCTCAAAATTTCACAGGAATGCAAATCACCTAGGTATCTTTCTAAAATGGAATGGAGCCCGGGACTCAGAATTTCTAGGAAGCTCTAGGTTCTAGAGCTGTGCTATACGAGGTAAAAATAGATCAGGATTTACATATTAGCAAGAAGTGCCATACAATGAGTGTACTGAGTGAATGACCGGATGCCCATATTTTAATTTAACCTGTTTCTCCCACATTTTTTTCCATTTCTACCGTACAGTAAACAGAGATGAATATTACACAATGCTAGATAACTTGCTTTTACTCTCATGGCATGATTAAATATACCCTATCCAGGCTGAAAACTACTTTGCAGTGTAGAAAGGATTTTACCACCATGGCTCACCTCCTTAATGGGATTCTAGAAGTTAATGTTCTGATTGACAAAGTGCTAGTCTTCTGGGGCAATATATAAAAGCAATGAGAGTTAAAAGAGAATGAGGGAGAATATGCGTGTGGATATTCAGGTATAGTTATATCTATATAATCCTAATCATTATAGCATATTAAAGGAAACATTGTTATAACCACTTGTTGAGAGAATTAAAGTTGAAAAGTTCTGTACAGATAAAAGGTCATAAATAGTAGTTTTATTGCATCATTATTACTGTTGCTAGTATTATTATAAATGATGTCAGTGATCTTTTTTTCTAAGATCCTTTTAAGGCAGTCTGTGTTGCTTACAGTATAAGAAAAAATGTTCTCTAGGGCAAGCCAGAGACTAGGTAGCTCAGTGGACTAAATCACCTCCTTAGGCAGGCGCAGCAACTAGGGTTCAATCCCGTGCCCTGCCAGCCCCACCCCCAGGGCACACTGAGAGTTACACTGAGACTGGGTTTATTAGCACATGTAATCCCAGATCTTGTGAGGCTGAAAGCAGGAGGATCAGTAAGAGTGCAATTTGTGTAGTGAGATGCTGTAGACCCTGTATTAAATACATAATAAATAAATACAAAAGAAAAAAGTTCTCTAGAGGAGAAGAAAAATATTTTTTGTAACTATCAGGATTTTTAAAAAATTTTTTATTCATTTTAATGAGAAAAATAGCAATGGAACAGTTTCAAAACAGGTTAGTAGGACAGTTACAATAATTAATACATAGCATATTGTTGTCTTCATAGTAGTTATTCAGTGGACAAGATGCAGGCATGATGTCTAAACAATATTGGTATGAACCTTTCTTCTCTTTGAACTAATAGAACATAGCTCTATATCTATCCTATTTTGTATATGCATATATATTTTTTCACTACAGAATGGTCCTTTATTTACATCCCCTTTTGTTTTCTTTTGTTAGATATTGGTGTTCCATTGCTATTAGTGAAGCTGTATTTGGAGAAGTTTCTAAAAGACTTTTTCATAACTGATGCCAGTTGAAATACTGTAGCTATTTGAATGCAGCAAAATAACTCAGTATAGTCCAATAGTTCATAATAGTTGCAGGTTATCAGCAGAACTTCCAATTGTCTGAAGTTGTTGACTTGAGCCTTTTACAGCTCAGCATATTAATATGGCATTACTTTTTATACCTTGTGGTTAGACTTTTCTGCTGGATGGTTAAGTCCAAGTTAAAGCAAGATCTATGTAAGTAAAAATAAGAAAATCTTTGAAGGATAGAATAGAAATAAAATTTCATAATAGTTTTTGTTTTGTATTTTTTTTTAATTTTTAGGGAAGTGTCTGCAGGTGTTCAGGGTCCCAGTACTAGATGGGACTCATAGTGATCTGCCTGTTTACAACCTCCCAAGAGCTGGGATCACAGGCACGCACCACCATGCCCAGTCTCAATTGCTTTCTCAGTGTGCCCTGGGGGAACTTCTGGCCTCTGTGCCTGCTTGCAGGTGCTTTAAACCACTGAGCTATTTGGCCAGCCCAATCAGTCTTTATTAAAAAGAAAAATTGTTCTTTTCACATAAACATGTCCCAAAGAAGTAGTTTTCTTATTTATTGATAATTTCCTGATATTTCTTTTTTCCTAGAAAATTTTCTAAGTTCATTCATACATTGTTTCATTTTTAATATCTTGCTCATTTCTCTTTATGGAGTAAGTGATCATGTTCACTTGTGTAAACCCTATTCCGTATGTCAGAAATAATGAATGATAACTCTTCCTCATGGTCAGCTGAACTGCTTAAGCCATATGCCTAAGTTCTCCCCATACTATCCCGAGAGAGTTAACAAATAAGAAGCACCAGGTTTCTTCGAGCAGAAAGGCCATTGAGTTTTAATGTCCCTATCTGATGCTTTCAGTATCTTTTTCCCATAATTTTATTGAGAAACAAATAGCAATGAGACAGTTTCAAACCAAATTGGTAGGACAATTTCAGTACTTAACATATTGCATACATTCTTCCTAGTGGTTAATTGCTGTACAAGATGTGGACATCATATACTATTTACAAACACTACTATAACAATTCCCTCTATTCATTAAAAGAATGTGACTGTATATCTATTCTAACCATTTTGAATACACAGATGCAAAATGGACTTTCATCTGTATCCTCTTTTTTTGTTTGGTTCCATTATTTGAATATTATAGGTGTGTTAACTCAGCAGAATATTCTAAAAGAGTCCAGTAGTTCATAATAGTATTGGGTCTTCCGCTTGACTAGCAATGTCAAAAATTGATGACCTGAGTCCCCTACAGCTCAACATAACACCATGGCTTTACTTCTTATAATTTGTTTTTATACTTTTCGGCTGATTGATTAAGACCAAGATAAAGCAAGACCTATGCAACAAGAGTTGTAGTTTTTGGGTCTGATAAGGTCAGTGAAATCCCCTCAGGATTTATCCTGAGATCCTGTACCTCAGATTGTAGATCCTTTGTCAGTGTCAGCCATGTGGATGAGTCACGGCCATTGTGCTCTCTGTGAAAGCCTGAGAGAATGTTTTCTGTCCATGTGACTCTCGTTAGGCACATTCTACATCACCGATCACTTTCCTTTTTGGCCCCTTAATCTCCTTGATAAGAAAATTTGGGAAACTACTGAGTTACATGATGTTACAGTAGAAGTTCTCATATGTCCTGAGTCTTAATTGACCTTGCAAGGCTAGGGCCAAAATGTTGGCTTTCCTTGCGGCCCTCCTTTCTCTCTAATTTTGTTCTGCAAACTTAGATTGTTAACCATCCAGAAGACAAACTTATTGTTATTACCATGCAACCTAGGCTGTTAAGCTTAACCTCACTATCTGACTGAATATCAAACATCTTAGGCATAACATGGAACAGGTATTTTTCATCAAGTATTGATATGTTGAACTTTAAGTCCCTACAGAATATGATGAAAAAACATTTAAAAATTAGAATATATTTTTAAATAGTCATAAAGAATTATGTACTTCTTATGTTTACACGTAAGTCCAGAAATCTAACCATATACAACCTTGAAGCAGGACAGTCCCGTAACATTCCTTTTCCTGTCTCTTGCCTTCATTCACCACCCTATTCTTTTTGAATAATCATCTACTCGAGAGACAGCACACCAGCAACTGGCATGTCATGACAAGCAGCCTGTATTCAGAAGAGCAGAATGACAGGCACTCCAAGCATGAACGTACTATTACAGATTACCATCTTCAGTGCAGTTGCTTAGTTCACAGGTATCAGTATATATAGTTAGTCAGGGTGAGAATCTTTCCAATTAACTGCTAGATTCAAAAATCTTCTGGAGATTCTCAGGACCATTGCCTTGCCCTTCTTCTATATATAACTGTATGGCTTGTCACTGTCATGTTTATGACCCTTTAGTGAGTTTCATGTGAAGTTTGAGTTTGTGTAAGATGAGCTTCTGTCCTGCTGTCTGTGACCGGAAGCCAGGTGAGCCTGCAGGAACTAAATTGTGGGAGAGTGGCATAAAGGGTGTCATAGGCATGGTGGGATGGTCCTGTAACATTGGGAACAACTGGACCTGATTCTGCTGAGGTGAGACTCGGGCTCAGCCTTCTTGTTGTGAAGCACAAGGTGATTAGGTGGAGAAGGCATCCAGTATACTTTTGCAGATGAAGTCATAGGATTCTTCTTCCAAATAATCATTCCTCAGCTCCAAATTAAATTCTTTGTTTCTGTGGAGCATAAGGCAAGCAAATTCTTTAAGAGATTGTTTCACCCTAACACTGTCAGTGAAGACATCTGAAATATGAGTGTGGGTATGTAAATAACTTAACAAACTGGGGGACTGTGGTATTTTATGAACATAGATTTTTTTTCTTTTTCTTTTAATGTATTCAGTACAGGGTCTACAGGGTCTCACTACACAGATCAGACTCGTAGTGATCCTCCTGTTTTCAGCTTCCCAAGTGCTGTGATTACAGGTGCATGCCACCACACCCAGTCTCAATCACTATCTCAGTGTGCCCCGGGGACGGGGCCAGCATGGGAAGTTTAGCTATCGGGCTGGCCCTTCTTTTTCTTTTTTTAAGAGAATAAAAATAGAAAAAAGAAAAATAAAGAAATGAGGAGATGGGGAAATATCTTGGTGGTCTAAATACCTGCCTGGCAAATACAAAGACCCAGGTTCCATCGTCAGTACCTCATGCTGTGCAGGCCCCAAGTTGAGCTGGCCAACAAAACCAGTTGTGGTGGCACATGCCTATAATCCCAGCACTGTGGAGGCTGAGACAGGAGGATCACTATGAGTCTGAATTGTGTAGTGAGACCCTGTTAAGTAAGTAAATAAAAATTTAAAAAATAGAAATGATACATAATTTCTCTAGACAAAATGATAGAAATTCAAAAACAGCTGTTTTATTATACATTGTTGTCTTCAAATTAATTGTTCAGATTACCAGGCATATGCAAGCAAAATTAATCCAAAAATTAGTCAACAAATTAAAAAGAAGAAGAAATATGTCAGCATTAACTGTTCCTTTCAGTAGAGTAGAAATCAGCACTACAATTATCCCACTATCCTGTGTACATACATATGTATTTTCTCCTTCTTCCTTGTTTCTTTTCTCCTTTCCCTAATCCCAGTTGTTCCACGTTTTGAACAGTTTATTTTCCTTTCACAATATCTATTATACGTTTCCTATTTTATTTATTCTTTCAGGTTCTTACACTAGGGAGACAGTACAGTAGATTTTTATTTTCATAATAATATTGTCATATTTTCTCCTCCTCAGTTTAGTAGAAGTGTAAGTAATCTGGGTCCAGCTTCTTTGGCCTTCCTCTCTATATGAAGAAGTTTTCAGTTATGCCTTTGGAAGAAATGTCCTGTATTTTAGTCAACTGCCCCTCAAACCTACAAACTGTAGTGCGGTCCAAACCTTTCAACTTTGAGCAGGTTCTTTGCGTCTCAGTGTGCAGACAGCCCCTTGCCCTCCACCTTTGCAGGCAGCCCTTGTAAGGTTCCCTGCAAATCCTTATATACTTATATATCTGACATTAAGCCTGTTTCTCTAATAAGCGCTGACCTGTGTAAACCTTTGACTACCAGAATGACCTCATGGTGCACATAATCCTTTGGTATTTATTAGTGAGTTAGTATATATTTGCATTCATAAAAAAGCAAGAATTGTACAGCTGCTCAGAATAAAGATAGATCTCAGTGAGATCTATTTGATTATGTTCACATATTTTATTCTTTTTAAAAAATGATCTTTTCTCAGGTGGCTTTTTAGTAAAGCAGTGTTCTCTTCATTGTATATTAGCCCAAAGAATACATGGAAAACATACTTTATATGATTATGCAAATGTAACAATATGAAAGTACTGATTTCTGTGTTTAATATCTCCCTTGGCACTGTACTATTTCAGTTTGTTTTCTGTCAGAGGTGACTTGCATTTAACTTTTCCTTGTGATATTGTCATGCAGGCCATCCTGGGTTATGATTTGCACAGAGGATTGTTCCTTTCTGCAGGCCTGCTGCAAGCAATACCAAGTTAGAGAGGTCAGCGGGGAAGTCTCCGAGTGACCTGGAAAGCACCTGGCACCCAGCAGCCCCAGGTTCCATTGTTGTCTTACTCAGGGCAAAGGCACCTGGGAGTCAGCGGCCTTTCTTTTTCTCTTCCTTACTGCAAGTTCTGTCAGCCATAAAAGACATTCACACTAAGGCAACAGCCACTTTGCCACTACTCTGTGGCTCTTGAGGGGGTGATTTTAAGGAAGGGGCAAGTGTTTGATTTTCAAAAATGGCACACTTTTGTGCTGGCTTTACATTAGATTATGTTAGATTTGTCAATATTAAGCAAGTTAAATGATCTTAAAACTTTTTTTTGGCTGAAAGGATAAAGGAATAAATATAGGGCCATGATAGCCATTCTTTCTATTCCCCTTCCTTATTTCCTTTTCCTTTCCTCATCCCCTCCTCATCCTCATTTCATCTTCTTTTACCTTTTTTCCTTCTTCTCTCCACTCTTGGAGTTTACATGAAATTTACTGGCAGCACACCTCTTAACTTTTGTGTGGGGGACCAATAAATTTTGTGTCTTACAAGCAATTTTCTCAAAAAGAAAATAAATGAAGAAAAATTTACGTGCAAGCATATTTGTCATGAGACTGTGTGTGATGAAAATTAAAGTTACCTGAGGGTCCCTCAAGCAGAGTTAAGGTAAGTGATTTATGAAAGCAATGCAGTATCACGGCGTGGTATTAGTGCTGACACAGGAGGTTGCAGGAGAGTCAGATGCAACTTGGATGTGGACGTGGCATATTCATGCATTTGGTGATCTAGGAATTTATTACAGGAACAAAAACCAGAATTGTATATTTTTACGTGCACTTTTTGATGTACACAGAGGTTTAATTTTAAATAATATATGTTGCATGTTTATCTTAGTATTGTGAACAATATTGGAGAATCTATTAAAGAAATGTGTTTTGGAGTACTCAGGGCTGTTGCTTCCCACTTTATATACATTTAGATAACTTGACAATGATCAATATTTGTTTTTATTCTATGCAAATAAATTTTACCATATAAAATAAATATTAGAAGTCAGTCATGGTTCTCCTTGCCTCTAAGCAAAGCTACTTGGCACGCTGAAGCAAGAGGATCACAGGCCTGAGGCCATCTTGGATCTCTTAGGGAGACCACATCTCCACCAAAAATGAATAAATAAATGCTTGGGATGCAGCTTAGTGGGAAAAGGCCTCTGAGCTTGATCCCCAGAATCACAAAATAAATAAGTCAATAAATAAGTCAGAAAGACAGGTAAATATATGGAACGTAAAAGTAGATCTCAGTTGATACAAAAGCAGCAACTACGATGAAATCGTTTTTCCAGAAATATGGAGTGAACTCATTCTACCGTTTGTATCACCCAGGTAACGTTAACATTAACTACGTAGGGCCAGATCTTCTGCGTAAATGTAGAAAGCCATTATTTTCCTGATTGCAGGAAATCTTCTGATTAAAATGATCAGGTCACATTAGTAGTGAGAATGTGCAAAGGACGATCTTCAGGTCAAGGGTAATATAAGTTGGCCCCTTTGTGTTTCCATGGAATCTTGAAGATACCTTGCACTTGCTACCTAACATAGTTGCTGCAAGAATAGATGGATGTAGCGATAGGAATCCCTGGGTCTCTCTGAGCTTTATGAAGAAATAGTGTTTTTGCATTTAAAGTGTTTTAGATAGTTAAGTTTGAATTTGTTTCTAAAACGGGAGGGGGGAGGTGCTATCTTGCTGTCTTCACAGATCTAGTGGGAAATTACATGTATAATATGTATTGCATGCTTTGAGACGCTCTAGTACAAAGGGAGGCTTTTTATTAGAAGCAGCAATATTTTCCCATGTCAACGTCCTAAAGAATAAAAATATTTCTGTCCAGAATGCTGTCTGCTAGTATCTAATACTACAAGTTGAATATTTGGACAATTAATAATGAAGTGACAAAGAGAATTTTTCCCTACAGAAGGGACGATCAGAAATAAATAACTTTAATCAATTAATGCTTTTGCATTAAGTAAAAACAGCATAAGAGACAGCAAGCCCTTCCTTGTCCTCTGAGGTGGTTTGCCTCAGGTGTCAGCCTGTCTGCTTCTGTTTCAGTCACAGTCCCCGGTGTTCTGTGGGGCCCCCGGCTCCAGGTTCAGGCTCTCTAGCCTGACGCCAGGTAGCCAGGCCTGTGGAATGGAGGGAAATTTACCTTGAATGTCAGGAAAATTACTTTTTGATAATTTCTTTTCCTGGTATGGTGACATAATCTCCCTGGGAATGGGGCAAGAACCCTAGTGCATGAGTCACATGGATTTGATTTGGAGAACATTTAATAGGTGATATTTATGAGTCTGTGTATGTTCTTTATTGTCATTTGTCCATCCTTTCTTTAGTATTCTGTCCTGTTTTAGCTCTGAAATCTACATTTCTGCATGCAATTTTGGTATCCCTGATCCCCAAAACAGAATACCCCCAGGTTCTGTGATGCACTCAGACTCAACAGCTCAGCATATAGCTGTGTTAGGGTTATAATGTGTTATCGTTAAAGTCTGAAAAGCAAAATGAGCAAGGGGAAAAGGCACATGGGCCAAGTCCAGCGGAACCAAGCACAAACATCCCTAGTCCTCTGGTACTCCTCTCACACAGCACGCACTTAGGTCCTCCTGCAAGTGGTAACAACATGGGTGAGAGGTCATCACCTGGGGAACCTTGATAGAGGTGGTGCCCCAGGCTTGTAATGGAGGTTAATGTACAAATGCTCTATAGTGTATATAAACACAGTGGGCTCTGTATGATATTGTTTTCTTCTTTTTGCTGTGCCTCATGATTGAACTGAGGCCTCTTTCACAGATGCTCATACCCAGACCCTTTTAAAATAATAATATTATTAATAATAATAATTTTGTGTATTTAGAACAAGGTCTACAGGGTCTGACTACATAGATTGGATCCATAGTGACTCCTGTTTTCAGCCTCCAAGTGCTGGGATTAAAGGCACAGGGTACCATTTCCTGTCTCAATCACCGTCTCAGATAGCCCTGGTGGGCATGGCCAGCACAGCACACTGGGGATTGAACCTGGACCCTGCACTCTGCCTAAGTAGGCACTTTAGTCTGCTGAGCTATCTGGCTGGCCCCTTTAAAATTATTTTTATCTTGAGGCAGGGTTTCATTAAGTTGCCCAGGCTGATTCCAAGATATGGCTCTTCTGCTGCAACCTCCCAGAGTGCTGGCAGTAGGCTCTTAGCAGCTCTGGGTCCCAAGAACCTATGTGAGATACAAGTTCCTAGATGCCTAATGAGTGGCAATGTTGCAAACAGGTTTTTCAGAAGAGATCATTTTGGCTATGTTAGCCTTGTTTTCTGCAATTGTATATTAATGTGCAATCTTCCCAACTTGTTTACCAGAGATGTTGCAATTATATACACAGCGTTTATTGCAAACTCCCCTTGTACCTAACATGCTGAACACTTAATACTTGCTTTGCAATTGCTCTTTCTCCTTCCTCTTTACACAATATCCAATCCTCTGCCAAGTTTCATTTCATCTACCACCACAAAGTGTCCTGAGACTATGAATATTTTTTTCTCTTCTTGGCCACATCCTAATTCAAGTCATTTTCCCCTGGATTCCTCATGAGTGTGGCTGTGTCCAAACTGGATTCTCAGGTCAACATTTGCATTTCTGTACCTAACCCATCCTCCACAGAAGCCTGACGCTCGCTCGCTCGCTTGCTTGCTTGCTTGCTTTTTTCTTTCTTTCTTTCTTTCTTTCTTTCTTTCTTTCTTTCTTTCTTTCTTTCTTTCTATTTATTCTTGTAGTTTTGGGAAGGGTCTACACGGTGTTCAGGGTCTGAGTACTAGATCAGATCCATAGTGGTTGTGATCCGCCTGTTTACAGCCTCCCAAGAGCTGAGATTACAGGGACATGCCACCATGCCCCATCTCAATTGCAGTCTCAGTGTGACCCGGGGCGGGGCCGGCAAGGCAGGCCTGGATATCAAACCCCGGACCCTGTTTGCAGGCACTTTAATCCGATGAGCTATTTGGCTGGCCTGAGGCTTTTTTCTTACAACTTAAAATTGGATAATGTTATTCCACTGCTTAAAATTTTCCCATGACTTCATTCTGCTCTTCAGATAAACTCTAAGGTACACATATAACTTTAGCTATCTCTGACCTGTGCAGCCCCATCCAGAGCCATTTTGTCTCCTATTCCCAGCTGTACTAGTCTTCTGTCACTGCTTAGAATCTGCCTGAGAATCTGTCCCCTCCCTCTAGGCTTTGAGCAGAGTCTTTTCATGTATCAGACCTCTGTTGTCTCTTAGAACCTACTGTACAGTACATAATTTGTTATACAAACTAGGACAGTGTTTGTAAGAAGAGTATATTATTGTTAAGTTTTAGTCTGTGCCAATAGGTATGACTTGGAAAACATAGTCATCCTAATGAGACCCTGCCTTGGAAAAGCCTTTTGTAACCTCCCTCTATAAATTAAAAATCTCTGCCTCTCCCGTTATCCCATTTGCCTTCCTGCTACTCATTTGCTGATTGTAATCATTTATTATGTGCTAATTTTTATAATTATTTGGTGACCATCATATCCACAAGATGCTAAGTTTCATTAGTTCATGGTGTATATAGAACCCAAAAGTGTGAGCAAATATTTCACAAATAACTTCTAAATTCAAAAGTAGATGATAGGGGGCCGGGGAGATGGCCCAGTGGAACAAGTGCTTCCCTGGCAAGCGCAAGGACCTGAGTTCAATCCCCGGTTCCAAAAAAAAAAAGTAGATGATAGCAGTGCTTCTTAAAAGGCAGGCCTCTTAAAAGTCAGTTTCTTCATTCTACTTGCTTTATTTATTTCTACCCTGAAAGTTTTTTTTGTGAAACTTGGCACTGCATTTGTAGATTTCTCTTTCAGTTTTCTTATTGGATCAGTAATGGCTACCTATTGTAAGTTTAGTAGTAGCATGCTTCCCCTCAGCAAATAGTTTCATGCATATTGTTTTGCTTGTGATTTGGGAATATAAAATGGTCATATTTGAAATTTCATTGTATTCTATTTTTTAAATAGTGTTACTTGTTAATATATTTTTACAAATTTATCTCAGTTTTGTAGCTGTGAATTTTCTAGAACCTTCAGGAAGTGGCCAAACACAAATAATTTTAGAAAGTAAAGGAGAGATTGCAAAAGCTAAAAAGAAGCTTGGGCATTTGTCCTGCCTCTGTGTAGTAACTCAGAATGCCCCACACTGGCCACACAGGTCTACGAGTTGTGGGTAATGTCTGTGGAAAGGAGCAGTTAAAGTTTTTGTCTTCGTTTTTCATCTTTTTTCTTTTATTCTCTTCTTAATTTCTTACAACAGTTTTTTTTTTTCTTTTTCTATTTTCTTCTAACTTTGTATGCATATATCTGGTAATATGAACAACTAATTTGAAGACACCACTATACAATATAACAAATACTGTCAAATTCATATTTTTAGTGAGATTCTGTATTGTTTGTATTTCTTTTTTGTTTTAATACTATTTTGACTGGGCGTGGTGGCCCATGCCTGTAATCCCAGCTGTTGGGAGGCTGTAAACAGGCAGATCACTACAAGTCCAATGTAGTAGTGAGACCCTGAGCACCTTCCCTAAAATAAACAAAATAAAAAATTAAATTAAATTAAAAAGCACTATTTTGTACTCTCTTAAAAAAATAATTCAACTGTGGTCATCTGGCTGAGTCTATGTCATTCAATTCAAAGTGAAGAGTTTGACAATAATCTTTCAAGTCATGCATATTTTTCTATCTTTAGAAGCTTGTTTAGAAGCCAGTCTCAACATCTGGGTATCACAAATGTACACGCATACATAGGCCAAAAGTTAGTACCATATTTGACATCTGTGCCTCCTTAAGCAACAAGAAAAAAATGTGAATTGGAAGTGAGGATAAGGGCTTGGGAGGCAGCCCAGTGGCATCTGCGCCTGACTGGAAGTGAGGATATTTTTAATTATAAATAAAGGCTTTCCACTGATTTTAATTCAATACGAGTTTAACTTTTAATTTTTTAAAATTTATTTTTATTTATTTATGTATTTATTACAGGCTCTACAGGGTCTTAGTGCACAGATCGGACTCATGGTGATCTTGTTTTCAGCCTCCCAAGTGCTGGAATTACAGGCGCATGCCACCATGCCCAGTCTCAGGCACCATCTCAGCACATCCTGGGAGCAGGCCAGCACAGCAGGCCAGGATTGAACCTTGGTCTCTGTGTCTGCCTAAGCAAGTGCTTTAATCCACTGAGCTATCTGGCAAGCCCATTTCATTATTATCATTATTATTATTATTTTATTTTATTTTTATTTTTTGGCAGAACTGGGGATTGAACTCAGGCCCTTGCGCTTACCAGGAAAGCACTTATTCTACTGAGCCATCTCCCGAGCCCTTTATTATTTTTTAAAGATAGTAAAAAAGTAGTATTAAAACAAAAAATATGAATGATGAAAATTTCACTAAATAAAGCAATATGAATTTCACAGTATTTGTTGTATTGCATCGTGTTGTTTTCAAATTAGTTTTTCATATTACCAGATATACGCATGCAAAATTGGAAGAAGAAGGAAGTATATAAGAAATAAAGAGGAGAAAAAGGTAAAAAAAAATGATAAAAGAAGACAAAACAAATTAGGCACCAACTTCTCCTTTCCAGAGACTAGCAGAAATCCACATTACGGTTGTCCGAACCATCTTGCTCACATACATAGATATATCTCCTTCCCCCACTCCCTCTCCTGCCATTCTCCTCATAAGAATTAAATCTAACCTTGGAAACTGGAGCTTCTCCTTGTCAGCAGGGGTGCCCATGAGGATGGGATAACCATGCAAGGGGCACCTCTGTAATGCAACCCTTGGGTCATTGTCCTAGGCTTGGCAGCACCTGACCTCTAGCAGTTCTTGATGGGAAATCTGTCCTTGTACTTCAAGCTACTTTGGGTTGACAGCCTGCTCTTTATATGAAAAGAAAAATTCTCCTCCGTTGGGAAAACTAATTTGTGACTCTAAATGCATTTCAAATAAAATAACCTTGTGAGTTAATTCTTGTGTGCATAGTCAGGTGATACTTTATTGAGTTACTACCTGAAAATTGAAGGTAGATTGGCTGCTGTTATTTTTAACAAACTGTTTGCTATCCTTGACTGTACTAACAGTTCAGGAGAATTTTATCAGCCAGGGACATGTACTTGTTCTTCCGTGTCAGCCCTCTTCCTTCCTTCTGTATCTATGCACAGATGTAGACTTTTTACTGCTTGGTTACCAAATTCCAGAGAACCACTAGCTGTATTTTCTTTCATGTTGCTAGAGTAACGAAGAAGCCTGGTGTAGGAGTTTATCAGATTGATCCAGAGTTGACATCTAAGTAGATGGTAAAAGGAATTTTGACAAAATTTTGTAGATACTCTATCACTATCAACACCTCCTCCCACACTCAAAATTAACTGCAGTTATGTTCATTTGCAAACTGTGCTAGCTGGGAAAAGCACAATTACAAAGCCATTAACGGTATGATGGGGGCAGGGGATGGTGGTGTGCGCATGTGCAGTGCAAGCAGCAGATACATAGTGTGGTGTCCTTGTGTGGGTGCATGAAAGAAGGGATGGCACATACTGCCTGTTCATGAGCAGGAGAAGAGCCTCCAGTAAGCTGTCACTCCCATCCATGTCTTGGCACCCATCATAGAACATGACTTTAAAATATTCTCTAAAGGGCTGGTGAGATGGCTCAGTGGTCTAAAGCACCTATTTAGAACAAGCTTAGCAAAGCACAGGGACCGCGGTTCAATCCCCCAGCACCACATGCCAGCCAGCCCCACCCCCTGGTGGGCTGAGCTGGCCACACACATACAAATAAATAAATAAATAAATAATATTCTCTAAAGCTACCAGTAGTACAGACATTATGTAATTGGTGGATGCCAGCAGAGTTCAACTGTATCCGTCTTATGTGATGAGGTAAAACAGTCATAAATTTTTTTAATAAAAAGTGTATTCCAGTTGACTAGGATAACAATGATACTGCAAAAATAAGAGAAAGAGGCTGGAAGAAGGGAAGGGACATCCACAGCCAAGTTTATTTCTCACTGTAAGTGAAAAGTGGTCCAGCAGATGTGGGCTAGGATAAAGCAATGTCTTAGTAAATCCTTGAACAGACTGATGCCTAATCGAGTGGTCTTCATGCTCCTGAGCAAAATGAAGAGAAAACAACCCCAGTATTTATGGGCATCTACAGTGCTGCCTTACAGGCTAGGACAGTGGGAAGACCATTTCAGATGATGTCAAGAGAATCATCAAGGCGTGTATTAAAATATGTAAATGTGGCCAGCCTTCATTCTTACTTACTCCGCCTGGACACCATGCTCCATGGGATGCATGGGATGTTTACCTTAATTTTGCCTTGAAATTAGGGATTTAGCCCCAAAAAGCTTTTCCTTGTATATATACCCATGAGGTTTTTGGTCAGTCTTCATATGCTTATTTTCTACTTTATTACTGGGTCAGAAAAAAAAGCTCATTAAAGTTAAAATGTAACTTGCAGGGCATTTACTCAGGTTTTGTTTGGTGGTTCCTATAAAGTTAAATTATTACCTGATTTATCTGTGTTATTCCCTATTTGAAATGAGCAGAAAAAATTGTATTATTCAGCAGACACTGAGATTGGGGTTTTGGGGTACATCACTAACTGGAAGACCAGTTCAGCTGCATGACAGTGGCTTTGTGCCTTGACTTCCAAGCACTGAAGGCATTTGGCTTCTCCATTAAGATCCTGATCGATTGATCTCTCTCTCTCTCTCTCTCTCTCTCT
The DNA here is from genome assembly GCF_000260255.1 of Octodon degus. Taxonomy (NCBI): domain Eukaryota; kingdom Metazoa; phylum Chordata; class Mammalia; order Rodentia; family Octodontidae; genus Octodon; species Octodon degus. The sequence continues at coordinate 7,165,726 of NW_004524664.1, read as the reverse complement.
CTCTCTCTCTCTCTCTCTCTCTGTCATTCTCTCTCCTACCCATCTCTAATAAACTTCTTCCATATTTCTTATTATTTCCAAAACGGTTTACAAGTAGGATCTTTATGGGATTGGGGACTCTTTGGCTTAATTTATTCCAATCTCAGTAGGTTCAATTTGTGTGTGTGTGGTGCACATCAGATCCCCTGACCCCTCAACTAATATGTTTATCTCATGATGCTGAATCTTGTATAGCTACTCCTTCATTGACATTCTTCTTGTATTATAGCTCTATTCTTTCTTTCCACTGCTACAGTTAGATCCTTCCACATCATAGTAACAGGCATTATCTGGGCTTGGGAGTCAGGAAATACACAGGCTCATATGTATTAATTTGTACTGTCTACCTAGCCCCTGCTACCTGTGTTTATTCATCAGGCCATGGCCATCACACTATCTTTTTTAAAATAATTTTATTGAGAAATAGCAACTAGACAGTTTCAAAACCAATTAATAGGACAGTTTCAATAATTAATACACTGCAAAGTGAAAGCCTAAGTGACCTGTAATGCTGTCAGCTTAGGCTGGAACTTCTTGTCTAGCAGTCCCACATTCCTGAGCCACGTTTGGAAAAAGCAGCCTCCAGGCCACCTCCTCCACAGAGAACTGTGAGTTCACACTTTCATGCTGGCCTTTGCTGGGCGTTCCGGAAGCTGGACGAGGATGGTCTGTCCAGCCGAGAGTCTGCTCTTAGAACTGCTTTCCTCAGCACCGTTCCTCTATCGGAGATGGCACTGCACTAGCCACTGGGGACTTTGAGGAGTCTTAATAGGTGGCTCTGATGGGAAAAGGTATGAACGCCGAAGTGCTGCGCTCATTTACAGTAGTGAATTCTGTTACTGATATGGAGGATTATCGAAAGGATCATCATCACTGTCTTCTTCATCTGTCCTCAGAGTTTGTAGATGGAATGAGATGCAGGTTATCACTACTAAGGGAGCAGAGTCTTCTGTTTCTTGGATATTGCTGTGCCTCCCCATCTTCCCCTACTGCCTCTTGCTTGCATTAATGTCATCCCTCCCCGAGCAGAGTCTCTTCTGGTGCCAACTCCCTGGGTTCCTCCTGTGGAGTACAGTGTAGGCGTTGACATGTTCTGCCTGCACTTGTTCCTCTAGCCTGAGGTCCCACAGATGGTGTTTCCTTCTCCAGTTGCAACTCCCTGAGGGCCTGAGACAGCCTGTTATGGGACATGATGTCCCTATGTCCCATCTTATGCTGAAAACAAATGACAATCTCTGATAAATGGTAATTTCTGGGTGGTCTTTTAGGAGAGAGAAGACTACAAGGAGATGAGCTGGTGAGAGGGTTTATTCAGCATAGTTAGACATATTTTGAAGACTAGGCCTCTTCAAGATTTGGGATGAGACTTGAGAAAGCCATTCAAGATTGAGTTCTACATGTGAGATGCTCATCGGCAGGAAGAAAAGGAATAGATAAGAGCCCAAAGGAACTCAGTTTTTCAGTCCAGTCTCAGAAGAAGACATGGTTCAATTGCTATTGCTACTTTTGCTACTTATTACGACCTGAAGCCAGCCACATTGACAACACTTGGGAAGTTATTAGAAAGGCACATTGTTAGACAACACTCCCGAGCAGTACTAAATTAGAATCTTCATCTAAACAAAATTTCCCAGCTGTTTCTTTTGTGCAAAGTTGTTAAACATTAGTCTGTGCTGATAGTCTCTAAAGTGACTTTAGGCTCTTGCTACCTCAGTATCTTGGTGTATAAAATGCAGAGAGTAATAGGTACTCCATGTTGTCACATACTTGTGCTGCCCATGGCCCAGCTATGGCTGGAGAGTGGAGTGACAACGAAGAACATACTCAGAGCCAGTCACTGAGGGCTCAGATTTGTTAAGCTACCAACAAGAAAGGATAGGATTTAGTTGAGGCTTGGTAACAAAAATGGCAAAAGTGCAGTAGTGGAAGGGCAGACAAATTACCAGAGGGTCCAATGGCAGGAGGCCAGAGAGAAAGCACCAAAGAGTACTCTGAGTGGGGGTCACTGGACTACAACACTTCATAATATTCTGTATGTTCTGGTCTCAGCTATTGCCATGAGGGGGCTGAAAGCTTCATCAGCATAGCAGTGACATCAGCAACTTGCTTTGGTCTGCTTATGACTAGCTATCTAGAAAGGAGCTGACTTAGCTTATAAGAAGGAAGGCACATTTTCTCGAGGAACATTCATGTGCAGCATGCCAGTATCCTTTAGGAAACATTCGTCTTGGTCTGGTCCCTTCCTGCTTACAGTGTCCCTATGACTTGGCCAAAGTCCTGGCAAGGCAAAGGATTGTGTCAGACACATAGTGCTTAATGTCCTACTTTTTCTCAGAGATAAGACCACCGATTTTTTAAAATAGTAATAGGTTTGAAAGTACTTAGAAAAATGTAATTCATTTTAAAAGTGATAAAAGGAAGTTGAAACCAAAAGGAAAAAGATATCCTAGGATATATAGGTACCAGCAGCAATCTTAGCCTAATCATGGTAACTATGTTTAGTAATGAGAAAAGGAGAGGCAGCTTGAAAGGGAAACCTAGGAGTAAAGGGAAGGTGGTGGTGTGAATAATAGGTACGTGGAATTCTATTAGAAGAGCATACTGGCTCCCAGTGCAAGTCTGTCCCCCTATCAGCATATTACATTGTTCTGAAGTTCTTTAGATAGGTACAACTCCCAGAGCCACCTGGGTTCCAGCTGAGCCTGTAATTCACACATTACCATGTATAGGGTTCTACCAAATGCATTTAAATTGACCTGACAATGGCACTATAGATTTGATGATAACTGGAAATATTTGACCAATGTTAAATGTGAAAGAAGCATAAAAAAATCTTCCTGCACTTCTATATTTTCATCAATATTAGTGTTCAAGTGGTAATAGAAGTTCCTCTAATGTTAAACTGTTTTCAGGAGTTGACATTCTCCATTCACAACTTTTTTTATGGGTTCTGAAATCACATTATCACAGTTGATTCATTTTCTAATTTTCATCATCATTTCTAGTTCCAACTCTGATCAGCTTTTAGCACTTCTTTCCTGTAGAAAAATATTATTGCTGTGCAGATGACTATATATTTCCCTTGGTGTGCTGAGCTGGAATATGAGAAAATAAGATGTCTGCAGGGTAATTCTCTGAGTTTAGAATCCTGACATGTGCAGCTCAGAGTTGTATACTGTTTTGGAGATTAAAATACACTAAAAGGAAGGAAAATATACAATTAAAATATTTCTAAGAATTCTAAGCATTAGTGTTGCAGTTAGTACGTGATACAGATAATTTAGCATATTTAATGAAATTATTAACTTTCACTTCTTTCATCTTATAGTTTTCATTTTTATTTATTTACTTATTTTTGAGAGGATGAAAGGTTCATTCAGCTTGCAGTTTGCAGAGTTTTCAGTCCATCACCAGCTGGCTCCAGGGCGGGGTAGCACGTGGCAGAGGGCCACCATCCATGGCAGCAGAAGACAGCAAAAGCGACGAGAGAGAAGACCAACCTACCATTTTTATGAAGTACATTTCCAAGGGTGTATTTTTCCTAATTTTATTGGGGTCGCCCTGGAGTCATGATACACTCACTAAGACTGAGAGCGGTGCGTGAAAGACAGTACCAAACCCAGCGTCTCAAAGCATGCTTGCCAGAGAGAATCTTGTCCAAGTAAGATATGGTGTAGCTAGGAAAGGAACATGAAGGCCTTAGGGTCCCTTGATAAAAATGACCTACAATTTGTGGGTTTGAAAGCGAAAGAAGCTGCTAAGGAAAAGAGAAAAGAAGGGAAAGAAAAATGATACACATACACATGATAGCAAAGATAATGGTACTGCTAATTTACTTTGGTTTATTGAAAGGAGCACTTCGTGCCTAAATTTTATATTTGACCAATTTCACATGCTTCTCTGGTTGTCCGAACAATGACTTTGAAGAGAACAATATGCAATATAAGAACCATTGTTGACTTCCTATCATCTTATTTTGAAATTCTCTAACATTTTTATTGTTTTCTGGGCTGGGTATGTAGCCAGTAGTGGACATCTTGCCTTGCATGCAAAAGGCCCTGGGTTCAATCCCCAGAACCAAATAATAAATAAATACTACCCATTTTTAATGTTTTCTTATTATTTATTTACTTATTTTTATGTGGTACCAGGGATTGAATTCAGGACCTTGCACTTGGCAGGCAGGCGCTTATTCTACTAAGCTATCTCCCTAGCCCTGTCCTATTTTTTTTTTTTAAGTAAAAAAAAAATGACCTACATTTAAGAAACTTAAAGTTAAGGAATCAGCTGTTTCATCCAAGATCCTATGGAATTCTTGGTGGTAAAGTTAGGATAATAATTTTGTAGTTTTTCAATTTTTTTATCGCAGTGCTATTTTATTAACTACAGTACAGTAGTTCCCCAGATCTATAGTTAATATATTACAAGGTCCTTATTGAATGCCTGAAATCTCAGCTAGTACTCAATTACATATACATGTATATATATATATACATACACCTATATACACATATACATATATATACACATACACATATACATATCCATATACATGCCTTAGTTGCTTTTCTCATTGCTGAGACAAAAGCTCCAGTCCCTAAAATCAAAGGGGAAAAGGATAATTTGGCTCCCAGTTTGTAGAGGGTTCAGTCCATAGTTGGCTGGCTCCAAGTTAGGTTGGCTTGGCTGGATACAATTGATGCTACTCACAAGGTAGCAAAAGCAGTAAGGGAGATGCAAGGCTCTTGCTGTCCCTCAAGTTGTATGCAGGCTCTGCACCCTGGGGCACTAACACCTTAGTCCTAGCCAGAACTATGTCAAACCAGTCAGTGAACTGATTTGCTAATCATATACACTTTTCCCCAATATCACACACTTGAGATTCAGCCACCTCTGAAAAAGCCACATGAGGCTTTGGGGGGACGTCTAGACAGAAGCCATATCAATAAACTATATATTTTCCTGTACGTAGTGCATGAATTTAATGCTTTTATTATCTTAAGCATTTATCATGCACTCTAGCTATAATTGGTGTATGTTTTCACCATTTCACAAAGACTCATTCCTATTGTATGTATTAGCAACCTCAGCAAGTAATATATTTTCCTTATCAAATAAAAAATGTTAGCTTTCATTCAAAGGTCACGTTTTATGGCTTCTCTTTGCTGCATCCAAGTTTTCAGCATCACCACTGTTACTGCTTGGGGCAAATAAGTAAAATAAGGTTACTTGAACACAAGCACTATGATAATATGATGCAATGATCACTAAGTTACTAATAGTGACTAATGGCAGATTGTATATATATAGCATGAATGCGCAGGAAAAGGGTGATTCACATACAAGGCGGGACAGAAAAGGCCAACATGAGATTTCATCATGCTATTCAGGAGGATATAGAATTTAAAACTTAGAATTGTTTGTTTCTGGAATTTTCTGTTTAATACATTGAGTGACTGCAAATAATGGAAGAAATGGTAAACTGAAAAACAAAACCACAGCTAATGAAGGACTCTTAGCTATGTAAAAACACTCCATACTTATATTTTTTAAGTATGAATTGCTTGTGACTGTCCAATAACATACTTTTAGGAAACCAGACATGTGCACCTCACTACAGTGGATTTCATGATGTCACGCTACAGAAATGTAGGCTTTAAAGCAAAAGGTGAATGCATTCCTCCACTTTCCAATCATTTAGAAGCAGCTCTCTGACTAGAAAATTTTGTTATCATTCACATCATGTTCAGATGGCACCTTGTATCAAAATATTTAAAAAAATATTTAAAGCCAGTAGGATCTATTTTCAACCTGTCGATGTTCTTTTCTTCATTTTTTATATATTAATTTTATTGAGAAAGTAGTAGCAATAAGACAATTTCAGAAGAGGTTAGTAGGAAGTTACAATAATTAATACGTTGCATATTGTTGTCTTTATAGTAGTTATTAATAGTATAAGATGCAGACATGATATCTTTTCTAAACACTATTAGTTCAAAACTTTCTTCTCATTGAACTAAGAGAAAGTAGCTTTATATCTTTGTTATTTTGTGTATATATATAAATATATATGTGTATATATATATTCACTACAAAATGGTCCTTCATTTATATCCCCCTTCTTTGTTTACTTTTGTAGAGGTGGGTATTCCATTGCCATTTATATATTGTAGGTGCGTGAATTCATCAAAGTAAATTTGCTGATGTTCAGTGATCTGTTTTCAAAAGCTTTTTTAAGTTCACTGAAAATTTGAGCTCTTTCATTCTCCTTCCTTAGGTGTACTTGCTTGTGTTACTGAAAATTCTTTCCTGGTTTTGCTTTCTTTAAATCATGCTATATTAAATATAACTCAGGAATAAAAATCCTTCATTTAATGATGATAGACTCTTAAAAATGAAAATGACACAATTTATAGTCAATTAGAAAAGGCCTAATTTTTTTTTCACATTAGGTTAAACCTCAGTCTACCTTATCAGGCCAGTTAGCACTAGTGACAATAAGCTCTGCTAATGGTTGGCAGTTTACTTTTGCGACCTTCAGAGTAAGGCTCACATGTATAATTCAGCATTGGGAGGGAGGACTAGGGGACAAAAAACAGAAGAACTATTTTTCTGTCTTATATTGAAAGTTTGGTTAAGTGCAAATGTTTTAATGCTACCATAATTTTAAACCCACACTTGCTCATAACATTATTTCCACAGTGAAGCCCTAGGTAAGTGGATGGTAGCTAGAGACGAAACTCTGTAACTGTTATATATGCCCCTAGAGTTTTAAAAACAAGCTTTAATTTACAAACATTCACATAGACAGTTCCATGAGTTTTGACAAAGGCACAGAATTACCTGATCATCATTAAATCAACTCTACCTTGTATTCTTATCCACTGATAACTACTGATTATGATAGTTTGAATTTTCCAAAATATTCTATAAACAGAATCGTGAAGTATATAACCCTTCAAATCAAATTTCTTTCACTTGCCACCTTTGCTTTTTTGGTCACTGTTGTTGCAAGTATCAATAATTTTCTTGTTTTTGTTTTTGAGAGTTGTTACATAGTGTTATTTATCCACTAAGTAGTTGAAGGATAATCAAGTTGTTTCCAATTTGCAGCAATTATGAGCAAAAGTGTCTTAAAAACTCTCACTGAAGTTTCTGTTAAGACATAAGTTTTCATTTTTCATATGTATATATCTAAGAGTTGGAATGCTAGGTTGTGTGGTGTCTGTTAACTGCAATAAAACTTGTAAAACAAGTGTGTCATCTCTCACTGAGCATTTCCCCTCAGCAGTGTCCCAGAGTACAAATCCTTCACATCCATTCAGATTCATTCTAACTGCTTTGTTTTAGCCCTCCAATACATGGATACTGCTATCTTAATAGCAGTTCTGTCTTTCTGATAACTGATGAGGCTATGAATGTTTTGATATGCTTATTTGACACCTTTATATTTCCTATAATGATCCATGTGTTAGAGTCCTTTACCCATTTTTAAATTGGGAATTTTGCTTTCTTATTGATGAGTTCCCAAGTTTTTATGCTGTACATAATTTTTTTATTTTATACAAATATACATATTTGTAAATATCTATATAGATAGATAGACACATAGATAGATATATGCTCAGTCTGTGGCTTTAAATCATCTTAGCATTCTATTTTTATAGCCAAAACTTCTTAATTTTGATTAAATCTCAATTACCAAGTCTTCATTTAAAATAAGATCATGTGTTGATCGTGTATGTAAAAACAGTATATCCAAGTCCAGTATTATACAGATTTTCTCCTATGATTTGTCCAAGAAATCTTTATACTTTTAAATTGTATACTTAGGCCTATAATTGCTTTTGCTTAGTTTTTAAATAATAGATAAGGTTTATGTACCTAACTTCATCCTTTTAAACACAGAATATGTTTAAAGCATCAGTGCTGGAAATCTTCCTTTTCTCCATTGAATAACATTTTCTTGTCTGTCAAAACTGTTGACTGGATTTGTGTCGTTCTACTTCTTGATTCTCTTTTGTGTTCCATTGGTCTGTTTTTCTGTCATTTCACCAATACCAAATTCTCTTGATTATTGCTAATTTATTACAATCTCTGTAGCTAGACTGTGACATCTTACAACTTCACTTATCAGGATTTGGGGCTCTTTAGTGCTAGTATTTTTCCAGGTAAAATATATAACTACCTTTGCAATACACTGTCTATAAAAAAGGTGCTGCAAATGGGACTGAATTTTCATTGTATCAATAAAGACAATTAGGGGTCACTATCCTTTTAAAAATAAAGTATTCCAAGCATACTGTTTTGGAATATACCTGTAATGATAACACTTTAGAAAGCTGAAGCAAGGGCCTAGGAGATAGCTTGGCAGTCTAAGCACCTTCCGGGCCAGCTCAAGGATCCAGGTTGGATGCTCAGTATCACATGCGGTGTAAACCTGGGGCCTTCCAGCCACTGAAACTGGACATGCTGGCACACGCCTATAATCCCAGCGCTGTGGCAGCTGAGAGAGGAGGATCACTATGAGTCTGAGCTGCATAGTGGGACCCTGTACCAAATTAGTAAATCTTTAAAAAAAGAAAGAAAGAACAAAAAGAAAAGAAAGCTAACACAGGAGGATCACAAGTTTCAACTAAACATGACAAGGAATATTTGGTGACTTAGTGAAACACTGTCTCAAAATTTAAAAATAAAAAAAATTGCAGTGGAAAAGTGCTAGGCATGCAGCTAGTATGAAAGCTACACTCTATGCACATAGTAACTCTCCACTGTTTAGGTTTTCAAATTACATGGAAGATTGTTCTCTAACAGGAAAACTCTACTGATAGCTATAGCAACCAGTATTTGGAAGGAAGTAAATGTTCAATAAATATTTTTTGGGCAGTGTACTGGCCTAAGTACAGTAGTTTTAATTTCATCTTGTCTTTTTTCATACTTTTAGCTAGGGAAACCATAAGAGAAAGGAACCTACACATTTCTTGACAAAAAGAGTACAGGAGCCTGGGGGAGTCACTACACTAGTTACTGAATCTGCTTGCCAAAACAAAGTTGCAGTTATACCAGGAATGTGCTTTTTCTTTGGATAGGGCAAGGAGCAATACCTTTGTAAGAAAAAAGCTACAGAATTTGTTTTTTAAAATGGTCGCCTTATGCTCTTTGTCCCCACTTTCCTATCACCTCTGCAGATAGAGAGCTTGTTTTTTGGTTCTTATTAGCAATCTTGGGTAGAAAAAGGGTTCAGAGGATATCTCTTCCAGTGATTATTACAACATTTTTTCCCCATCAAAACACCCATTTTTCAAATTAAATCTTACTGAGAAATGCAGTCAAAATGGATAAAAGCAGAGTTGCTTTGGTTGAACTGAACTCTGCAGAGATATTTGGAAGCCTGATATGGGGACTGCAGTGATTGGTAAACAGCCTCAAAAGGATTACGTAACTTGCTGAACATTTCACAACAAATTGGTACAGAAGTAAAAATAGAGTCCCCGTCTTCTGCTGCTTAGGACAAAGCTCCAAGTGACCACTTTTTCAGCTCTCCCTGAAGCTGGGTTATATGTTTCTATGGGAACTGAGTTTTTATTTTCTTTTTATGGTATATAGAGAAATATGCCTGGGCTTTATCTCTGCTTCAATATTTGATTTGAGGGGAGGATATTTTGAAGTCTTTTCTCCATAATAAGAAAGCTTCCTTGATGTGAAGTCTCTGTGGTATTTTATCTTGTGTTATTTCTGCAACCCAGGTGGAAAACCCTGACAGGCTTGAGAAAGAAAGTGCACTAAAATCTTCACCTTGTATGCGAGCAAGCTTTTCCAGCTGTTACCCATGCTTCCAGGGCATTTGTGGAGGATCTACAGGGCTTCAGAAGATGCTAGAGTAGTTTTTGCCTTGGAATACCACGTCTCCTGCTGGCTCCGTGGGGATCAGAGACCATTCCAAGGTTTGCAAATTTAAACCTGTTGCATTTAGAATTTCTTAAGCATGTGAATTAAACATACCAAGAAACAAAAAAACTGAAAACAGAAATCAAGTACATTTTATACAAGATTCTGAGTGCTATTCCTCATTTTAGGACAACTGTTTTTTATGTTGTCTAACCCTCAATAATTTTTAAACCATAGGAACTTTGAGAAAGGCATATACTAATTCTAAATGCTGAATTCCTGGACAGTGCCAGCCAGCTAACAGGCATGGTTGTGTTTTTTATGTGGGTTGAAGGAGTAAGTGAAATAATTCTTAGATTGCTGCCTAAATATATCACCTATTTAGAAGAATCCACTGAGGCAAAACTCTAGAGGGACAGATCTACCTTGTGCCCTTGACTGCAAAGCCAACTTCATTTTCCTTAAACTTTACAAATAGCACTGTATTATTTTATGTACATATATTTATTTTTCCTCTTTCACTCTAGAACGTAATTTCCACAAGAGCAAGGACGGTTTTTTCACTGTGTATTTGCCATATGTAGAATGGTCCTAAGCATGTTGTGCTAGCAACAGTTTCATAAGTGTTGCTGTAACAAAGTAACTCATGTTCTTCAAATGATTCTGATCAAAATAAAAAATCATATGGCAGCATAGCCCTCTGACATAAGGAAATTATTTAAAGGACAGCCTTTTGTACTTATCAGGAAACCTTTTATTCAAAAAAAGGCAAATTGCTGTTTTTACCTTGTTTTTCCAATGCACTGTCATCCTTGTCTCTCTGATATCTGAGCCACCTTGGATAAATTCTAGCGTTTCACTTTGTATCTTCCTCAGTAGAAATAACTTTTGTGCATTTTGAGTGCAAGGCTGACAGGCTCCCTGAGCTTCTCACAGTTGTCCTGATTTTAGACCTCTCTGTGAGTTACCAGTTGGTCATATGCTTAAATTGTCCACACTGACAGTAATGAGGAGAAATGTTCTTCTTAAAGGGGTGGTATTGGCTCTGCTGATCTCGGTGTGAAAATAACAGCGCAGTTGCATTAAGTAACAAGTGATGTGACATACTTCAGCAGTGTCCTTTCGGCTGGGGATACTCATTGTTTATGTTGCCTGGGTCCCTTGCTCTTTAGTATGTCATGCCAAAACAAAAATAAACACACACACACACACACACACACACACACACACACACACGCATGCACACACACCAGGCTTAACCATAAATCTGAAAGACCCAACTCTAATTTCCAAATACATCCGGTGATTTAGGGCCTTAGGCAGAATTATTCACTTCTTCCTTGCATGTTTGCTTTTTATTTATTTATTTTTTTGGCAGAGCCAAGGATTGAACACAGGCCCTTGTGCTTGCCAGGCAAGTGCTTATTCTACTGAGCTATCTCCTCGGCCCTTCTTTGCATGGTTTTGCCATCTTCAACATGATAAGAATGGAGTCTTCCTTTTAACAGTGGAAATTTTGAAAAACTGAATCAACATATGCTAACAGAGCTCTCTGAGCCTTCTATAAAGAAGGTCCTCACAGTGACATAGGATTCTGGTCAATTGCTGGTCTGCACACTGTACTGGTTGGCCTTTTCAGCAAAGTAGCCTACTTGTTTTCCAGTGTAGGAAACTGCTCTGCTGCTTGCCTGTTTATCATGCAGAACTAGTTAGATATTTATTCCAACTCCCAAGACTTGTAATCTAGAAGCTGAGCCAAACTGTGATTCCACTGAGGGCTGCAGAAAGCTCTTTTGAGAAGAAGTCAGGCACACATCTGTGTGTCTCACTGGGTTCCCTTACAGCATAGAAAATGACCTGGCTCCACTGAATTTCACTGTCAAGGTAGTTTCTAGTTTACAATGGAGTGCCTGCAAATCACCAAGATTTCTGTTAGGAGCTGCATACAAAATGTGTCAGGACTGGTTTACTTCAAGGAGCAATGATGAACTTTACTGTATAGTCAATGCAAAATAAGTGTGCATTAATTATGCCCCATGCCCCTGTCTCTTAGAGTTTTGAAAAGACCCCTCACAGATTTCCTAATTATGTGTGTGCATGTGGGGTTTTTTTGGGAGGGGGCGAAGGGGAGAGAAAAGGAGAGGGAGATGTGATCTGTGAGGTTTCCCTCTTCAGTCTTGAGAAAATTGGAGATGGACAGCTGGAGACAAAAAATCCCAGACTTTACCAAATGAGACATTCAGCTGTTTGTTCTGTCCTCTCCTGAACTCATTAAAAATATAGCCAGAAGTCTGATGCCACGAGGAACCTTTATTGCACATTCTAAGTGTAAAAATAGCAGCTCTCACTGTGTTGCTGAGAGCACATATTAAATGGGCTGATGGGGAGTACTAGGGTCATGGTGACGGTGATTTCCTCTTGACTCTGTCTCCACGTAAGTCACATGGCAAGTAGGAAAGTAGACAATTTCATCTTGATGAAAGTATTTCTTTGCCAAGGAGAGTTGTAATAGGGCACAAAGCCCAAAATACTTATGCCAAATTCCTTAAATCATCCATTCAACTTAGAGAACAGTTATGATCTTTATAGATGCCACATGAAAGTAGTGAGATTGGCCTGAGAATTCACAGAAAGTAGAGAAAAAGCTGCCACTTTAAGCTCTCAAATTGATAGGAGAGATTTTTTTTCTCCTTTTAGTAGAATAGGGCTACAATTTTTCTGTAGTATAGCTTTCTATAGTGTATAGATTCTGCATGAATGGATCTTAATGTTAACTGCAGATAGGAGTCATTTTACAAGCTTTTAAAATACACCTAATGTCCTAGAGCCACTAATGCCATCTTGACATCCTTGATTAGAATGGAACCCATTATCAATGTGCTGAGGTTTTTTTTTTTTTTCAGCTTGTTTGTAATACTACTAAGGTTTAGTGCTTACTTGTTATAACTTAACTGATCCTACTAGCTCCCGTCATATCTTTATTAATCTTCCTGCAAGAACCACACTCAAGTTTGGGTAGCATCATTTGAATGGAATTCAAGAATCTCTGATGAAACTGTGAATTTAAGTCCCCCAAAGGAGGAATTATGTCTGAGGTCTTCCTTTGTGTCCTTTTGAATATTCTTGTACATTAATGTACAATTTTATTCATCAAGAGATTTAAAATTTATGGTGCTTACTTTGTTGTCCAGTACTTACCTATTCATAGAGTGGAACATTCCTTTTCTACATTTGATATACTCTTGTCACAATGTTAATTTGTCTTGTGCCTAATTTTTATCTTCATATGGGCCTTCTGAATCCTTATTTACAAACCTAAAATTCTGGAATGAAACTAAAAACTTGTCTACAGTGATAAGTTTAATTTTTCAAGAGATATTTAAGAACTATAATTTGTATGTCAAATTAAAGGATCATAACTTTAGAAGAATTTGAGCTTCTTGGAAAATAATATATTATTTTGTTGCGTTATACCCTAGATCGATGCAAACTTTTGACTAGGATTGAGGTTCTAAAACATCTTTGAAGAAATTCTCTTGTCTATTGAAACTTACTGTCTTATTGATTTCTGGTGGCCCTTCAGCTTTTAAAGGAAATTTTTCTATATTATATAAAAACTTACCCTTTTTCCCATTTCCCATAATAAAAATAGGCTCACTGGGCTAGGCCCCGCACCTGAATACCTATTAGTTTTTATACTTTCTGTTACTGAATAGAAAATATTCTACAGTGACAGTCATAATGCTTAATGGATTCCCGCTTGGAATACAAATGTAAATGACTAAGGAGCTTAATATTTATGGCTAGACTGCATCTCACACCACTAAGCCAGAATTTTATTTGGACAAGGAGAAGTCTGACACATAAGTGCCTATTTTATTTATTTTTAATTACTTTTATTGAGAAATAGCAATGAGACAGTTTCAAAACAGGTTAGTAGGACAGTTGCAATCATTAATACATTGCATATTGTTGTCTTCATAGTAGTTATTCATTGTACAAGATGCAGACATGATATCCTGTCCAAACACTATTAGTACAAATCTTCTCATTGAACTAAAAGAAAGTAGCTGTATATCTATCCTAACTAATTTATATGTACAGATATATTCTTTTTTCACTAAAAAATGGTCCTTCATTTTTTTTTTTTTTTTTTTTTTCTTTTTGGTGGAACCGGGAATTGAACTGAGGCCCTTGCGCTTGACAGGCAAGTGCTGATTCTACTGAACTATCTCCACGGCTCCTGGTCCTTCATTTATATCCCCATTTTTCGTTTAGTTTTGTCAGAGATGGGTATTCAATTGCCATTCAAATATTGTAGGTGCGTGAATTCAGCAAAATAATGCAGTATAGTCCAGTAGACCATAATCGTGGCTATTTTAATGCAAAACTATTGAGGAATTCTGCTTAAAATGTTGCTGTCCCATCATTATTATAAAAATTGTTATATATTTTCTTCTAATATTTCCCTAAATTGTTCTTGCTTCATAATCTATAATTGATGAAAACACAATTGTTTGTAATCTTGATAAGCTTTAGGATAAACTTTTTTTAAAAAAAATTCTTAAGTGTAAAATCAGATGACCAGATATGGAAAGATGATTCACATGTGAAATCAGGGATGGAACTGAACTCTAGTCGTTTTGGCAACACAATTCACCTGGTTTATTTATTTTTTTCTCTTTTTAGTTTTATTTATTTATGTACAGAGTAAGTAAAGAAATGCATGTCATATATTATTTAAAAGTATTCAAGGTTACACAAGCACGAGAAAGTTTCTCTTTCTTACAAGTTCCCTGGGAAATTTAGTGTTCTTCTATCTCCCAAAGCAGCCTGTTTTGGTTTGTTGAATTTTCCCCATCTCCTTCTCCTTTTCAGCAAGGTAGCTGTTTGCTTCTCTCCCTTGCCACTGTGCACAGCCCATTCAGGCCCCTGGCTTGCTAAATTGAATTACTTTGAATTTCCCATTGTCAGCTCTTTATGTTGCTTCCTGGATTTTCCTGACCACTTTGAGTTATACAGTCTTAGCAAGAAGTGTTTTAGAAAGGCCAGTGATGAAGGTCATGGTATATGTCTTATTCCCAATTGTTGTATTCTTAGCCATATAAGCTGCACAAAATTACGAATTATTTTATGGACCACAACAGTGAACTGCGATAGTCATGCTATTGTTAGAATATGCCTTGTCCTTCAAAAATTGAGTATTAATTTAATCCTAAGTATGAGATGATTCAGAGGAGCCCTTTAAGAAGTGGTGACTTCTCTAGTCTCTTATATAAATGAAATTCATGCACATGATTAATGGACTAATGTTGTAATGAGTTGCTTTGGCAGTGAACCTGATAAAAAATCCAATCAGTTAGGTTTCCTCTGTGTTCCTCCTTTCTCTCTTGCCTCTTCCATAGAGAATCAAATCTTCTTTTCTGTCTACCAGCAGAAAGGCCTTCACATGGTGTAGCCCTTTGACTTTGGACAAGAAAGACGAGCCCAAATAAATGCCTTTTCTTATAACTTGCAAGTCTGTGACATTGTGTTGCGAACAACAGAAGATGAAGTACCAAGATAGCTGAGGCTGCATTAGAAAGTCCTGGGTTTTACCTGGGAATGCAACTTGCAAGATACAAAGTGTTGAGTGCAATGAAATTGTGTTTTTGCTGCTGCTATTAGCATTACTCATATAAAATGCAAGTTATCGGGATACCAAGAAGGGTAAACCAGAGCCATAAGAAGATCCCTTGGTCTAGGGATCATAGCTGCTGGATGTGCATTGGGATTAATGCTATGGCTGGAATAAGATTACATTGGCAGCCTACCATGCTGCAGTAAGGGATGAGCACTGTGAAGATTTTCTTTTCTTTTCTTTTCTTTTCTTTTCTTTTCTTTTCTTTTCTTTTCTTTTCTTTTCTTTTCTTTTCTCTCTCTCTCTCTTTCTTTCTTTCTTTCTTTCTTTCTTTCTTTCTTTCTTTCTTTTTTTTTTTTTTCAGAACCAGGAATTGAACTCAGGCCCTTGGACTTGCCAGGAAAGCTCTTACTCCACTGAGCCATCTCCCCAGCCCTCTGTGGGGAGATTTTCGATCACTGAGGCTGTGCTCTTTAAGAGGACCATGGCACTTGTGTATTTCTTTTTTCTTCCTTTATATCTTGACCATGTGGTGAGTGTTTGGCCATGTGCTGCCATCATGGTAGCAAGGCTCTAAACAGTCCCAAAGGGACAGGGCCAGTAGACTGTGGAGTAAAAATTCCAAGATTGTTATGTGAACCAAAATAAAGTGTATCTCTTCCCAAGTTTATTGCTTCAGGTCTTCCTGATAGTTATAGAAACATGACTAGCATGGCTGATCATTAAATAGGAAATGAAATCCAGATTGAAGCTTACAAATGCTTTTAGGGAAGAGGAAAAAGAGAACCAAATATCCAAGCAGAAAAAAATAAATTAGTTCTATATTGTATTTTTTATTATAATTTTATTTTATTTGAAGACTGAAAACAAAAGCAAGAACAAATAACAGAAAGAAAGACAGAAACAGGGTACCATACAAAAATTAATGTTACAGATTTTCAAAACAAGAACAGCTGATTAACAATGGATGATATATTTTCTATTTTTATCATCAAATCTATTGCTCAGATTAATAGATATAGTTATGAAAGATTAGACATATGATTGAATGTTACTACTTGCTTTCAAGAAATCTTAAATTTTTTCTCTTTTCTCTTTTATTTTTTATTACTTTTTCAAAAAAAACTATTTTAAAGACAGTAATTGATACATTAGGAATAGTATGCATTTTGAAGACCAAGATGAAAGGTATTCAAGCATGGTTTTTGTATTATTTATTGCTGTCCTCTATTTAGTTGATTAGTTCATAGATATCAGAATACAGAGCTAGCCAAAGTGAAAATTCTATACATTAATTTTCAAAAAACTGATGGAAATAATTATTACAATTACCTCAGCCATCCTGTACATATATACTTGCATGCTTTCCCTCTACCTTTTCCCCTATCTTTTCTCCTTTCTCTCCTCTTCATTGTTTAATCCTTAAGTTCCATTTCTTTCCATTTTACTGTATCTGTTAAACCTCTCAGGTTTTGTTTCTTCTTTCAGGTTCTTACACTAGGGAGACCATATGATATTTACACATGTGGGTCTGGATTATTTCACTTATAAGTATAGCCTCTAGTTGCATAAACTTCTATATTATATTTTACTCATTTTTACAGTTAAAATAGACATTGAAAGGATTTAAATATCAAGTTTATTTTAACAACTATTTCAGAAATAAGTTAATCTGCATAGAACTGAAAAATGTGTATATCAAAAATAATGATAAAGTGTGAACTAACCTCAAAAATATCTAATGGACAAATGTATGAGGGAAATAAATGTGGAATCATTGTCTGTGGTGGACTGACAACTGGTGGTCAGCTTGTGACATCCGACTGAAGTCAGCCAGCTCCCTTAGGTAGGAGTGGGAGGACTATTTGAAGATTGTTGCCAGTAGCATAAGAAGAGGAACTAGAGAAGAAGCAGAAAGTTTGCTGGACGCTGATAGAAGCTATTGCAAGCTGTTGAGAAGCTGTCAGGAGAGGTTGATTTTCCTAGGAGAGCTTGTCATGCTGACTTTCCTGATAAGTTCTGCTGTTCTCATCACTAAAGGACCTTTGGACCTTGTTGTCCCTGAACAAGACTGCAGTTCATTTTGGGGAATCTCTGGTCCTCACTTTAAACATTGCTTCCTGCCTCTGGAGGGGAAGATGGTTCACTGCTCAGACTCCTAGAAAAGCTTGTCATGTTGACTTTCCTGATGGGAACTCAGTTGTTCCTATTATTGGAGGAACTCAGGAACAAGGAGCTGTTTCTGAAGATGGCTGTGGTACGTTTAGTGGGAGCTCTGGTTCTTACTTTGAGCATTGCTTCCTGGCTCCAGTTCAGATCCCTCAGCCTGATAGCATAGATCCTTCATCCCCCTGGCACAGACTTTTTCACTTCCACCACTGACTTTTTGGCCTTCTCGTTGCAGATCCATGAAATAGACCTGCATTGGATATTGTTGTGGTCTCTAGGCCTCCACTTGGACTCATGGGAAACATTGTTGTGGATTCCAGCTCTTCAGCTGGACTCATGCAGGACATTACTGTGGGATCCAGGCCCTCAGATGGATTCTTTGGTGTTTAGTGTGTGGACAGATTTCCTGCACTTTTGTATAGGATTCTTCGTGTGATTCGTTATAAAATAATCTTATAATTGAGGGTCCTTTAGTGTATTGTCTCCCTCGCAAAGCCCCAAACTATAACACTGTCTTGATCTTTATTACTATAACAAATGATTTATATCATGATGTTTACTTTCTTCTAAAGGTAAAGTCCAAAGAAACTGTTGAGTTGTTTTCCAAATGCAAGAGAAGAAAGTGGCCAGGACCTTTGGTGACTAATGTACCACTCTGCATTTTTGCATTAATTGCTGACAAGACCTGAAAGGCAAGAGTTAACTGTCTTGTAATAATTATATAGTTTTTGAGGAACTACCCGCTTGGGCCCCCCTCCTGTCCCTCTCTTAAACAGGAGCTTTCTTTCCCTCAATAAATATATTCTGCTCATAAAAATATAAAATAATTATATAGTTTTAACATTCCTAGTTCAACAGCAATTTCAGATATCTTGGAATTGGTATTTGCCTATTTCAAGTTTCTTTGCCCTGAACCATTTAGATGCAGGCACCACAATTAAAAGCTCACATACAGAACTTTTGGTTAGAGATGAATGTGTAGAGTAGTTTTCATATCAGACACAGTAGGGAAAGATGCGTTTGGGTACTTGAATTAGGTTGGGTATACTTTTTAAATAGGATTGATGTCACTAAGGAGTGAGTTGTACAGATGATTTATTTTCTCCAACAAAGCCATTTGAAAAAAAAGTTAGTGTGCAGAAAAGCAATACAACAAGGAATGAATCAGCCAGTACAACACTCCATTCTTATTTTGCTTGAAGTAACAGGTCAAACATACAGATTTTTTAAAAAATCTGACATGAGTCTAGGTGTTACATAAACTCTCTTTTAAACATGCTAATGTCTTTTCATTTGCTTATTATGACATACATTCACCTTTTGGTTATGAGATTTCCCTGTTGAAATGGAAACTGTCTCTTCATTTTAAAAGTGGTTGCTGAAGAAGAACCCTGGTTGTGTTATACATCTTCTTCTGTATTTCTAAGCAGAACAACAAAAGAATCCTCATCTCTGCTTCACAGGTGTGAGGGTGGTAGATGTGCCGTGCATGTGTCGTACAGCAAGTCAGAGCCCTGAGGACAGGGAGACTTTGGGCTCCTATGTCAGGATTCTAACTACGTTCATTTTCAACTCCACTTTAGTAATTGGGCTCTTTCCATATAAAAGATTTGAAGTCTTGGTGCTTAGGTGAGCTAGTTTAGTCAGGGTGGTGCTTAATTTCTGATTGAGAGCCCAGAACTACCTTCCTTCTGGAGCTGGGTTCTGCTGCTGAATGTGGGGAAGTAGAGCTGGAGAGCAGAGCTCCTTGGAGGTAATCAATTGTATACTGTTTTTATTTAATTAAAAAAATATGTCCTGTTCTTTCTTTTTGCCTCTTACTGCCCAGAGCATATGTCAGTAATGCTGAAAAATAAAACCAGAGGTTTATTGTGCTAACCCCTGACTTCCTTGGTTTGCCCTCAGTGATCACACGGTCTTGAGGGAGCAGTTGTTATCAGACTCGGCCTGTTCCCTTGTGAATCTATAAAGTCACTGCCAGCATTTCATTCCACTCTGTTCCATTTGCCAGTGCCACAAGCTTGCTTCTTGCTTAACGTATAAAGGCATTCTGAGCATATTATTGTTAATCCAGGGGTGCATTAATGATGATTTTAAAGTTCTGTCATAGCCCCCCTTTTCTACATGATAAGAGGCTCCAGAGCTAGGCTTGTTGAATGAGGAGGTATCATTGCTTAATTGGACTTTAGCAATTTGGTTTCTTGTATAGAAAAGATTTGAAGTGTGGGGTAAGACTCAGTGCTATAGCTTGTGCACAGAATGCATAAGACCATGGGTTCAATCCACAACATACAAGCACACACAAAGGTATGTCAGAATGCATTCTGGGTCTTGGCTGAGTTCTTGATTGTGATGTGAAAAAAAGAAAAGGCAGAAATCAATTGGAAGAATGCTGTAAAGGAAAGGCCACTCCTGTGGTCTCACTGTATCTCACCCATAGGTCTTATCATGTCCACCTGAAACTGAGATGGTAGAATGCATTCTTTTTTTTCTTGTATGCAGACTTGGGAATATTCTGCTCTTCATTGTGTTTCTACATTACCTGAAACAATGTTGAGCCTAAACTGTAGAATCTATTTAGTGTTGAGTCAGTGAAACTTGTTGAATATTGGAACCATGATGCAGGATAGCATCCATATTTTAATTTTGGTTATTTCATCAAGAAACTTAATCCACAGTATGGCCACTCACTTCTAGGAGGCACTAGGAGGCACTCTGAGAATCTGGCCTATTGGTTGCTGTAGCATGAACATTTAGAAATGAAGAATCACTTATTAATTAGAAGAATTTACAGCTCTAAGTACTTTTCCAAATGCAGCTCCAAGCTTACTAAGAAACTTGCCTATTGGCACCTAATTTTAAACCTCAGAACTTCTTAAGCAGCATCATTGCCTTGGTGTAAGTATCTGACAAATTGCATGTAGATTTCTGTGCAGCAAGAAGACTCGGGGCCAGGGATGTAGCTCAGTAGAAGAAGCACTTGCCTGGCAAGTGCAGGGGCCTGAGTTTAATCCCTGGTACAGAAGAAGAAGAAGAAGAAGAAGAAGAAGAAGAAGAAGAAGAAGAAGAAGAAGAAGAAGAAGAAGAAGAAGAAGAAGAAGAAGAAG
>NW_004524664.1:7137972-7144766 GCF_000260255.1 Octodon degus | reverse complement strand
GAAGGCTAGGACATCCCAAGTCATGCCAATTAGGCTACTGACAGGACCTCTTGCAGGGAAAGATCTTTTGCATCTTTGTAGCCAGCTAATGAAGAATCATTTGAGCAAATATTTTTGCTACTTTTTTAAACAAAAAAAACCTTGGACTTAAAGAAGCCCCCGTAGATGTTAAAAAGCATTAATGACATGTACAACCCTGGAAAAACTCCTCTTGGTTCGAGATTTGCAAACAAGATTGGACCTCCTAAGAAACTTCTCACTACAGTTAACCAACATAGCATTTTCTCTTCCTTCTTAGTTCCCCTCCAGTGATGCCTTTCTGTATGCTTAATGAAATACTCACCCATGTGGTACTATTTCAACTGCCTTCAAGTAAGATATGGAAATAGGGCTCAGGATAAAGTAGCTGCTACCTCCATTAATTTGAATGTAATTAGCTTGAAGTCTGTAGAAGCCACAACTCATGAATAGATTAGCAGATGGTTTTGTGAAGACACCATTCTAGTCAGGAGCCAGATGTGCTTCCTATCTTTTCCTTCTTCCCTCACTAGGCTACAGTTCAGGATGTAAGTGAAAGAAAAATAGCATAGTGATGCCTTATTAATTAGATGTCATCAATACTATGGGTTATTCTAGAGAGACTGCTATTTCACCTCATTGGAAGCAAGTGTATTTCTCTAATGCCATAGTAGAGAGCTGGTGCACCCAGGAGAGCTATAAAAATCATCATTATATAAAGTGCCTGACAATTCAAGTAGGATACTGGTCAGAAATGATATGTGACTTACTTTGTTCTGACATTACCAAAGACTTTGACTAAAGTTATGGGTGGGTTATTGCTATCATTCCCCTGGCAGCTGGCCCTAGGCTCAATGCTAAAGGTAGAAAGCGACCCTCTTCCCCATCCTATGTCCTGTCCCTCCTCTTTGACTTCCTCTGGGAACTCTTGCTACAAACTACCTTTTCAACCTTCTTTGCTCTCAAAAAGGTTATGCCATTAATAGAGTTTTGAATATGCTTCCTGTGCTTATTTTTCTCAAAAGAACTTAGGGTTCGGGGAGGGAGCTGGGCCTTAAGAACCATGCAGAGCTCCTCCATGGTCTAGGTCTAAAGTGGCACAGTCTGAGGTTCCAACTCCTCGACTGCTCTGTGCATGGATGGTACTCTGTGCTCTTCCAGCTTTGGTCAGAGGGAGCCTTGGCATTTGGTGGAGGGCCTGACATGTGACTGTGACAGGAGTGAGGAGGAAATTGTCACATCCTCAGGTCTGGTGTAAGCCCAGCTGATAAAGGAAGGCACTTTTGTTATTGATAAATGACTCTTCAGATCCTACTAAAGAGAATGATAGAATAATCAGGGTCCCTCCATGTAGAGTCTTTAAACTATGCTCTGATAAATGAGAACTGTTTGTTCATTGTATAGCAGCAATGTTGTATAAGAACTGGTTTTATGATGAATAACTATTCAGCATTGATGGCATTCTCTGCTTACCAAAAAGCCATAAAATATGTATTCACCTTATATGCATACATGATAAATATATGTATAAATATATATATACATACAATACATAAGAATAGTATACCATTAGATTATATAAGTGCAATAAATAATAAGTATATAAATATATAAGAAATATATTTATACATTAAATGTATTTGTATATTGTCTTAATATATATTTAAAATTCTATATTTATATATGGTATATTTATATATTATCTCATATTAAATATATAGAAATATATGATAAATATATACATATGTGTATATATGCATGTATATTGATGCATATTTAAATAATGCCTATATAAATTTATATATACGCATGAATGTAAAAATTCTGGAGAAGCAGAAAGAGTATGCCCCTAAAACTACCCTACAGATTTAGATTACTCTTCATTAGCCTCAGCTTTATGCTATAATTTATCTCTTGAAAATAGCGTAGGGAGCTAGGGTTATCTACTTCCTTTGTTAAACATGTGCCTATCATCCTTTTTAATTTTTTTGTTTTTGAAACAGGATCTTGATATGCAGTTCAGGCTGTTATTTATTCATTTTTCCTATGTGTTTAGTACAGGGTCTACAGGGTTTCACTACAGAGTCATAGTGATCGTCCCGTTTTCAGTCTCCCAAGCACTGGGATTGAAGGTGCACCACCACAACCAGTCTAAGTCACAGTCTCAGTGCGTGGTGAGGGCAGGGCTGGCATGGCAGGCCTGAATCTGCTGAAGCCTTGCTTTGATCCATTGAGCTATCTGGCCAGCCCTTAGGCCCTGTGTCACTGAACACACTAGTTAGGCCAGTTTGGCTTTGAACTCGAAGTGATCCTTCTGCATCAGCACTATGATTGCTGGGATTACAGGCCTGCACCAACACAACCAGCTTTATCAGCTTTCTTAAGGAATATATTTGATTCTTCTGACAACAAGCAAATCAAAGAGCAAATAGTTAAAAGTAAGACTAATTTAAAGAGAAATTTAAACTTAGCATATTAATTCACTGTCTCTGCAGTAAGCATTTATAAACAAAATAAAACTTTATAGCAAAGTAAGAGAAAAACTATACTTAACATACTGTATCATTATCTCCAAAGTGTTTAGTACAATACCTAGACAAAAAAATTGTTTTCTAAAAATAAATAATAGTACAAAACTTGCTTTTCAGTGAACCAAGAGAAACTAGTAGTATAAATCAACTAATCAGCAAACATACTAAAATAGTTTTGAAACAATAGAATAATTACTTTGAGGAATGATTTGAACTCCCTAATTTCTATTTTTTTGTTTTTCTCTTTATTGTGTGCATAGTGTGTGTGTGTAGGTGTGTGTGTGTGTTGCTGTTTGTGTATGTCATAGAGATTGAGAGATTCTTCTGTAAGGGAAACCATGAGATATTTGAGATATTTAACCCTTTGTGTCAGACTTACATCACTTACCAAGTGTTGTTCTCAAGTTGCATCCATATACGTATGAAAGACTCAAGTTTATCTTTCTGTATCACAAAATTATGTATACATCCCACATTTCCCTTATGCAGTCATCTGCTGATGGGCAGATCTATGCTATTGCCAAGATCTGGCCGTTATAAACATGGGTGTGAATGGACCCCTGCAATATAGTTTTATTTCTTCACAGAAGTCAATCCAGAGGGGGATATGCATATCAAGAACAATTTCTAGTTTTAATTTTTTGATGAATAACACTGATTTCCATAGTGGTTTTACTTATTTTAATCCCACCAATGATATATGAGAGTTACTTTTTCCCCCCACATCCTTACCAGCATTTGTTTTTAGGTGATAGCCATTATTACTGGGATAAGATGATGTGTCAGTGTAGTTTTAATTTGCATTTCTGTAATGGCCAACAATTTTTGACTTTTTTTTTTCATGTCCTTGTTGGTCATTTGTACTTCTTCTGTGAAATGTCTATTCATTTCAGTTGTCTAGTTTTGATTGGATCTTTCATTTTGGGGAGTCAATTTATTCTACTACTTCATAGATTCTAGATATTAGTTCTCTGTGAAAGAGATGGCAAAATATTTTTCTGATTGTATAGATTATCTCTTGGTATGTCTTTCCCATTTCTGTGCAGAAGCTTTGAAATTTGGTATGCATATATGTGTTGAGTCTCTGTATTATATCTTGTGCCATTTGGTTTCTGCTCAGAATGTCATTGTGTATGCCTATGTCTATGTCTACAAAAGTTGTACCTGTTTAATCTTGGAGCAGATTGTTTCTTTTTTAACATTTAGATCTTTGATCAATTTTGATTTTTATGCAGTGCATGGTGAGAGACATGGGTCCAAAGTTATTCTAATATGTATTGATATTCCAGCACCATTTATTAAAATGATATCTTTCCAGCAGTGTATGTTTTGGCCCCTGGTCATACATGAAACAGCCATCTGTGGCTGGTGATAGTTCTGTTTCTTCTATTCTGTCTCATTGATCCACATGCCTGTTTTTGTGCCAGTACCGTGGTGTTTGAATCACTATAACTTTACGTGTAGTTCCAGGTGTGGGATTGTAAAACAACCTGCTTTTTTTTGAATTAGGACTGCTTTTGTTACTCTGGGTTTCTCCCAGTAAGGTTGCTTTTTCCACCTCTGAACAATACATTCATTATTTTAATTTGGATTGCATTAAATCAGTATATCTTTTTTTAGAATTATAACAGTTTTGGTAATATTTTCTGCCTGTCATGGAACAGAAGATATTGTTCAATTTTCTGACATTCTCTTTGATTTCCTTTATAGAATGATATAATATTTGCTGTACAGGTAGTCTCATTTCCTTGGTTTGATTAATTACTAAGAAAATAATTTTTGATGATACTGTGAATGAAATAGTTTTCCTAATTCTCAATAAGTTTATTATTAGTGTATTGAAATGTTTATCAATAGTGTTGATTTTGTATTCTCCATTAGTGAATTTGTTTATTAACTGTAGGAGTTATTTTGTGGGCTTCTAAGTAAAAGGTGTTTTAATTAAAACAGCTTATAGTATCTGCAAATAATAATTCTTTGATTTTGTCTTTTCTTAAACCTATCCTTTTTCATTTATTTCTTTCTCTTCCTTCATTGATCCAACTAATATTTTAAGGGCTGGTTTTATTAAGAGTGGTGATTTTTGTCCTGTTCTTCATTTTAGAGGGAAACTTTCAGCTTTTCACTATGTAATATGAAATTTGAAATACATTGATCATAAATGACTTTTATCAGATTGAGATAAAGTCCTTCAACAGGCTCAGGAGCCGGGGATTAGATCCCCTAGCCTGCAGTGCCGACCCTACCCCCAGAGTGCGTTGAGAGGCTGTAAGCAGGTGGATCATTGTGAGTCTGATCTAGTAGTGAGACCCTGAATGCCCTGTAGACTCTTCCCTAAAATACAAAAAGAAAGAAAGAAAGAAAGAAAGAAAGAAAGAAAGAAAGAAAGAAAGAAAGAAAGAGAAAGAAAGAATTTCAATGCCTATTTTCCTAAGGATTTTTTTTTATCATAAATGTATGTTGGTGGGTTTTTTTTTTTTTTGTTTTTTTCTGGGGAACTGGGGGTTGATATCAGGCCCTTGCACTTGCCGGGGATGCACTTATTCTACTGAGCCATCTCCCTGGCCCCTAAATGTATGTTGACTTTTGTCAAAGTCTTTTTGCCATCTCTGTTAAGATGATTATGTGATATTTTGTCCTTGGTTCTATTGATGCGAGAATTTCAGTTTATTTATTAGCGTGTGTTGAACCATCCTTGCAACTGTGGGATGAAGCCTCCTTGGCCATGTCTATTATCTTTTGGTTGATTTATTCTATATTCTGTATCTTGTAAATGACTTTTGAATCTGTATTCATTAGATAGATTGCCATGTAGTTTTGTTTCTTTGTTAGGGATTTGTTCTTTTTGTTATTGGTAGCCTTGGATAATGAATTTAGAGCTACCCTTTCTTTCTTGATTTCTGTGAAAAGTTTTAGGTGTGTTTCTGTTAGACATCCTTGTAGATTATGGATATGAGCCCATCATATGTTGGGTGCTTTTGGTTTTTAATAACTGGTTCAATTTTATTGTGTATTTTTATGTTGCTCTACATTATTTTTCAGCCTTCTTTGTTCAGTATTGTCCATTTTTAGGTACCTTGTAATCTCTGTATTTCTTCAGAATTCTCTATTTTTGGGATAAGCTGATATTTCTTTGTTCACTTTTTTTATTTAGCTGATCTATTTGTGATAGTGAGGGATTGAGATCTACCAGTATGCTTGTGTGATCATTTATATCTACTAGTGTTGTTTTATTAAACTAGATGCAGCATGGTTTGGTGCATATGTGCTTACAACTGTTCTCTTCTTATTGAATGGTTCTATTGACCACCATGTAATGATCTTGTCTCTTATGTCAGCTTTGCTTTGAAGTTCACTTCAACTAAATATAGTATACCTACTCCCACTTATTTTGAGGTTCCCATTGCATAGAATGTTGTTTCTCATCTTATATTTTAGTCTGCAATTTTTGTGTGAAATCTGTTTCTTTTATACAGCACACGATAGGATTTTGGTTCTGCATCCATTGTGCTAAGCTGTGTCTTTTACTTTGCTAGTTATAACTTATAAGTATTGACTTCATCCTGTCATTGAATTATTTTCCTGTGTCTTCTGGTTCTAACTTACTTCCTAGACCTACCCAATGCATTCATTTCATTGGATTTTTTTTCATATTGTTAGCTTCATTGTCTGCTTCTAACATATCCTTGGGAATTGTTTTAGTGTGTTCATTTTGTGGCCATCATTTTCTTTAGGTTCTCTTTGTCGTGCAAATATTTTATTTCAGCATCAGTTTTGAAAAATATAACAGACTGACTTTGAACTTATTTTCTTTTAGAGCGTTAAAAATTTCATTCAAAGCTCTCCTCTCCTTTGTGGTTTGTGTTGTGTTCAGAAGTCTGTTATAATTCTGGTGGCTTTTCCTGTGTAGGTGATCCTTCATTTTCTTTAAGAAAACAACTTCTAAGATTTTATTCTTGTATTGTATATCTGGTATTTTAACGATTATGTGCTGTGCGTGATTTTTATTTTTTCTGACAGTGGCTATTCAGGGTTCTATCCTCACATGTATGTTAATTCTCTGCATATTAAATTCATTCTCTTTGAAATTTTAAAGAATATTTATTTTCGAGACCCAGTCCTAGCCCAGGTCCGGTGAGTGTGCGGAGAGCTTCCTGCTACCCTGCGCCGGCGGGACCAGTCCCAGCCCAGGTGCAGAGTGGGCCAGGCCCTCTCCCAGCCCCCTGGGCCACCCCCCACCACTCC
>NW_004524664.1:7103099-7133161 GCF_000260255.1 Octodon degus | reverse complement strand
ATTTATTTATTTATTTATTTATTTATTTGATACAGGGTCTCAGTTCGAAGTTCAGACTCATAGTGATCCTCTTGTCTGAGCCTCTCCAGTGCTGGCATTTACAAGTGTGTGCCACTACTCCCGATTTCAGAGCTCGCTCAGCATGTGGTAGCAAGAATTAAAAACTCGGGTCTTATGCTTGCCAGGCAGGTGCCTAGACTGCTGAGCTATCTCCCCAGCCCCCTAAAAAATTATTAAGAGCAGCACTATTTAAAATATTTTTTTGCAAATCCCTTTAATACCTGACTTAATAGCAGCTCTATTACCATGTTTGTTTTCCGGTTCACATGTGTGGCCTTCTTCAATA
Organism: Octodon degus; assembly: GCF_000260255.1. Lineage (NCBI taxonomy): Eukaryota > Metazoa > Chordata > Mammalia > Rodentia > Octodontidae > Octodon > Octodon degus. Next base: position 7,132,815 of record NW_004524664.1, on the reverse strand, counting down.
TTACACAGAACTTTGACAAATACTAGTTTCTTAAAGTTTACTTGAAAATAATTTTTTCCTTTGTATTAAGTGCAAGGTCTAAAGGGTCACACCATGTAGATCAGACTCATAGCGATTCTCCTGTTTTCAGTCTTCCACGTGCTGGGATTACAGGCAGATTACAGGCATGTGCCACCAAGCCCAATCTCAATCACCATCTCAGTGTGTCCTGGGGGCAAGGCAGGCTGGCATGCTGGGGATCTAGCTCCAGCCACTGCACTCTGCCTAAGCAGGTACTTTTTAGTCTACTGAGTTATTAGGCTGGCCTGCAAATAAATTTAAAACCTTACCAGTAAATTTTTCTACTGACCATGCTTTATCTTATATTTTGCTTAAGGTGTTTTTTTTTTTTATGAGAATTGAACTCAGGGCCTTGTGCTTGCCACAAGGCACTATGCTGGTAAGCTACATCCTTGGCCCCATCTAATATTTTCAATGCATCATTAATCCATTTTTCAAACATTATGTATTGATTACTTAGGAAACTGGGGATAGCTCAGTAGCATAGGCACCTACCTGGCACGCACAAGGTCCCAGGTTCAAATCCCAGTATCAGGAAAAAAACATTCTGAAATTGATCATTTAGAAAATAATTACCTTATTGCTTTCTACAGAGATTTTCAATATAAAATATAGATTTCATTGTATATGTTTTTAAAATCACGTTAATTGAGCTAGACATGGTGGTATACACCTATAATCTCAGCACATGGGAAGCTGAGGCAGAAGGATTGCAATTTTTTTGGAGGGGTGTAGTAGACTCTGTATAGTTTAGCCTGGCTTTAAATTCACTACACAGCCTAGGCTAGACTTGAACACAAAATAATCCTCCTGGGACTATAGACATGAACCACTATGTCCAGGCTGAGGACTGCAAGTCTAAATCCCACCAAGGCACAATACTGTATCACAAGATGAAGAAATAAAAAGGGTTGGGTATGGGTTCAGGGCGAAGGCCCTGTTTTCAAACCTTTGTCAATGACAAAAAAGTCAAATCATATTCGTTAATATGATCAATAATCAGATCTCATTAGTCTTTAGAGTACTGAGAAGAAATCATGCACACACAAGCAGGGAAGTTTTGCAAATTGGCTTTCCTCAAGACAACCATTACATATTGCATTGCAAAGATGTGCACTTCCCTTTTTTGCCAGAACATACTCAAGATTTAAGATTTAAAAAATTGTTACTGTTTCAAGGATATTCTGAAGTGAACTGATGTTTTTTCTTTTATCCCTGTCTATGAATGCATGGTGTTAAATATAATGATGGCTATCACAGTTGGTGCCCTACCTTGATTTACACTAAGGCTCCAACAGTTCTGCTCATTATTTCTTTGCATCATGTGAGCAACAACGCAGTGAAAAGATAAATAACATCTTTTTTTTTTTTTTTTTTCTTAAATGTATGTGCTAGAGGGCCTCACTACCCAGCTCTGGCTCCTCATAGTGATCCTTCTGTTTTCAGACTCCCCAGTGGGATCACAGGGTTGTGCCACCATACCCAGTCTCAGTGACTGCTCAGTGCCCAGGGGTGGGGCTGGCATGGCATGTGGTGCCAGAGATCAAATCCTGGTCCCTGTGCTTGCCTAAGCAGGCGCTTCATCTGCTGAGCTATCACTGCCAGCTCACATCTTGATATACAATTTCTTTTAACCCTGTGGACCTTCTAAAATGTTCTCTAGAACCCAGTGGTGCACATACAATGTTAAGAACTGCTGGCCTAGAAAGCTGTTTATTTGCCATAAGTAGTAAATTCCCTAAATGTTATTTAGCAAACAACTAAATTTCTGAAAACACATGAGGATGTGTGGAAATAGCTGAATGGCACTGTGTCCACCTCAGTTTGATTACTGGTACCAAAATATAAAAATAAAACATGAGTTACCAGTTTTCAAGATACTAATGTTCAAATAATTTTCTATATTTTTTGCCTGAAACATTACCAGTTGATATTGAAATTTCACTATATAATAAAGCAACAGACTGTCTTTTATCTAAAGTGGGCATCTCACAATTTTTATTCTCCTTAGTGTTCCTTTTAATGTATTTTATCAACTAGTTGAAAATGTGAATGTCTCAATGAACTGAAATGTCCTCCTCTTTCCAGCACTGAGCATCCATAGATGAATATTCAGCAAAGTACTTCATCTCTGATATCAAAAGATCTCGTGGCAAATAAAATCTTCTTTCAAATTTTTTCCTTTATCACATACAAGAATCACCACTTTTGGTCCTTCACATTCTTCAGTCTTTTCTCTGCCATTGTGAGTAGTACAATTTTCACTTTTTGAAGAACAATTCCTTGTGGAAGCTATACTATGTCTTCCTGTTTTGGAAACTGCATCATGACCACCTAGAGTCTCTTGAAAATCTTTGTATGTGTCAAGAAGTGAAGACTTGATGTACATGGCTAAAGTTTCAACAGGACCCTCACCAGTGGCCATTAGGGGATTATACTGATTGTCCTCAGGGGAGCTTCCACCACTCTTTAGGTCATCAAACCTTTTTGCACACTCTTTGCGTGTTACTCCAGGTACAAGTTTTGCAACGCTTTCCCAGTTGGTGGTCTGAGGGATTCTGATTAATGGATAAAGGATCATGTTCAATACCATTTGGTTGTTATTTTTCAGGAAATTGTTTTTTTCTGAATATCCATGACTCATCTTTTGGAACTTATTGAAGGGTCAGAGCTCAATAAGTTGTTTGTGTAGATTCCAGAGGTGGACTGTCCAAAGTTGTGCCCAGTTTAATTATTTAAGGTATTATCTGGTTCAGGTAGTATCTGTGCTTCAGTTTTCTCATCTCAACGGGGCCACGGAGGCCCTTCCTGCACCTCTGTCACCCACAACAGCAAGTGCCCACCCACTGTCTTGCCAAGGAAGGAACCCCCATGACCCAGTCTGCCACCCTGGCGCGAGGCCCACATGCGCCTTCCACCCAGGCATCCACTTTAAAGTCGCCTTAAATTCTTTTTTCCACATTTCAGAAGATTTCTGCTATTGCTTCTGAAAACTGGTTTTTAATGCCTTTCGTGATGTCTTATTATCCATTAATTTCAGTCACTATTAATCTTCTATGAATCATTTTGCTGCTGTGGATCTATTTTTTTTTCTCTTGTTTTTAAGGTATGGCTCATTAACTAATCACTGACCACAGCCCTGTCTTCAGACCTAAAACTACTATGTTCATGTTGGTAACTTCTAGGGACTGGAGATACAGTTCACTGGCACAGCTTCTGCTTAGCAAGTGAAAGAAAGAAAGAAAGAGAGAGATAGACAGACAGACAGACAGACAGACAGACAGACAGACAGACAGTATTTCTCTTATGCTGCTGATGTTTTCAATCCTATTTTTAATCTCCTGATTGCTCTTTGGAACTATTTTAGGGACTCCCATTTTCATCAGTGCTGGAAATTCGTATTTTGCATTTCTTTCTTTTACTGTATTACAATTTCATTAGTGTCTTCTCTTTACTTACTGATCATTTGTTTCATTAGATCATTATCTGGTTTGCTGTAGCTTCTTTAAATTCACCAAGCACTATATTGAACTGTTTCACCTCCACCAGGCTTTTGTGGTGTGTGGTATATTATTTCCTTTCCTTCAGTGGCTCTGAAAGTTTTAGGGAAGTTGAGAGTTTTGTAGGTATTTTGTTGGCTATTCTTTTATGCTTCTGTTTTTCAGTTTGTCATTTGTGCTGGTGTTTTGAGTTTTTGGTCCAGCAACTGTTTCTTAGGGTATGAACTCTAATATTATATATGGTTCCTAGGCAATTCATCCATTAATATACAGAAATACTGTGCTATATCACTGGCTTTTATAGTAATGTTGCTGACAACAATGGCCACAAATATCAAGTAGATAATGAGAAGTCATGAGAGTTACTGACCTTAAGCAAAACAGAAAGGCCAGTCATTACAGTGAAGACACTTAGCTAATTTAAATATTGACCAATAGTAATTCAGACCACTAATTGCTGCTCTATATATGCAGTGATTCAAAAGCTCATGTAATTCCACTAAATTTTAATGTCATTGAACTAAATGCATGTTATTTTCTTTATATCTCTTGTGAAGGGTAACACTGTCTTAGTTACATTTCTCATTTCTGAAGTAAAATATCCAATGTGAAATTAAGAGAAAAAAGTTTATTTTGCTCACAGTTTGTAGATGTTTCAATCCATAGTCAGCTGGCTCTAAGGCAGGGAGTTCGGGCAGAAAAACTTTGCAGAGGATAAACTGTTCATAGCAGGCAGAAGGCAGAAAAGCAAACAAAGGATGACCACAGATCTTTCTGTCCTTTATATTCTGCCTACTCTACTTAGAGCAGGTAGCACTGCTACCCTTAATCCAAGTACCCTGATACAAGCACTGCATCATGAATCAATTCCTCATTGCACAATCTAAGTCAGGCCACCTCTGTCATAGCCCTGCCTATGACTGCATGACGCTTTAGCTGGACATCTAGATACAAGATATAACATTCTGTATCTGCCCCCTGCAAATGACCCATGGATAAGTCTTCATGTAAAAAGATGTTTAGTTCATCTCTCAGAGTTACCGAATCCTAACAGTTGCAGCATTGCTGAAAAGTCAAAGTCTAAAGTCTTTTCTGAGATTTATGGCAAACTCTTACCTGTGAACCCCTGTACAAATGAAAACAAATATGGGCACTTTTGACATTCAGTGGCACAAAATGGACATTTTCATTTCAAAAGTTACAAAGAGGAATATAAGGGAATAAGTCTAAAGCAAGCCCAAAATTCAGCAAAGTTTCACTTTCAGTATCCCTTGTATTGTGTGGCAAGGTGTGAAGTTCAGAGGGTTGGCTCTTCCCCTGTGGCACTACTGGTGGTTGTAGCTCACATGACTTATCTGTTTGGCTAGCTCTGCTAACTCCTTGCAGATTTCCTCAGGTGATCCACATGCCTGACTACTTTAGACTTCTGCGGTCTCTACTGCACCTTTGGGTTCACATTCACAGCCTCACACATTCCCCTCTCAGGGTCACATTGCATGCGCTCTAAGGCATACTTTGAAAATCTGGGTGGAAGCCCTTCTGACCCCACAACTCTTTTATTTTTCATTTACATAAAGCTAGCACAGTGTGGATGATGTCATTGTCTACTCCCAGCTGGGGCAGTAGCCATGGCTACAGGGTTTGAGCACCTGGATCCTTGAGCACAGTGAACCCAATCCAAAGAAATTAATTCTCTTGGTTATTGTCATGCTGAAACATGGTGTTCTGGGACTCTCTTTCAAAAGCAAAGTTTTTCTTTTCTACAACCCTGAAGCTGCAAAGGCTGGAGTCTTGCTGGTTCTTGTGAGCTTTTCTAGCCAGACTCACATACTTTGAATCATTCTTTTGGGCCCTGTGCTGTTAATTCTCAACATAAGTGTGGAGAAAATCCCCCATCAGTAGCTGTGCCACAGTCTCAATATTAGACTGTCTTGAAATTTCTTCCACTAATTAAATTAGTCTATTGGCTTTAATCTCAGTCTCAAGCAAAGTCTTTGGACATGAGAAAGATTCACACAAACTTTCTATAAAGTCATAACACACATCATCTGGAGCATAACAATCAATGTAGTCATTCTCCCAAGAAAAAACCCACCCAATCCTAATTTACTGGTTGAATTTCTGTCAGCCTCTGGTCTTCTGAGCTGTGACCAGAATCTCCCATACAGAATTGTCTAAATCAGTCCAGCTCTATTTTTTTAAGTCCATATCAGTATTTCCAGAACTTTCAAAACTCCTCCCAAAGGCTCCTAAACCACATGATCAAGTCTAGTGGCATCAATAACCCTGTTTCTCTATTACAATTCTGTCTTAGTTTCTGTACTCATTGTTGAGATAAATACCAGGTGCTGAAAGTTAAAAGGATGAAAGGTTTATTTGGCTCACAGTTTGTAGATGTTTCAGTTTATAGTCAGCTGGCTCCTAGGCAAGGTGGATGACAGATATGGATCACAGAGGGAAGCAATTTATGGCAGACAGAGAAGAGCAAAGCAAGCAAAGGACCACTGCAGCTCTTTCTGTCCATTATATCTTATTCAGGCTACTCAAGGTGGGTAGCACTCACACTCTTAAACAGAAGTGCCTTTGTTCCCAGCATTGCACCATAAATTAATCCCAGTGTCACATACGCTAGACCGACCTACCTCTGAAAAAGCCCTACCTACGATTGCATAAAGCTTTTGGTAGACATCTAGATATAAGCCATAGCACCTGTCAAATCTGCTGTCCAAGTATGGCATGTAGGCCCTGTAATCCTTCTGGTCTAAGCCCAAGCCAAGCACTCTAGGTGCCAGGTTAAATAAGGGAAGACCCTGAGAGATTCTAAGAGATCCCTATTTAACTCTACCCATCTTCAATCTTGTTTCCTAAGGCCATCTCTCACCTGTTGCCTTTAGAATGATGGCGCTTTAATTTTTGGGTTTTTTTTTTTTTTTGCAGCAATGTAATCCTAATATGAAAATCTCCTTCTGTGTCTTGGTCTCATCTACAATCAGATCAGTCCTTTGGTTGTCACCACTACTACCTCATTCTAATCAGAAACCCAAAGCATAATTGTTTAAGATCTGGTAGTTTAGCTGCTCTCCTGCCTTTGACATGGTTTGTTGTGGCCACTGGGCTGGTGATAGTGTCAGTGAACACAAGGTACCTTTCTGCTTCCACCCCCTGTGTGGCTCCCCTGAGGCCCAACAAGTGAATTTCAATTGACTTTGAAAGATATGAGATAAAAATCAAACTTGGAATGGAATAATTAATAATACACCATACCTAATTTTTCATGTTATTAAGAAAATATTTTTTTTAACTCACAACCTTAGTCAGAGTGCCTTTGTTTCCAGCATTGCACCATAAATTAATCCCTGTGTCACACATGCTACACCCAACATTTTGCTCATTTTGCATGGTCAATGATTGTGAGTGTATGTGTGTGTGTACATGCATGTGTGTGCATTGAAAACCCAGTAGATGTGCCCTAGCAGTATTTTTCTTTTCTGAAAAGCAGAGACCCAGCCTCCTTCTGGTACTTGGAGTTTCTTCCAGTTGTAGCAAACTGCTCTATGGCCTCTTTCCTGGGAGCTTGTGGTACATGTAAAGGCAACAGTTGGCCAGGTGTTAATCAGACTCTCTGGAAATGTCAGGAATGTGCTCATGAAAATATGTCATGCCTAGAAATAGGTTGCCAAGGGCAGGCCTTCATCAGGACGTGGATCAGTTTCTCCATCTCTATTTTGGTGAGCAGAGTGTTTTGACTCCATCCTGCCGTGGGTGACAGTTTAACTGTTCTCAAAAGGGACAACACTCTCACAATATCATTAAATATGTAAATCTAGTTGCCATGCTTTGTTGAAGACTGATCATTGGATTCAATCACTGATAAGCCAAAAAATTCATTTCCATGGTAGGAAATGAGAAGAGATGATGTCCCTTCTGTGAATGATCAAGTTCCATTTCCCTACAAATTTGATTAACAGACACATGAAAATAGTTTTTCATATTTGACCAAAACCATGCTGGTTTTGTGTATAAAAAATGTGTGTGTGGCTATGTACTGTCCTAGAGTAACTAAGGAGTGGACAAGCATGGTGGTACACACTTGTCGTCGCAGCACTCCAGAAATTGACACAGAACAGTTGCCAAAATTTGAGGCCAGCCAGGGTTACAGTGATGAGTACCAGGCCAGCCTGAATTGCCCAGTAAGATGTTGTTGCAAACAGAAGTAAATAAATAATTATGGAGGATAAATGTGCCCATTTTTATTGAAAATCCATGTTTATTTCAGGTTCTTTATAGCAATATTTTCAGTTATTTTCATATATTATCTATTTTATACTTCAGAAACTGATTGAAAAATATTATTTTAATAGTTCATTTTCAAAGTACATATTCCTTCCTGTGTTTTGATTTGCATTCTGTCTTGGTCTGTCTTCTGTTGCTATCACCAAGTATCTGAGGCTGGGTACTCCAAAAAGAGAAGATGTTTATTTATCTTATTGCTTGGAAACTAAAAATTCCAAGCAGCCTCTGGGGACCATTGGGTTCTATGCCATGACAGATGGCAGGAGTGTGTTTGAGGACAAATCATGGGTGAGACAGAAACACAGAAGATTGAGGAAGAGGCCATTTTGCCTTTTGTAACATTCTTGTAGAAAGTAACTTACAAGAACTACATTAATCTCTTCCAAGGTCAGTGACTGCAGTGACTACAACTGGGTTTACCTCTTCAGAGCCCCACCACTGCTCACATACTGGGCAGCAAGATTCTTACATGTGAACTTTTGGGGAACAAATTCAAGCCACAGCATATTCGTTTTCATTGAAGTGAGAAGACAGCAATTACCTGATCTGAGGATCGCAAACATTTATCCCACAAGGAGAACACAAAATATTTTGTTTGTGGAAGTTTGATTGTGGTTGTTTTTTTCTCTTTTTTCCTTTTTGTATTTCTGGAGAAATAAACTGAGCTACATCAGCAGCCCTTCTTGTTTCCTGTTTCAAGATAGGGTCTTGCTCGGTTAGATTTGAACTCGTGATCTTCCTGTCTCAGCCTTCCAGAGTGGTGGTATTACAGGCAAGCATCACCCTTCCCAACTCCAAATGTTTTGGTGAAGTAACTGAGGTTATAACCATTCTTAATTAGGAAGCTGGTGCTGCAGTTCAGATCTTAAACTTACCCTTCATGGCTGACAAACATCATGTGAAACTGTCCTTTTGTTTTTGAGAAGCACCTTAGCTGCTGGTGCTCTGTGCCCCAGTGCCTCAGCCACCACAGCTGTAGATCCTCTGATTCCAATTCTCCTCTCTCATATGCCATGGCCTTCTCTGTGAACCCAGTAGCTACTGTTCCAGATTATACTAGCTTGATCTTCATACACATAGGCAGTGATCTGTTTCTTTGATGAAGCTGACTTTCTTCTAGGGTTCAACTACATACCTTACTACTTTTTTCCATTTGATTCCAAGGGAGCTGGGCACAGGGACTTACTCATATTTTTAATGAATAAGTGCAGTAAATTGTCAAGTGGCAAAACTTGAACTAACAATCACTCTAGATAAGAATGGATCGTGAAATTTGTATTTATGACTATAAGTTTTAACAGAGACCATATTTTGAAGATAAAGTCATTGGAAAATATCTCTTGAAAAAATGGAAAAATCAGGTTAGCATGACTTATACAGAAGTATAAGTGATACCTCCTGTTGATTTAAGATGCATCTAAAAATCTAAAAGGAATCTGGAGTGAGATTAGATAACAGGAAAGGGGTTAGAGCTGGAAGAAGCAAGGGAGCTGGAGTCACTGCTTTCTGGGTAGGGAGGTGGGAAAATGTAACCAGTATATGGGAAAGAATCCACATTCAAAGTAGGAAAATCCATAGACATGGAAGATAACAAACTACAGAGATCATGAAATGTATCATCACTTTGTAGTGGCCACATCAAAATGTAAGAGGAACATGAAAAGTGAATTGTAGTAATTTATTTGCTGTAATATGTCCAAAATACTATCATTTCACCATGTAATCGGTATTTCCTATTGTCTCCTTAGTTGTCACCCTGGATGTGCAGTGTGTATTTTATTTTTTCTTTATTGCAAGCCAGTGTCTCCATACAGTTTAAGCTAGGCTTCCACCTACCCGTGCTCCTGCCTCAGCTCCTGAGTGCTGGAATTACAGGTGTGTCTCACCTGGCCTCTATGCTCATACAACAGATGTCAACTGGAACCAGTCACATTTCAGTTGGTTCACATCCCACATGGCTGATAGCTACTGTGTTGCAAGGCAGATCCAGTCTCTCAGTCTAGAAAGAAGTGCCAATGGCTCTGAGTTATAAGTAATTTGCAGAATATTCTATGGACTTGAGAAAATACGGTTCTTTAAACTCCATTCTTACAGGTTTTGACTTTCAAAGTCTGGGCTGAGGACTTAACTATCTCCGTGTTTGGAGCCTCCTTGGTCATTCTGAGACATCTTTATGGTTTAACTCTGCATGCCACCCTCTCTAGGGTGGGCTTAGCAGTTCTACCTTGGAAGTAGGAAAACATAGCAGGAAATCTGGAGGCTGCCTTTGATTCTAACCATCTCTAACTCAAACTTCTCTGCTTTTCAAGAAGTAATTCAGGATATAAAAATGTAACAAAGGCAAGGAGATGGGATTGGCACATAGGACACTGAATATGAAACACTGAATTTCTCCAAGGGACTCATTGATGGTGTGTCTCCACCTTTCTTGTGGGACGGTGGTGGAGATGCTTATGGATGTGTAGGTAGTCAAGGGCTGTGATAAAATCCTCTCTTCTAGAAAAGGTGAGTGCTTGGAAAGTGGGCTTTCCTGGTGGCCATTCCTTGTTATCTCTGTGTACAGTCAGTAAAAAGAAAATAGGGAAGATTTCCTTTCAGCCGCTGGCTAAATGCACTGTTCTCTTAGCTTTCCCTTTAGCTTCTTTTTATCCAGGCACAATGTGGCCACTGGTGTTCACACCCTCTGATACCCCTGGGTTAAACACTGCAGAGCTCAGTGTGCTGTGTCACTTTGGGATTATGGCAAGTTCCACGGCCTGCTTGCAAGTGAAGGGAGTGTTTAGAGAAGTATGAACAAAACTGTACTTCAGAAGGTCAAACTGACTTGCTTAAGGACAGTCAGTGCCTGCAGGGCTCTGATCCTCCTCCCTCAGATCCCAGTGACTTTCTCTTAACTGCTACTCAGCCCATCATCTAGCTTCTCTTCTACCAGCTCTGTCCTGGCTGTACCCTTCAGAGAGAAGCTATTGGCAGCTTTGAGTTTGTGAAGATTTATGCTTCGGTTAAATTAACAGTGAGCTCCTCTTTAACCTCAGAGGGTAGGACGAAAGCTAAAGTATGATTTTTTTTAAAAAAATTGTATTTATTACAGGTTGTACAAGGTGTGTAGGGTCTCATTATGTAGATAGGACTCATAGTGATTCTCCTTTTTTCAGCCTCCCAAGAGCTGGGATTATAGGCACATGCCACCATGCCCAATCTCAATCGCCTTCTCAGCACACGCCGGGGATGGGGCCAGCAAGGCAAACTGGGAATCAAACTCCGGCTGTAGCACTCTGCCTAAGCAAGCATTTTAGTCCACTAAACTATTTGGCCTGCCCATAAAGTATGACTTTTTTAATGTTGCCATTTTTAGCTTGACATTTAACCCTCTGGTTTATGTTTTTAAAGCCACCAAAGACTGCAAATTCATCAGCTCCAGAGGCAGTCCATTTCATGCTTAAACAGCTCCTTTTGCTCTTAAATTTACCCAAAATGTTTATTCTTGTAAATTCTACCCTTGGAAGCTATCTAGGGTATTTAACGTAATAGTTCTTCACATGTTCGAGAATAGAGCTCCTAGTTATATTGCCTCCTACCTCTACCTCTACCAGTACTGCCTTTTCTCTTTTAAGATGAGTAATTCTGGGTTCCTTTAAATGTTCTTCATGAAACATGGTTCAAACAGTGTTTACTGTACTTTGAATGCAATTCATGGGCTAGTAGTCATTAAATGTACTCATTTAAATGTATGTTGACAAGCATACATTCATAATTAATGGTAGGAAAAAGATATAAAAAGTATTATAAATGTGTGCTAATAAAAATGAAAAAAAAAAACCCACAAAGAAGCCAAAATGAAAGCAAAGTGTACAAGAAACTTCTGTGGCCATTACCTTCTCTTCTCTGAATAAGCATCAGACTTATGACTTAAAACCTGCAGAAGCACCAAGCATAGTCTGCATTCTTAGCAGAAACCAAGTTAGCGGAAAGCAAAACTAGCCTAATACACTCACTATAATATATAAGGTCAGTTTATGGAAAGATTCTTAAATTTTATTTAGAAACTTGAAGGTATATGTCTCTTATTTGTATAGTTAAAAGACTAAAAACTGTTAAAAAGGTGTTATGCTTAACTTCAAAGTCTGGATGCCCCATGTGCCCTTTTTTAATGTTTGAAATTAAGCTTCAGGGAGAGTTAGGCTGAATGTTCCAGGACTAGGAGACCTCTGAGATGCATTCAGCTTGGCCTCAGTGCTTAGTCCACGTCATTGCTTGGACTCTAGGGCATGCCTGGTAGAAGACATTTATTTGCCAAATTAAAAGCACAGCAAGTAGGAGCCATGATATTATTTAAGCACATTTATTGACTTCTATTCTGCTGCTATTTTGCTAAATTTCACTGTGATGGAAGATGATGAATGAGTAGATTCTTTCAATCACTTGGCTGCACTAAATGAGAAATACATCTTCCTTGATTTATTCTTCTTGCATTGACAAAACAGCTTTTGGTGAAATTGGAACTTACACAGCTCTAGCTGGACACAGTATGCAGAATTCAGATTTTTTTTCCTATTGAGCTGTTCTGCAAATCTTCTAGGTAAAATCACCTAATAAAGAGGCCTGATATGTCTGAGATAGGTCCAGGTTTCACTCTCTCACTTAAGTTCTTTTCCCCCCTTCACCTAGTGAATATTCACACACAAAAGTGAGTATATACCTATCCACACACAGGCAAGAGCTGGTCCGCTCACCCTCACGTGTGTCTTTATTGAGCAGCATCCTTAGAAAACACAACGAAGAGTCCTAAGGCCTTTTCTGCACACTGCAGCTTATTTCCACTTACTGATGGGCCTCTGCCAGTGAAGAATGCCCTATCCATATTAACAGGATGGATGCCAAACACGGCCAGATGCGTATGTCCACCATCAACCCTGAAAGACAAATAAATTTACATTGTTCTTTAAGGAGTGAGAGTAAACATGAGATGTAGTGATGTTACTATGTAGGTAAAGTAGGAAAAGCTTTTTATAACAAAACAGTGAAGTTAGGATCTGTTCTGTGTGTGATCCTGAAAAAATGCCCTGCTACCCCTGTCCTTTATTAACCCCTGAGTGGGCTGGAATGATTTGGCCTTAGTTCTCCCTCACAGTTTTCCCTTCACTGATAATCTCTAGTGTGAAGTCAACTGGATCAAACTAAGTCTTTCTCCTGAGTGCTCCTTCCCCACTTTCAAACATCTGGGTTATATTTATCTCTTCCTGCTGGTAAAGTGCAGCTCACTGTGTGTGAGGGAAGCTTAGAATACGTGAATCTCAAAGGCACAGATGCAGTAGACCAGAGTTGTGGTCTGCAAAAGATTTTGAGTCACAGTTTTTAACAAAGTAACTTTTAGAAAAGGTCAATAATTAATAAAGTGCTTCTCAGACTAAAGTAAGACTGGTTAATCAGAATTCCATGAGTTTGGTAAGTTAGGATGTTTGTTCAAGTTGTATTCCTCATTTGATGACACGAGTCTGAGGGACTTGAGTGTATCAGACTATATGTTTAATCCTACTTTGCTTTGGGGAAAAAAAGTAATGTATTCCTCTCTGGCTCTTCTCTGCCCCACTTTGGAAACAATCTTTTCCTGTGCAGTGTAAGAACCTTATACACAGTGATGCTCGGGAATGAATATATCTCTAAACATATGCGTACCCTTGTACTTTTTTACTGGGTAGACATCTATCTTGATGAGGACCTAAGGAAGGATTGGACCAGCAGCGTCTCACCCATCAAGGTTTTCTAGTATAACTTCACAAACAAACTATAATCTAGGTTAGTGAAAAGATAGCAGACACCTTAGAAGTGAAAAACAGCAACTACCAATGCTCACTTGGGACCTGGTGGCTTCTTTTCTGACCATTTTTACTTTTAATAAGAAATCTGTACAGTCTTCAAGTAAACAGTAATCACTAGAAAAGAAACAGGCAATTTGCAAAAACACATAAATTTTAATTGATTATTCATAGAGAAAACAGGAAACATTTCTAAACAGGAGTAAATCTGTCCTTTTAAAGCCTTTACTTCAATATTCTATATGAATGGAAAATATGGTAGCAATGAAATTGAAATCTGCTGGTATTTTATGCTTCATTTGCAATGTAGAAAACATAAATAATAGTTGATTGTCAGCATTTAAAATGTACCTTTTAAAATTTTTTTTGTATTTTAGGGAAGGATCTCCAGGGTGCTCAGGGTCTCACTACTGCATTGTACTCATGTGATCCGCCTGGTTACAGCCTCCCAAGAGCTGGGATTATGGGCATGTGCCACCACACCCACTCTCAATAGCAGTCTCAGCATGCCCTAGGGGTGGGGCTGGCACAGCAGGCTCAGGGATGGAACCCCCAGCCCCTGTGCCAACTTGCAGGTGCTTTAATCAGCTGAGCTCTTTGGCCTGCCCTTAAAAATGTACTGTTTTATAAAAGCTCCACTTATACCTATTCTTTGGTAGCATAGAAGAACAGTGGGTGTGTAATGTCTTGTAGATGTCAGCAAGTAGTGATACCAAAGAATCTGAGTTCCAGGTTTTTCACAGAAACGGCAATGAAATGAGGGTATGGATACTAATTACATTATATTCCCATGTTTTCAAACCTGCTCTTCATGTATGGCGAGTTCACCAGATAATCAGTATACCATTATTTTACTGTTTTGTCTCTATAGTTGATGTCAGTGTGGGTATGCTCGACCCTGACTTTTCCTGATAATGTCATTCTCCATATGGTGGGCAGTTTTGAAATCTTGAATCTAAACTCTTCTAGAACTTATTTATATCATCAATATTCTTATTATGTAGCTTTTCAAGTTGAAAATATTGCTTGAGGAAATGAGTTTCATAAGCTTTTCTGCAATAAAGTATAAAATAATATTTTTCTATTTTGTAAATTATGTTATAGTATAAGATTTATTTAATAGAATTATATCCATCGAAGGAGCATTTCTTGATGATTTTGATGCTGCCACATTCAAGTCTCAGAATACTTCTATTACTTTTAAAAGTGTCATAATAAACTTTCATGATCTTTTTCTGTCCTGGTCCTACCTTGAGACATTTACTGGGGGGGTGGGTAGAAAAAAAATATATATATATATGCCACCATAGATCCTAATATTTTGTTCTCATTTTCCTCAAAATAATTTTCAAGTTCCAAGACTTAATATTTTTGAGTTTTGCTAACAATCATTTCCTTGGTATATTTTTAGTGATTTCTTGCGCCTTTTTTTTTTTTTAAACAATTTCATTTCAGTTTTGTTCTCTCCAGAGATTGCAGACTGATCTCAAGACAGGTAAGAGTAACAGATAATGAAAGCTACATCTTGGGTTTTGTATAACACATAATTTTATGCTGAATTGTTCATCATTCAGTTCTTGTTAATCATGTACCTAGAATAAGAAGTTATGATTATAATAAAAGTTGTAATTCTAAAAATAGATCACAACATGATGGCTGTTTTAGCTTTTGTCTAGATGTCCCCCAGCCCCTCCATGCAGTCCCCCAGCCCCTCCATGCAGTCCCCCAGCCCCACCCCTCCAGGGTGGTGGGGCTATAGAGGGTGATTGATTCAGGGTGCAACACTAAGATTAAAGGTGCTAGCATTGAGGTTGGAGAACACCAAATCGATCCATTGATTGGTTTGGCACTGCTCTAACCCTGTTAGTCTGCATGCATTATAAGGGGAAGAAAGAAGCTGTCTTGCCCCTTGCTGGTTTTTCTACCTTCTGCCTGCCACAAGCTGTTTCTCCTCTGTAACACCTCTGTGCCATTCCATCCTACCTTGCATCCTGCTGATTATAGACTAAAATGTTTAAAAACTAAATATATCTTTCTCCCTTAATGTTGCACTTCAGGTATTTAGTCTTAGTAATGGCAAAAATAACCATGATGGTTGCTATAGTTTGGTTTCTCAATGTCTCCCCAAAAGCTCAGGAACCAAGGGCTTGGTCTCAGGGTGGTTCCTTTAGGAGGAGGGGGTGGTCCTTCTAGGAGATGGATTCTTTAAGAGATGAAACCTGTTGGCATTGTTAGGCTGATGATGGTGTGTTAAAGCAAGGGGTTGTGAGACCTTAGCCCACTGACCTCCCTCTTATGAGTGGGCCAGAAGGCAAACCATATTGTCCATGCTGTTGTCCTGGTTGTGCTTCCTCATAACAGGAGCACAGAAAGAGGGCCTGCTGAGTGTGAAGTGGACCCCAGATCTGTGATCCCAAGTAAGCGTGTTATGCTCAGAGTCACTTGCAACCTTACCATATTTAGAATATGCACTAAATGAGCAAAATAAATGTTTCAAATGAATTACGAGGACAATTTTAGAAAAAACATACAATCAAACTTTTAATTTATTTGGTTTTTCATAGGAAGAGTGTAAAGGCTTTCAAATACAGTGAATGCGGAGAGAGCTTGCCAGCAGCACTGTGAAACCTCTCTTTAGTCAGTTAGAAATCAAATAGAAATTAACATATACACCCCAAAAACTTCTCTACAGAGCACAATAATTTTAAATATTGGTTAATCAAGTAAGTTTTGTACTATTTTTGACACTATAGTTCATTGCTAAAATTTAGTCTTTATTGTGGTAATGTGTATTTTATTTCCAAACCTAATACAATATACCACTTAAAATAAATTGAGCTTCTCTAACTTAAACAATAGTAGTAATGACAAATTATTCTTGAAAACAATTTAAATGGCAGAATCCATTTGTTAAGTGGAATTAAGCATTTTTATGTTATGACTAATATGAGAATATTAAAATAAACTTTATGACATAATACTTAAATTTTTCTATTATGTCACAGAGATATGACTAAAAGCATAAAGTACATGCTGTTAGTGTGTATCTGACTTGGAAACCTGCCTCTGAAATGTACCAGCTGTGCTTCCTTAGAAAGTTATTTAATTACACTTGTGTAAAATAGAGAAAAAAAGTACTACCTGCATATCATGATGTTTCCTATCAGATTCATCAACTATATATGAAATTTAAAATAGTATTATTTTATCCCATCACAAAATAATCGACATCCAAGATTTCATGATAATATATAATTATTGTAAAATTTCTAATGCATAGAACCTTGTAATGTGCTCAGCTACAAGATTTTTTATTTTTTAAAGAGAGAACAAATTAGAATTAAAAGAAAAATTACAGGTGATACAGAATTTCACTGAACAAAGTAATATGAATTTCACAGTATTTGTTGCAATATATAATGCTGTCTTCCAACCAGTTATTCATATTATCAGATATATACATGTAAAATTGGAAGAAGGAAGAAAAAATGAAAGCAATTAAGAGAAAAATACAATTAAAAAACAGAGACCCCCCAAAAAATCAAATCATTATCGTCTCCTTTCCATATAACACCATAAATGCCCAATACAGTTGTTCAAACCATCCTGCTTACATACATAGATGTGTTTCTTTAACTACAAGATTTCTTTTGTTTGTTTGTTTATTTATTTATTTATTTATTTATTTATTTATTTGCAGAACCAGGGATTGAACTCAGGCCCTTGCGCTTGCCAGGGAAGGATTCATTCTACAGAGCCATCTCCCTGGCCCTACAATATTTCTAATTTCCATCCTTTTAGGAATACTATTCATGCAAATGTTGGCGCTGTCCTTGGTGCTGAAAACACTTTGGCTCATTTTGCTACTAATCTTATTCTTTGTTTCAGTTACTATCTCATTGCTAAGAAAATATTGGATACCCATAACTTAAAGGTGGAACAATTTATCTTAACTTTCAATTTGTAGAGGTTTCAGTCCACAATAGCCTGGCACCAAGAGAGGACAGCATAGCAGAGAGGTGTGGCAGAGGAAGAGCAGTCCATTTAGGGAAGAAAGGAAACAGCAATCCTACATGCTTTCTTTCTGTTTGCATCCCATGTAGGCTACAAGCCTATTTATTGGTTGCCACCTCTGGCACCCAGAATAGGACTTCCCATCATCAACACCCAAAGCTGTGCTAACGTGATCAATAGACTAATTTAGTTATCACACAACCTGAATCCATATTCATGCATCCTATATCCAGCCACCCCTGAAAAGCTCCACCCATGAGCACATGAGACTTTGGGGCAACATCTAGAAACAAGCCATAACATACTTTGTGCTAATTATTTAAAGTCTTACCAGAGTTAGTTTCTTTAATATCATAGTTTTATGACATTAACATTATCTCCTTGGTGCTACAATAACATAGGGGGATAGCATTTGATGGTAGAAAAGCTTTCAAAAGTACTCCCTTGTCAGTTGAATAACAAGCTACCTCTCATCTTTCTATAATGGAAATTGTATTTTATTTGTATTTTTATGTTTACATGAGAATAAAGATTTTGTTTTCTTAATTCAGTTTGTCAAATAGTTGGATGCTCTGCCTGAGACCCTTTGATCTGCAGTCACTTTCAAGCCAAAGCAGCTTTGTTTAGTGTGAAGAATAATTAATCTTAGGAAACTAATGAAAGTTGTTTCACTTTGTTATACAGGTGAATAGAGAGTATGTAAGTGAACAAATAAGTAAATAGAAAGGGTATCAGGAATTATATATGAGCTTCCTAGAGGTCAGGGCCGATGTGTGGCACATCATTATATCCTTAACGATTGGGAGTCCTGCTGTATACTGACACACAATTTCTTATGTAATTGAAGTGATGGCTTATCTGACTTTTGAGGCTCAATCTGAGAGCCGATGCATTTTATCTTCATCAACAGTCTTCTTCGCATGGAGATTTGGATGACGGATTTGTATTAGAATGCCAAATTTCTCAAAAAGAACAGTAATCAAATTGTAGTTTACATAATTGAATACAGTAGTTGGAGCTCAAAATAAAATGGATCTCTCTGGTTGGTAGTAGTCACCTTGGAAGCTCTTCTTACGTCTCCAAATAACTATGTCCTCGATCTATTTCTCAAAGATGCAATATGGAGTTTCAAATCATATATAATAGTCTCTTTCTGGATTTTCTAACATTTCTTTCTTCCTTTATGATGGAAATAGTATATGGAGAAGTAATGAATTTCCTAAGGAAGAGATGTTGGATTACAAAGTTTAAATAAACTTCCTTCTTCCAGTGCTTGCATTAGCAAAAAAAATCTTAAAAGTGTACATAAATCTGTGGTGAATAAATTACTACTTAAGTAGTTGCATGTTATATTAGTGAAGGATATGAACAAAATAACAGAATATCCATGAATAATAATATTTAATATTTCTGTCTTCTTAATTGTTCATTAAATTATCAGTATTCAGGTCATACGAATATAGAGAAAAAACTCTCTAAAGTGTTGTAAAACAATAATGGCTTCATGTTAGTAAAGTAGAATAATTTCACTGACAGTTACCTCTGATTCTAATGTATATGAGGGAATGCTTATCAGTTAAATTATTATCATTTATCTTTGATTAGTACTCTGTTCTGTGACATGCTTTTATTGTATTTTGTTTTCCTCTGCTTATTTATAACATAAATTTCTTTTACAACTAGTACTATTGGTTGGTACTAAGGAGTTAAACTATTTAACATAATGGTAAATCTTGAGATGAAATATTAAAATCAATTACATGATTTGAAAAAGACTTTTAAGCTTTGTGTAAAGCCTGATGAAATATGTAATATCCTAGGATAGAATTGACAATATATTAAATCCAATAAAAATACAGATTTTATATATTAGCTCATCCTACTCAAATATGGAAACAAACTTCAGAACATTTTAGAAAAGTGTAGCAAATTCCATTAAAAAGAATTCATGTTTCAGCTGTAAACCTTAAAATACATTAAATTCTCACTTATAATTGCTCCAAAATGAAAATACTTGCATTTGGAGTAGATCTTTGGAAGTTAAGTGGAATAATTTTAAAGCCATTTTTATTTTGTTTTAAATAATAACTGTATAGCAACAAAAATAATCTTTCTTTAACCTTCAAGCTATAAGAATAGAATATTTGCTTACTGCTTTTTCATACAAAATTGCCTTTGTGATAAGAAAATACTTAACAGAATAAATTAAATTTATCATCTTTCTTTTTCCTCTTCCTTTTCTCTTCTCCCTCATTATTTACTTATTATTTTTCTCTTACAATTGAGGACCTTGATATGCTGGCACTAATTTAATGCTCAACTTAATTTATAAATAGTTCATATATTATTTTTAATGTATAATTTTAGTAATGCACGAGAATTCAAAAGCAAATTAGCTACCTAAAAACTTGTCATGAGAGCTCTTTCCTAAATCAAACTCCATCACAAAACAAAAAGTCTATCTATATTTTTTTTTTCAGAGAATGAAACAACTCAGGACCTTGCCAGGTAGCTGCTGTGACACTGAGCTATGTCCCCAGTCCTGGAGCCTATCTTTGATTTTGAAATAAGAAAGGAGAGAAAATGGCATAATTTAAGCAGCATCAAACATTCATATTTTCACTGTGAATCTCTATTTGTTTCGTGCATTTATGGCAGAGACCTGAAACTAAATATGCTGGTGAAAATGTGATCCACTTGACAATAAAGACAGCACTACACTGAAGTTTCTAAAATTGGAGATGAGAGGTAGATGGTCTTAGAAATCATGGCCAAATACTACAGGAGAGCCAGGTGCAATAACAGCTCTCCATTCGGATCTATTGATACCAGTTTAAGCATTCAAAACAAAACAAGATTTTTTATGAAAAAAAGCAAACTTTAAATTTAAAAATGAAAATATGAAGGCATAACGAATTTTAAATTTAATGGGGAGATTGTAAAGTTTGGACTTCAGATGGGGGAACACCACCTCTCATGACTTAGAGTCAGTGGCACAGGAATTGTAAATAGTGCTTAGGGCTTCCTCTGAGGGCAATTGTCAATGATGCAATCTGCAGCTTAGCTTGAATGTCTGGTTCTTTCACAAGCAATAGAACACTGAACACTTAGCTCCAAAATTTCATTTTAAGATTACATGATAGATGCTGAAATGATTATCTGCTTAGGTACCACCCTTTGTCAACCTCTTAGTTTTAGCATGAGTCACAGAATACCTTGATTCCTTGTACTAAGATTAATATAGAAATGGATTTAAAATACTTCAACTTGCAATGTTTAAGGATATTTGAACTACTAGAAAAATATATTCTATTATTCCAATATGAAATTTGTAATATGAGTTAAGTTAAAATTGTGATTGTTAGTTTATTTTTATTTTATTTATTTATTTATTTTTATTTCCTTGGCAGAACCAGGGATTGAACTCAGGCTCTTGTGCTTGCCAGGAAAGTGCTGATTCCACTGAACCATCTCCGCAGCCCCTATTAGTTGATTTTTTAATTTGCCTGTAAATTTATTAGAAAACATTATTATTTAGGATAAACTTGAAACTGAGGATAGTTGAACTTCAGAGCCTTGTTTTGATTTAAAACAAAACATAACTTACGTACAGGAAGATCTGGAGGGTTTTTTTTTCCACAAGCTATTTAGTGCCAGTTGGTGTACAATTCTACGTTTGGTGATGGGTTATATCTAGAATCCATTTTAAATATATGCTTGTTTGTTAGTAGTTTAATGTAATTTAATGTATTAGTGTCCTTTAATATGCTGATCTTCATTAAAGCTATCTCATTTTCATGGTTACTCTAATGAATAAAAGTGGGATGCTTTTAGGTTAGATATCTCATACATCATTCTCTTAAAATTTGACATGGTATTATTATAACTATTTTTCTGTAAATGATTATTTTGTTGAAATCAGACATACTTGATACATTGACTTCTTGATTTGAAAGTGTATTTAATTTTCTTTTTTGCATGTCCTGAACAGATGGAGCATTTGAAAGATAAACTGTAATGAGATAAATGTAATTATTTGGATCTTTATTAGAATGGTTGTAGTAGACAGTTGTTTCTGTTATCTATTGACACTGAGCTGAGTGACATAGCAATTATGGCTCATGAAATGTACTAATACATGCCCCTGATTTTGCCTTACCCACGTTGTACACTGGGTGCAATTTCATTACTTTTCTGTAAAATCAGTTTCTGTCCCCTGCCCCTTACATGCTCTGGTTTTGAATTACAATTTGAAGTGGTATCATTAGCTAACAGCTAAGGACTCTACAACAGATAACTCTCAAAGTCGTCAGATCTACTCTAACGATGCAGCTTTGATCTTTGCTTCAGTGTCCCTTTTACGAGTACTCTTAAGAAGAAATGGCTACCCACTCTCTGGACTTCGTGTCAGAGACAGCTGGGATAGTTGTGAGCAGTTCGTGGTTTTGTCCTAGTGATGTTTAGTTTGTTCACTGATTAGCTTTCTTTTTCTCAGCTGACGTGAAAATAGTGGGTTCTGTCATAAACCTGATACTGCTGTTACATCCAACTCCGTTTTAATTTCCTAGTTGTTTTTCAATGCATTTGTTCATATTTCTTCAGCTCTACATTTCAGTACACATCTAATTGGAAGCCACATCACATCCATTTTGGAAAAGATGAAATAGTTTATTGATTGACAGACTATATTCTTACGAAAGCACTTACGAAAGCCTTGCTGGATACAGTGTCCTAGACTAAGGATGCAACTGACTCCACGCTGCTCTGGCTTTGAATTCATTCTCCATTTAATAATCAGGTGACTGTCAATAAAATATCTTGACCTCAAATTTATATTTAACTGATTGCATAAAATAAAAATATCTAGACTCATGATCTAATGTGAAAAATGTTTATAGATTATTTTTATAGAGTGTATTTGTGGTACCTTAGTAGAATACAGACTTATGATGATCTTAAAATATAAAGTTTAACTTCAGGGACAGTTTTAAGAGTTTAAATAGACACTGTTAATATTTGTGCTAGGAAAACTGACAAAATTAGTTCCTTCCCAAGCAAAAGTGTAGGGCTGCTTCTACATAGGAAACCTTATATGGCTTATCTATTCCTTTACCTGTGGTCTCTCTGTCTGTGTATCTTTTTTTTTTTCAGATAATATCATAGAACAAGCAAATCACCCTTGGTGGCAGATTTGTATTGATTCTTGCTTTTTCATGAATTTCCTTTGGCAAAATGTGCAGCAATATTTTAAATATAAGGTTGCAGTTTAGACTAAAACTCTAGTCAATCATCAAGAACATGGATGCAGAAGCCTAAACTGAGAGAATTTAGGATATCAGCTTATCCAAAAATAGTGTCCATTTATCAGAAGCCCATTTACTAGAATTAGGGCATGAGGTTACATGCAAAAGGCAGTAAGTACCGAGGTCAGGTCTGACTTTAGTGACCACTAGACTAAGCCTTTAAGTGGGGATAAAAGGATGCTGAGTGGGTCCAGCTGCAGGGCCCGGCTGGAAACCTGCCCTGATAAATCAGAGCACTGTCACAAGTATTGATTTTACCAAACTTGGTGACCTTGGGTGTGTTATTTAAACTGATATTATTCCTCTTTCTAAAGTGCATAATGTGGATAATGATACCAGCTTCACAGATTGCCTCATAGATTTGAAAAGGACGTAGACAATATCTGGTGCCTCGTGAGCTCTCATATAAGCACTTACTGTCCTCGTGGCCCAGTAGCCTGTCTGTATTTTGCAAGCTGATCCAGCCTGTGTCACTATTACAAAACACACATGAGAAGAGCCTCCTCTTAATTTGCAAGTAACTTGAATTTGATGGGGAGAGTCACAACTGACAGTTCCTCTGAGATCCCTGTTTTCACCCTTTGTTTTCCTGTTGCTTGTCTTCTGGTGGGCGATAACAGATGACAAAACAAGGGAAGATGCAGCATCAATATTTCATTCTCTTCCTCCCAGATCAACAGATTCCAAGTGTGTAACTACTCTGGCAGTTTTGGGAATCTATGTCTGGGGTAGAACTCTGCATCTGTTAATAATTAATTAATTAATAATTAATGCCTATTTTGGCAGTAGTCTCTGGAAGCCTTATGTACCACTGTCCTTAATTTCCCCAGCTCTATTTTATTTCCTACCTATGAACACAGTAATTTAAATTCTGAGTTTTTCTTAATCCTAGGAAGGCTGGCATTTTCCAGAAAATATATCTTCCCAGGACATTGTGCTATGTGTCTCTCTCTTGGCTGAATTTCTAACAGTACGGAAGTGTCAAGAATGTCACAGGCTGGTCTAATTCATATTTAAAAGGTAAACTAGAGGAGATAGGGAAATTATTTTCCATTGTGAGGAGACATATCCAATGGAAATAAAAAAGTTCACAAATTATTTTCAGCGCAAGCCCCCTACACCCCATGTGCCTTCTAGTACTTTGTGTTTTCTTACCGTGGTTGTCCCCAAGTTCAACTCTCTCACTGCAGTGACCTGTACAGCTAAGCAGTAGTAATAGGACCCTGGAGGCTCTAACTAACACCATCCTTTTGTAGTGGAGAATTGTTCCTTCATAGGTAAAAAGCTCAGCATCTCCATCTAGACGTATCCCAGGTCCAAATATCCCTCTGAATGTGTGTTAACGGCCTCATTTGCCAGTCCCCCTTGCTGCACTGGAGCTCATCCCAGGAACACAAATCACCCTTAGGAAGCCCATTCTTCCAGGAGCAGTCAGCCCTTGTCTCTCAGAAAGTTCATCTACTTTGGGCAGCTTCTCAGGAAGCTTGCTTTGTGCAGAAATTGAATTTTGAAGTGTTTTTTTTTTTTTGTTTGTTTGTTTGTTTGTTTGTTTTAATTGTTGTTCTCTATTGTAACTCCTTTGAAACTTTGAACTTGCATCCAAATGGACAAAAAAAAATACAAACAAACAAAAAACAGGACCTGTTTGTGGAAGGCCTTCCTGAGTGAGTTGGTCCCTTCATTCAACAAGCATCCCACCTACATTTGTATCTTAGCTCCTTTCCAACACCATCTTGCCACTTTTCCTTCTTTATATAGAAGGAATATAAATACGCTTGGAAATGCTATGAAAATGTCAGTTGCTATTGCCAGTTTTTATCTTTGCTGTATAACGCTGCCACATAAAACATTTGTCACAAGTTCATTTGTACATGTTCATTGATTAATGAGTGCTGTTTGTATCCTCCTAATACTGTTCTTCATTCATGTGCTTTCATACATATTGATCAGTGACAGCCAGGGGGGCCTTATCTTCATGACCAGACTATAAATACTCTATAGATTAAGATAGAGACCAGATTTTATCTCTCGCTGTAGGAGCATTTAAAAAGTTTCTTTCCTCTTGTATGTTTGCTAAAACTTTGGCTGGTTGAAGTTTGCAAGTCTGTGGGGCATTGCTGTGTCATAGTGTGACATCTTAATTTAGGTCGTGTTCATTGGTTTTCTTTTACCAGTAGATCTTGCCCTAAAATCCCTTAAGTGTGGATCCATGGTTTATTAGTTGCTCTTAACTGCTGTGGTTTCAAATATAGTCAGGAAGCTGAGAAACTCAGGACAGAGTTTAATCTTTCTCTTGCCCCTTTTAGCAGTACTTTGAGTTTTAAAGTTTCGGATGCCATGAAACAGACGTGTATCTGGATGTCACTAACAATCTGAGTATGTTGGGTGTAAGTTACTGACTTTTGAAGTCAGTTTTCAGTGATTGGCATCTCTTCTGGCATAGTGAAACTGAGGCATAAATATACTACCATTTTAAGCCACCCTGGGACCTGGAGTAGGTTAAGGAGAAGGTGCTGACTGAGGAATTTATTTTAGAACTTAAGGGAATAAAAGAAATTAGTTCCATATGATCATTATTCATCTAATATGAGAAAGGGAGTGATGAAGAAACAGGGATAGTTCAAAACCTTTGATGCGGTCCCTTGTCAATACCCAATAGTGACAAAATACTAATTTCAGGACCTCAGTGACGTTGCACAGTGGTAAGTAAATGCAGTGCCATTCATGTACCAGGTATGCAGTAGTACATAGGAGCCTTACAGAATTCTGTATTTCCTCTATATTTTTGTATATTATTAAAATGTTTGTTTAGTTTTTCTTATTTATTTTTTCAGCATCATTTTTATTTTTTAAAAAATTTTGTGTTCTCTAAGGAGAGTGCAAAATAGTAGAAAACGAAAACAAACAAAAAAAAATTGAAACATTACAGAACTTCACCAAACAAAACAGTAGGAATTCGACAGTGGTTGTCAATGTTACCTTCAAATTAGTTGTTCAAATTATCGGATATTTCATTGGTCATGATTGTTAGTTTTACTCATGGTAGGTTGGTTCTGATTTTTAATGGGAACTGAGTTGGGTAAGGGTTGTAAATATCTTCCTTCATAGTCTTGCTTTTACAGACAAAGGTATTGGTTATAACAAATCTTCCTATGAGTACAAAATTTATTAGAAGGAAAGTAGGAAATCATTCAACACTTTATACTTTATAGGTTTTACTTACATCATTGTAAAAGATTCATTGTAGTGAATATAGTGTTTACTCTTAAGACAAAGTAATTTAATTTTATAACCAGCATTCACACCAAAAGTTTTCTGTAGTTGTGCTTGGATACAAGACCATAAAATCTAAGCCAAGTCTCAGTTCTATGTAACTTATTCATGTAGCACAATAGGTATAGATTAAGCATTCCTAATCTTAAAATCAATTATACTTCAAAATGCAAACAATTTTGAGTACTAATGTGATATGCAAAAAGTTTCAAACAATGGAGAATTTTTGGCTTGGGAGTCAAGGGTGCATAGCTAGAAAATCTGTGTAAATATTCTATCCACTTTGAAATTATTTTAAATTTTAAATCTTCTGTTACTGATCTGAGAGAAAATAACTGAATTGTATTTATGGCAATTGTAACTTTCAAATTACATGGGAGCTAAGCTTTGGTTGTACCTTGGTGCTCACACGCGCAAACACACACACACACACACACACACACACACACACACACACACACAACTGTGTTCAAGGTTCAAGTGAACTTAACCTACAAACATCATAACACAAGTTAAATATGGGAACTAGGAGGCTGTAGGAGATTAAGCAATCTACCTACTGCCTCTGAGTTTATAGCGAGTCATTGGGAGAAGAGAATGCCATGAACCCCAAGGCACTGTCCTGTATATCCACATATTGCTTTGTGTTCTTTATACCACACCACATCCTGAAGTTGTTCTATTTCCAGTTGCTGAAATCCAAGGACTTATTTTCATTTTATTAAGTAGCGTATACTCAGTTTCCCAAAAGGAACATTCTAAGGTCACCTGTAACATATGTAGTCACTATGTTTGCTGAATTGGGGCACAGAGACATCCTGAACTTGTTCTATTTCTGGTTGCTGAAACCCAGGTAACTGTTTTACTAAGAGCAATGTACTCAGTCTTCCAAAAGGCATATTTTAAGTGGATGAAATATGGGAAGAAGCATGAAGTTGATGGTTCAGGAGTGACAGTCTGAACAGATCACTGCATCACTGTAGAAATCCAGCCACAAAAGCTAGCATATGCCACATAGAATGATGGGAAAAAGATGGGAGTATGAAAGCAGAAAGCTAGATGCTGAACACAGGGGCATGTTCTGACTTCGACCTGGTAAGCTTGATATAATGATGTTGGCAAATTTAGTTCTTGGGTGATTCCAAAAAAGGTGGATTGTGGATTCTAGTGAGAACCTGGTAAATACTTAGTTCTACTTTAGGGAAGAGACACTGCATTATTTCTAGATTTTCTAGCTATGCACCCTTGACTTCCAAATCAAAAATTGTTCATTGTTTGAACCTTTTTGGCAGTCACATTGGTACTCAAAAATTTTTGCATTTTGAAGTATGATTTTAGGATTAGGAATATTTAATATGTACATATTGTGCTACATAAATAAGTTATACACAACTGAGACTTGGCTTGGATTTTATGGCCTTGTATCCAACCACAACTACTAGGTCTTTGCAAGCTGATAGCAGTAGCTTCAAATTAAAAAAAAATATATTTTTAAAACTTGTAGTTACAAGCTTGAGATTTTTAAGTGAACTTTCCTTATGTCCTAGTGGTCTAGCTGTGGTCATAAAATAAATTTCTGGGATGCAATATATAATTTTCTTTCCATATAACACTTTATTTATAAATATATTGGAAGGTGATATCTTAGAAGTGGCTGATCATTCTTTTGTAACTGGAAAAGAATCAACAATTATTTGCCATATATAAATTTTGATAGAAGAAAAAAGAGAACATTTTTTTCACTGTTGTCAGTAATATAAAAATGGATGATACTTATTTTACCGATATTATTCTCATTTTTTATATTGCTGTGTAACACTTTTATTGAAAAGATTACCTAACATGGTTAACTAAAATTATTTGATTTATTATTATTTATCTAATGCTCTAATATATTTGAGATTTTTTTCTAGTCATCTTTGAATGGTCATTCCTCAAAATGTGACTGAGTTTGACATCGTTACTAGAAGAGACTCTTGAGTTCTAATTCTCATTTCTACCCTACTACAATACAGGCTCTTTCTCCCACACTGAGTAAGAGAATCTTGATTGCTTTCAGGATTTTGTTGTTGTTGTTTTGTGTGAGGGGGGAGGGTACTGGGATTGAACTCAGGACCTTGTGCTTGCCAGGTAAGCACTTATTCCACTGAGCTATCTCCCCAGTGTAATCTCAATTTAGAAGTATGTTTATTATAAGATAACTCTAAGCATGTGGAAAATGTTTACCTCCTGGAAAGCAACTAGTCTTTTGCAGGTCTTGGTCTCTAGTCTTCAGCCAGGGACCCAGTTAATTTTCCTCATCATTTTCAAGTAACACATGGAAAGTTCATGTGTGTGTGTGTGTGTGTGTGTGTGTGTGTGTGTGTGTGCATGTGTAATTCTATAAATTCCCCATAAATAGACTTTCTCCAAGTTCATCTGTCTTTTAAAGACAAATCAGAAGAGATGAAACTCCTGTCTTATATAGATCTAGGTTTGGAGGACTAGTAAAAAATATGCCAGTACAGGATAGATATTTCTGGTCAGGTCTACTGTTTACCCTGAAAAAAGGACTCTGCCTGGCAAGTTATTATTCATTCAATGCTACTATACTCTGTCTTAAGTCAGAATTCTTACTGACAATAATAGCACCAACCTCATATGACTTATGCTTATTGAGTATAGGAAAAGAAAAATAAAACATTGTTTTTAATAATTCTATATAGAAAAGGGATCTGTGTTGAGAACCACATCATATTTGCCTTTTGAGTCATTGTGATTGTTAATAGCCCTTGCCTCCATCCACTGACAAAGCATCCTAATGTGGAGGCTAAAGTGGAACATCCCCTTGGCTGCAGGGCATGATGGTCTCATTCTTCAGTCTCTTATCTGAGTTGACCAAGTGATGTGTACCTGAGCCTTTAACTGTTTCTTCTCCTGTCTTCAGAATGCACCCATCACAACCTCTCATGTTCCCCACATTTCATAAGACTAGTCCTCCACTGGCTCATCCTTCCACCCCTGTACTCCTTGTCCTTCCGAAAGCACAAAATTCAAACACATTATGGCAATGGACTGAAAAGAATTGAGAAGTTAACAAACTATCAACTATGAGTGTGTTTAAAGTATAGTAGAAGTCTTACACTCTTTGATGCCTTTAGTGAACTATGAAAAATACTAGCTCTTCATTTGGGCTAAAATAATACATGGAGTGTTTGACCTGAGATAAATGCTGTTCTGAGTTCTTTATAAATATTAACTCATTTAAATCTTGCAATACTATTAAAGGGTAGGTAGCATAGCATGCTGTTATTTAAAACTTTCAGATTAGAAAGACACATGGATGAACCAGTTTACACACTTGAAAAAGAGTCAAGCTGACATGAATCCGAGACAATCAGGTTAGGAGTTCACATCTGGTTATCCAGGAATTTAAAGTGAAGTCTGCACTCTAAAATCAGGAACAAGACAAGGGGGG
>NW_004524664.1:7059880-7102879 GCF_000260255.1 Octodon degus | reverse complement strand
TACTTTCTCTTAGTTCATTGAGAAGAAAGGTTTGTACTAATATTGTTTAGACAAAGATATCATGTCTGCATCTTGTCCTTTGAATAACTACTATGAAGACAACAATATGCAATGTATTAATTATTGTAACTATCCTACTAACTTGTTTTGAAACTATTTCATTGGTATTTTATTTTTTCTCATTAAAATGAAGAAAAACAAAGACAAGGATCCCCATTGTCATAACTTCTGTTCAATATGGTTCTGGAAACATTAGCCAGAGCAATTAGACAAGACAAAAAATAATAAAAGCAATTAGACAAGAAAAAAATAAGGACGGGAAAGGAAGAAATTAAATTATCATTGTGTGCAGGTGACATACTTGAGATAGAAGATCCCAAAAATTCCACCAAAAGACAAGTAGATTTAATAGCCAAATTCAGCAGGATACAAAGTCAGCAGTCAAAAGTCAATAGTATTCTATACGTAAATAACAAATGCACTGAGAGAAATTATGGAAACAACATCTTTTACAGTAGCATCATCAAAAAAAATGAAATACTTCTATCTCAAGTATCATGTCACCTGCACACAATGATAATTTAATTTCTTTTTAGGAATAAGCCTAAAAAAGAAATCCTGTAAAAGATTTATACTTTGAAAAGTACAGTGGTCTGAAAAAGAATATAGAAGGTGTTAACAGAAAGTGCAGATACCTAATCTTCTTAGGTAGACAAAACCAATATAGTGAAAATAGTCATAGTTCTAAAACTGTTATAAAGATAAAATGTAATCCCAGTCAAAATACCAGTAGTGTATCTCACAAAACTAGAGAAAACAATCTTAACATTACTATAGAACTAAAAAGAACTTAGAATCACAGAAACAATTTTATGCAACAAGTAAAACACAGGGAGAATCACTTCCATATTTGAAATTATACTATAAAGCATGCTACTGGCAAAAAAGAAACAAACAAAAGAGATGCAGAAACAACTCTATGAACATGAGTTATTTTGTCGTGGACAAAGGGCCAAAATATCTTCACTGTAAAAAAAGATAACCTCTTTAATAAATGGTACTGGAAAATCTGACTTGCCACATTCCAAAGATTAAAACTAGATCTATATCTTTCATCATGCACTAAACTAAAATTGAACTGGATTGAAAATCTATATATTCAAATAGAAACAATATGGTGGAAGGTAAAATAGGTGAAAAGTGATGACGCAGGTGTAGGCAAAGACTTTATAAGCAAAATTCTGATTGCACAGAAAATATTGCAAAATATCAACAACTGGGATCATACAAAATTAAAAAGCTTTTTCTATGCAAAAGTAATCAGCAACAGAGTAAAGAGACACGTCACAGAATGGAAAAATATTTTATCAGCTCCTACACAGACAAAGGACTAACATCTAGACTACATAAAGACCAAAAAAAAAAAAAAAAAAGCTACAATAAATAGACACTTTTTAGATGACTTAGAAATATGAAATAAATATATATAAAAATGTTTGGCATCACTTGTCATTTGAGAAATGCAAATGAAAACGGCTCTTACATCACATCTTGTTCCAGAAAGGCTGGGTATTATCAAGAATTCATTAACAAATACTGATATTTCTATGTGGAATAAGTAACCGTGGTCCATTCATAACTGTGGTCCATTCCTAAGTGTAAAATGGGGCAATCAATATTGAAAACAATGTGGAGACTCCTCAGAAAGTTACCATTAGAGATCTTTTTCAACCCTGCTATTCCCCTTCTAGGTATATTCCTGAAAGTAATAAAAGCATTATATCAGTGGCATATTCATGCCTGTATTTATAATAGCTCAGTCTTGGAAACTGTATGCCTATTAAAGATGAATGAATAAAAATGAATTAATATACATTAGAATATTACTCTGACATAAAAAAGATAAATTAGAGTCATTTGTAGAATAATTGATGTACCCTAACCTTAAGTGAAATTAATCTATGTGGGTTTATATATTGCATTATTTCTCCTGTATGAAAGCCTAAAGTTCAAATATGGAACATTCTAGAGGATAGATATTGGGAAATTGGACAGTCCCGTTCAAATAAGAAGAGAAACAGGAGGGAAGAGGAGGCTGAAAGGAAGGGAAACAGGAAAAGAGAATGGAAGGGAAAAATGGAAACAAAGCTTTTGTAAATGCAGAGGGGAATGAGGGCTTGAAAAGAGGGCAAAGGAATGGGTAAAAAAAAAAAAGAATTAACATATGTTTTGCACGGGTACAAATTCCCTGTCATGAGTGCACTCAATATATTTGAGAAATGTGTACCAATAAAAAGAAAAGTTAAAAAAATAACAAGGCGTTGTCTGTCTCAATAACGGAACTTATTAGACTTCCAAGAATCTCAGAAATTTCAGGATGTTTTACAGAATATAACATCTTCTTGTTCCAATCCTGAAGGGCTATGAATAAATATACATTCTCATATGGGTGATAGCTGCAATTTAGTCTGTAACCATTTGACCTGACAGAAAAAATGCAATTTGTTTTCCACTTCTAATCACCAAAGTATCTGTTGATGAGAAATAATTTTGTAGCGAAATATTGGTGATACTGAGCCCCTCCATTTGAGAATTTTATATCCTCCACTCTTAGATTTTATCACAGTTTCACCTTTTATCTTTTTGTTAAAAATATGTATCAATCAAAAACTACCTTACAAGATCTGGAAATACAGTAAAATGTTAAAACACGAAGCATAATTGATTATGATTGTGCTCACTATAATTATCTTGGATTTATAAGTATAGTATGAGTAATTTTTAATCATTGACAATTTCAAAATATTATTACCCAGTATTTCTAATATAATATTTGAAGGGTTTATTTTTATTAGAAAAGTATTTCAGTTTTCAAAGATTTAAAATACTATTGTAACATACTTTGTTGCATTTTATTTACATTAAAAACTACAATTAAAGATCAGATAAAAATTCACTTACATTTTTATGTTGTAACTTTATTTTATTATTTTTTTCCTGAACCAGAGATTGAACTCAGGCCCTTGAGCTTGTGAGGCAAACGTTTATTCTACTGAGCCATCTTCCCTGCTCAGTGTTGTAACTTTATTAATTTAATTTTCATGATTAATTCTTTAATGTCCACCAATTTGATTTTATTTTGCTATTTGATGTTAGTCTAATTTTTAAAATAAAAGAAATCCAGTAGTTATATTAATTCAGTTTTATTTACTAATCCCTTCATTCCTTTTAATTCTTTAAAAGAGGCTAGAATATACCTAAGCATTGTTTAATAAATATTTGATGAATGGTTGTGTCTCATTAGACCTCCTTGAATGTTAGGAATGTTTTTCTGGCTTTTTAATGAGAGTTTCATTTCCTGGACCCAAACTTTCACTTTGTAAATTCCAAGGTGGATGGTATTTGATTGCCCTTGGGTTTGTAAACCTCTTGTTTCACAGAGAAAATCGAATTTGTTCTCCATATCTAATTAATGCCTTCTAAGAGAGTGGCTGTGAGGGTCAGTTTTGCTTGGAGTGTTTCTTCTCTGACAAGTTCTCATTCTCTGTGCGTTTTCCTCACAGGGAGAGAGAGGACACAATATATGTGCCTTGGCCCAGAGTTGGTGCCTTCATAAGCACAGCCCTATTTTTACCATTGTAAGGAGACTCTTTTTTTATGTAATTTATTTGGTACAAGGTCTCCCTACATAGCTCGGACTCCTAGTGATTCTCCTGTTTCTGTTTTTAGGCTCCCCAGTGCTGGGATTACAGGCATGCACCACCATGCTCAATCTCAATGGCCTGCTCAGTGCGTCCAGGGGTGGGGCCAGTGCAGCATTTGGTTCTGGGATCCAACCCTGGTCCCTGTGCTGGCCTAAGCAGGCACTTAGCCTGCTGAGCTATCGTACCAGCCTGTAAGGAGACACTTCAGTGCAGATATCAATGATACTTGGCCCACTGTTGGTGCCACAACACTACCACTACCCCCAGTGCTAAGAATGAACATGGCCAGTATAATGACTTTGTACAACATCTTCTGTTGTCTTCCCAGCAGCTCATTTAAATTGGGTAAGTTGTGCAGTATGGTACACTTAGTTTGCACAGTGGCACAGAGGTGGACAATGTGGCCCAAGATCACACAGCAAAGGACTAAAATGCCTGTTCAGTAGATATAAGTAGATGCTTATAACTGAATCTATTACCTTCTAACTGCTTGCTGAATTAAGGAATTTGTACTTTTTATATGAACATTGTAGCATTCAAGAGACTAAGTAATTTACCCAAGGACTACTCACTAGGTCTTTGGTGAAAGGGTTCTGTTTAGCCACTAAAGTTCTGATTCCCCAAATATCACCACAACTGGACGAAGGAAATGGCCTAGGAGAGCAGTGTTGTAGGAGTCCAGGTGTAAGCCCTTAATGGATACGCTAGGCTTTTTGACCTTCAGGTCATTCAAATTTAGGAGACCTTATATGTTCTCTATAAAATAGACAAAGTATTCATCTTCTAGGAGATATAGTGATGCTTAATGACATTTACATTGCAAGCAGTGGTTCCAAGCAAGTTGACAGCTTCTGCGTCAACAGTGGATGCCTTGGATGGGCTACCTGTGGATTCCATAGGGATTCTGACCTAGAATGGAGAGAAAAACTACTCCAGAGCATCTGTTATGCACTTCCACCCATGCTGAGTGCAAGAGGTTTCCACAGAACTGAGCCCTAGTTGCAGTCCCCTTACATGCACCATTGTCCCCTTTGAAATCTATTGCTATACCTACAGTCTGAGGCTGGAGAGAATTTAGAGGATATTGTAGAAAGCCTAGACATTCAGTCTTATTCTACTAGGAAATAATACTCCTCTCTCTGAAAGTTTCTACATTTTTCCCTAAAATGATCTCATTTCGTCAGCTCTTATATTCTCCAAGATCTTCTCTCCGTCTACTTCCCTATTTGATTTTCTTTCTTTTACTTTCTCTTTTTTTTTATCCAGTATTGGGAAGGGAACTCATGACATCCTGCATGCCAGACAGGTGTTGTGTAGCTGTGCTATATTGCCGGCCCCCTGTTTGCCTTTTGCAAAATATTTAAAGTTCAGTAGGAGCACATCTTATCAGTTTGAAACATAGATAGATGGATGGATAGATAGATAGATAGATAGATAGATAGATAGATAGATTACAATTTTGATAAAAAAGCATAAGACATTGCTAAAGAGAAACATTGCTTCCCACCTTCCTCACCCCATTTCCACACTTGATGACTTCTGGTGGAAAATTGTTAATATATTTTTTACCAGTGGAGATTCGGAGCTGCAAGTTGTTGTAAAGGCTTTTAAAACTGGTCTTTTCGTTCAGTACTGGGCTTCTAATTGGAGCCTCATGCATACTACTAAAGAATATCTTAAAAGCTATTTTGAGAAAAAGATTTAAGATGTCAGATAGTGTATTATGATTGCTCAATAAATATTTGTCTTTGTTCTTACTACATTTTTATGTATTTAGTACTAGACCTATAGGGTCTCACTGTACACATCAGACTAGTACTGATCCTTCTGCTTTCATCCTCTCAAGTGCTGGAATTACAAGTGTGTGTCACCACACCCAGGGATCTCTCCCCTGTCCCTGCATCTTCCTAAACAGGCACTTTAGTCTGCTGAGTTATCTAGCTTGCTCTTGTGATTACTTTTCTATATGGACATGTGCTGACTCAAATTCTTAGTTCTTGAAATGTAGATCTCTTGGGTCAATGCTACTTAACAGTCAGCACCATCAGTGTCATCTGGGAGTGAAGAGAATTTTAAATTATCCACACAGCATGCCTTCCTCACCAGTACCTCTGCAGGGCACCCAGAACAGCATCCTCTCTGATCTTCCTTATGCTCAGCATAGGGTGATTTAGGACACAAAGTTGTTACCAGTCTGTTTTTCTGTGCCTGGAGTTAGCTGCACATCATCCCGGTGCCAACTCTGCACCTCCTCCTCTTCCTGCATTTTGCTGTCTCTGTGGCACCGGACTTCAAGCACATTCCACATCTGCCTGTCCTGTCTCTGAAATGCAGACCACTGGCTGCAACTCTGTACCACACCTGCTCATTCCTCATGCATTTTCTTAGCATCTTTTCTTTGGAGTCATTTTTCAAAATGATTATTGAGCACATATTTCATCAAAACAGTGAGCAAAACAGGCTCTGGTGGGCCACATAGCTTATCCCCTGGAAGCTAGACTATCTTGTGGGTAATTTAACTTAGTTTCTATCATTATCTTTAAATTATTTTACTTGTTTTGGGTACTCAATATCAAAAAATTCCACAAGATGATTATGCCTTCTTTGCTAACCTAACATCTTTGCACTTAGCCTAATGGTTATGCATAGTAATTATTCAAAATATATTTTAGTGTTCTCAAAAGCTTCTTTGCTTTCCAAATGTATTGACTTTAGTATTGTATCCATGTCTGGCCTTTTGCCACCAATATTGATCTAGTCAATAAAACCCACCCTTCCTTTGCTATCATTCCTATCCAGAATCTATTCCCACTTATCTTTCTACCCATGAAGTCACCTTGACTCCCACCATCTCTGTCTTCTGTTACACCCAAGTTTTCTTTGTATTGTCCTGGAATTGCACTCAGGTACTGCATAATGATATTTTAATTATTGAGGAACAAGATATGTGTGATGGTCGCATCAGACTGAGGGTGAGCATTTTTTAGTCTGTCCTTTCTGCATTTAGTTATGTTTAGATATATAAATGTTTATCATTGTGCTATAATTGCCTATAATACTCATTCTAGTCACCCTCTTAACAGAATGGAATGCAAAAGGAATAGGGTAGATAGGCCTAGGAGTATAGGAATCTGTAGAACGTAAAATTGTGGACATACTTTCTTTGATGATCAGACAAGAAATGAACTTTCTTTTTTTCTTTTCTTTTCTTTTTTTATTTTTTATTTATTTATTTTTTTTTTTTTTGTGGAATCAGGAATTGAACTCAGGCTCTTGTGCTTGCCAGAGAAGTGCTTATTCCACTGAGCCATCTCCCCGGCCCCACAATGAACTTTCCTACAAGTGAATTTTCTAGAATACATTTCCATTGCTAAATGATGCATACCTGGATATAATGATAAATTTTTGTTAGGCTCTCATTATAAAGAGCATGATAGTGGACTGTGTTCCAAGCACTTTGAAGGCAGATATTATAAATGTAGCTTGTTTAGCATTCCCTAAGACATTCTGTTCCTTGCTCAGCATATGCTGATGCTGTCTTCTATGAAAACAAAGTCATCCTTAGTGAGAGGGATAACCATAAGGGCATCTGAGGTCACCTTGGGGTTTCCTATTGCAGGCATAGGGACCTTTCTCCTTATCTATTGGTAATGAAGATGTCAAGTTAAAAGGTAAGATGGCTTGCTTTAGCTTAGTCTTTAGAAAGACAAAATAGTTTTTAGTATGTTTAATGAGAAAATAGAAAATCTCATTGAGTTTGTG
The DNA here is from genome assembly GCF_000260255.1 of Octodon degus. Taxonomy (NCBI): domain Eukaryota; kingdom Metazoa; phylum Chordata; class Mammalia; order Rodentia; family Octodontidae; genus Octodon; species Octodon degus. The sequence goes on along the minus strand of NW_004524664.1, from coordinate 7,095,413 downwards.
GCATGAGTATTTTGATTATTATCCCTGCTCTGTGCAGAGAGGTTACTTTTTGAAAGCAATCTGCTGTATTTTTATGAAAAAGAAACTGGTAATAACTTTTATAAAGGTTAACTGATGGCAAAGTAAATAGTTTATGAGCAAAATATTATAAAACACTGTATCTCAGTCATGCTGTAAAATTCTTTATTTGTATTAATACATTCCAGAGTCATTCCTTACAATAATCCAAAATGATAGGAAATAGTGTCTCAGTTCTATAAATGAAGAAAAAGACACAGAATAATAAACTGAATTGCTTACAGCCACACAGCAAGAAAGTAGTTGAGCTAATCACTCTGGAGTTTTAATCTGTACACACACACACACACACACACACACACACACACTATATTGTATGTCTGGTTCTTCTCTGTTCTTGTCTATACATTCCAAATGATCTGAGAGCTGCTAGATAACTTCTTTTGCCATTACTCAATATGGATAGTTCTTAGTTTGCACTTGTTTGTGAAAGTCTATAGCTCTGTTACTTTATGGCTTAGTGTCTTTGATCATTCTTGTGGTTGAGTCCTCATATTCACGTGGCTCTGCACATTTTGATTTTGGAAGAAAACCAAAAGTTCTTTTGATGAAGAATATTCTTGTTGGGCTGCAACCCTAAAGCTACTTGCTTGTTCTACTGTAAAACCCCTAACCATTCCTATGAATACATACCCTCAGCTTGCACCCCACTCCTAGGCAACAAGCAGTAGTTTAACAGACTTGTTTAATCCAAAGTTGTTGTTATAATTCCTCCTCTATCTTTGGAAATTTCTATATGAATAAGGTAGTAGCTACCCAATTCACAGGGCAGAGCTCAGAGCCTCTAAAGCTGTAAACATTGTAACCATTTAATAACATATTTGACCAAATAGTCTGTACCTCAATACTGTGGGTCACAAGTAAACTATACAAAGTAGTTAATTCCTTAAAATTTCTGTGAGTGTACATCTATGCACTTTGCGAATAAAATTTTAATTTGTATCTTTAAGAAATTTTAAGGGCTGGCCAAATAGCTCAGCAGATTAAAGCACCTGCAAGCAGGCACAGGAGCTGGGGCTTCAAACCCCAGGCCTACCATGCAGGCCCCACCCCCAGGGTTGTACTGAGACAGCAATTGAGACTGGGTGTGATCTCAATCCTCCCAAGAGCTGGTGCTGCACCTATAACCCCAACTCTTGGGAGGCTGTTTCAACAGGAGAATCACTAGTAGTCCAATCTAGTTGTGAGACCCTGAACACGCTGTAGACCCTTCCCTAAAGTACAGAAAAAAAAAAGTTTAACAAGCATCTATTCATACATGGTACTCTTCTAGTTAACACCCAAATTTGGCTAATACAAGTTGTAGTAGCTGTCTTGGAGCCATGAAATTCTCAAGCACACAAAAATTGAGTTACTAATAATTTTGCAAAAGACAAGCAAAGAAGAACATCAAGTAGCAAAATAAATGGATCTTACTGACTACTGTTCTGTGAGTTGCAGGTATTTATTGTCCAAATGGACTGACGTGAAAGGTTTCTAATGGAAAAATAACAGACTTATGGCCTCTTTAGATGGAGACATTAGTATTCTGATCCAAGAGCTTTGGGAGGCATTAGTTTACTTGGAGTATTTTCATATCTTTTTTTTACTAGGAGTGCCTTTAGTATTGGAACAAATTGATGTCTAGAGTCCAAAAAAGCTGTTTAGCGTGTGATAGTGGAAAATTAACTAATGCATTTATCCTGTGGGCTTCTGGCTCATACATGTATGCAAAAATCAGTAGAATACCCAGCCTTCTTTTTGAAGGCCCTTATGTCTTCATTGGAAAGTGTGGAAATCTATTTAATGACTAACCTCAAACGAATGGCATGAAGATGAAGTTGCATTTTCATATTTGAATTTCTGCTTTTGTTGCCAGTAGCATTCCAGAGCACTGAGAATAGTGAATTATCATCCCAGAATTTCAGAGTACTTTTTCCATCATTACCAATGTGCCCATCTGTCCACCATCTCCATGCAAATGGAGATTTAAGATTTACAAAGCAAATGTATTGTATTTTGAGGGCCTAGAAAAAAAAATAAATGTGCTATAAAGGAAATCTAAGACAAAGTTAGCCTGAAAGTCTGTGGCATTGCCCAGGAAAGCTCAGACTTCTGGGATCCCCTGGTCATGCCAATGTAATTACAATGTGAAGCACATTTTCATACCAGTTTGACCATACAGTCTTAAAAGGAGGTAAGAGAAGAACAAGCCAGAGAATGATTTTATTTCTTTAACGTTTAATTTTAATGTTGTATCAAGGGAACAGAGTGGTGAAGGGGGGAGGAATAAAGTCCTCTGGCACTTTCTCAGATAATTTCTTCTCCTAATTGCTGTTTGGCCCAGTTCTTTTTTTGGCTGTGTTCCCCCTTTGGAGGCCTATTTGTTGCTTTCAATCCCAAGGGGGTAGAATATTCAGGACTCTGCTTTCAAACCTGTGTTTCAAAAAAGGCAGAGTAAGACATCTGCCACCCGCCCATGCCCTGCCTACCGGGACATTCCTCTTCTTCCTTTAGCTCAAGTGTTAAGCCAACCTGCAGCCCACACTTAGAAGAGTCTGGCTTTGATTTTGCTAAACCCATCTTTTCCTTTGCTTTTTGTTTTTTTTTCTGCTTCTTCCAATGGCAAACAAAAAAAAAATGTACAGGATCAGAAAGATAGACCAAAGCTTAAAAATAAAATACAGTAATATGGACTTGTTTTTTATTGTATGCAACATTTTTGGCATATTAAGCATGGAATCGGATTCCTGAGTTTGTGACTTCACATGTGATCTGTCTACCTGGCAAGCTTTCCTTCTTTAGCATTGGTGACTTCATGTTATATGGAATAGGTGCAGCTGAGTGTGCTGGCATAAGCCTGTAACTCCAGCACTGTGGGAGGTTGAAACTGAAGCACCTAGATTCCAAGTTCAACCCCAAACTGCACAACTCAGTGACTTACTGAGCCCCTGTCTCAAAATAAAAAAATTAACAGGTTAGGGGTTGAAGTTCACTGTATCTGTCCTTAATTCAACCTCTAGTACCACAAGAGAAAAGAAAGACAGGAAATGAAAGGGATAGAGGATTGGAGGGAAAAGGGAAAGTTAAGGGGAAAGCAGCAATAAGAGAAAAGGAAAGGGAGGAAAAGAAAAGGAGAAGGGAGGAAAGGGAAATGAAAGTACGCGTGGACATGGACAAGGAAAAATAAGCTGTGGCCTTTGCTACTGCGAGAACAGTTTTCTAGCTACTGAGCTAGCAGGGGGGTGGGGGTCTGTTGGTCCTAGAAGAGGTCCCAGCTAGGAACCCACCTGAAGAGACCCGGCAGAGGCGAAGCTTTTTCACCTGACTCAGGGACTCGAGAGTTTCTGGAGAGATGATCAGAATGCACTACCTTCAAACATGCTACTTTGAGATAAAGTGCTTTCTTTCTTTCTTTTTTTAATGAAATAAATAGATCTCTGCTCCTTATTTGCCTGCTTGCCTGCTAGGAAGATTCCCCTTCAAGAAGATGTCTTTTTTCCTTCTTATGCACAAGGTAGTGAAGGACTGTTCTCATCACTGGGAATGGGAAAAGGGTGCCTTATGCCAGAATCCCTCGTGGTCTGCTTGGCTCCCATGTGCTCACCTTGCCTTGTTCTCCTCCCCCTAGAGGGGTATACCTCTTGGGTCTCTTCATTTCTTCACAAAATATTGTCCTTTGTTTTAGTAGTGTACAAGCTCTCAACCCCACTCACTTGTTGGGGCTTCCTTTATTTCCCCGCCCTGAATCCCCTGTGCACATAAACTTTTAAAACAATACAGCAAGGAGAAAATGCTCACCTATTGTCTTTTAAATATTTTACTTACAGACTACATTTGAATAATCTAAGAGGGTACAGGAAGTACTTCTCCTACCTGTCCTGCACTACTGAAGAATAGCTTATCATTTTGTAGTTTTCCTTTGCTGACCTAGGAAAAAAAACCCTGCATCATTAGAAAGTCTGGATCCCAGAAGAGAAAGCTCTCTGTTCATAGATTTCATTTTTTCAGCCAGCACTTATAGAGCATGCTCACAAATAAGGCTTACTCTGTGTGCTCCTGTGGTTGACAGACTAGCTGAAACACTTTTTTTAGGGCCTGTGAACACTTTAGATTTGCTCCAGTGAAAATCACCCTTCCCAGAGGTGCCCTGGGCCACCACAGCCTATCATCTATCTGCTTATATCATGCTTCTTTCAGGCAAAATGTTATGAAGCCTTCCCCTTTATAACCATAATATTCTAAAACACAAAGTTCTGAAACTACAAGTAGATATTCTAATATTGGATACAGAGTGCAGAATGGTCTGTCTGAACTAACTGCCCAAAACAATGAGGTGTGTAGAAATGACACCTCCTAATAGTGAAGTTAGCCACAATGGCCTGCCTGATTCAGCTTTTATGGTAAGCAAGAGGATCCATCTACCAGAACAAGGAGGCATATTTCTGATTCTTTGTTTCTAGGAGGAATTTAATTAGAGCATTGCCTAGCATTGCAACTCAACAGAGGGTCTGATTCTTCTCTTATATAGAGTAAGGGTCATGAGGGTCTCTTTCACCCCCAAATCTGAGTATAGCATGGTTGTCCAGAAGGCTAGGCAAAGTGCAGATGATGGCTGTGACCTCCAGAGTTTCTGATTGTGTAGGTCTGGGATGGGTGGTTTGCCACTTGTATAGCTCCATGGTGTGAAGATAGGAAAGGCCTCAGCAAGTGAGAAGTTTGCACATAATAGCTTCTGTTTGTGAATGCAGGCCCTCACTTTGAGGGAACATTTTCCATCCTGCCTTGGGTGTTGTGCAGGGGTGGTGCTTGTTTAGAAAGCTTTGTTTTCATGTGCTTTGTCTTAGCAACACTTGGCTTAAAGGTACTGGTGTGGTATGTGAGGCACGACCCATTGCTATCCATGATGAGGGGATAAGGAGTTCCTGAAGTTCCTGATCATCACTACCAAAACCTTACAAGTAGCAAGTTATAAATCCAGGAAAATCTCATGCTGTTATGTAGAAATTTGAAGTCTGGACCGTGTCAGGACCCTTCTTAGTGGTGTTCTTCTTAGTGGTGTTCTCTGGCATGTCAAATGACAAAGAGGATTCAGCGATGGGCACTGGACTCTACTTTTTGAGGAGCTGTAAAATCACATCCACTAAGTGCATCATTACCTTTAGCTTTCTTAGCAACTGTGATATCTACAATTCAGGAAACACCTCTGCCTTGTTGCTGTGGCACATTTACAGCAAGGTTTGAATCTTGACTCAGAAATGTACTAGTGTATGTCCTTGCACAAATGTCTTATTGCTCTGCCTAGGCTTCATTTTCCTCCTCTATTAAGGGCATAATCATACCTTCTATTAATTAGGGTTAATTTGAAAATTAAATCAGCCTATAAAATGAGTGTCATGTAATATTCTTAATTCTTCTCTCCCTCTTTTTATGCCATTTACTTAACATTAAAGACATTATAAGTTAATTGAGATCTTCTAGTTCCAGACATGATTGGAAAGATTTCTTGGTCTCATACTATTTCAAAGTTTTCTTCTAGTGTCAAACTTGAGGCTCTTACACTTTAAAGTCTGTGATATGTTGAATAGCAATCAAGCCAGGTATGATTGCGCATGGCTATACTAATCAAAGCTCTCTGGAAGGCTGAGGCAAGAGGATCACAGGTTTGACCTCTGCCTGGCCCACTTGGTGAAACTTTGTGTAAAAACAAACAAATAAATAAATGATTGGAGATGTAGCTCAGTGTGAAGGCCCTGTGTGCAAACTCTGGTATTGCCCCACCACTGTGAACCAAAGAAAATTTATGATTATTTACTTGCTTTAACCTTTATATCTCTTCATCTCAACAAAGTGACAGTGGCCAGGGTTTAATTGTCTGCAGGTTTTCAGCTCCATGGATCTTTATCACAGCATTTGTCATTTCCAATATATCAAGTTTGAATAGCCCCTTATAGATCTGATAGGTCCTGATATCTTATGAACTTTTACTATGATTGAACCAGTGTTCTCCTTTTGCGTGAGTTACCCAAACTGTTGGAATGTGTTTACTTTTTTGGTTTGGCAGCTACCTGAGGCAGGACTATACAGCTTAATTCTAAGTGGGCCAGTTGGGGGAGGCCTGGGTTAGTTTCCTAATAGCCTGGATCTACAATCAAAGGACATGAACTGAGAGAGTTCTGTGTTTTTTTTTTTAAAAAAAGTCCAGGGTACTTACCTAGAGTGCCCTGGGAATCCAATGAAAGAATTGTTGGAGGACACTGATTCTTACTTAATGTCTTATCTCCAGTAGTTAGCACAGTATCAGCAGAGTAAGGGCTCTATGACTACATTTGAATGAACAAGTTTATTAAATTAGCTCTTTGTTATTGAAACTCATGTGCTATCCTAGATGATCAAGGAATCTTATGAAAGGTTAGTGAGCATCTTTTCTGAAGACTATTCAAATTAGTTATAAATCATGGTGTATGCTATAAAGAACAAGACCAGGTGTAATTGTACTTATTGATCTGTCCTGTACTGCCCTGGAATATAATCCTTGTGGTGGCTGCTGAAAAATATTGCTGTTGGCTCACTACAACAACAACAACAAAAAGACTCCTATAGAGTCCCTAGGCTTTCTGAACAGAGTTAAAACAGGAGTTGGCCAAGGGCAACACACTCATTATCTAGAAAAGGAAAACTCACACTCCACATATGCATGTTGTGTTTTCTGGAACAGAAATGCCTACTAGTACCTTTGCCCACCTTGTGAATGAACCCCACAGTGAGTTCTGTATTTTAGCAAAAATGATCACCAGGAAATGCTCCACAGAGGAGCAGCACTCATGGCCCGTCACCTGCTTGCTGCTGAATGCTCACCATGATTGGTAGTTGGAAAAGTGCTGCCACTCCCTGAGGCCACCTGCTCTGACCTATTGGCATTCGGTCCCTTTTCTTTTCAAACCAACCTGTCTTTAGTTAACAGAATATAAAGGAAAACAAATAAGAGAACATAAGAAAATGAGGCTGGCACACAATGGTTTAATGCCACTAAGCAACTCTACCAAGATGCTCTTTAATAAGGAGAGATTTCCAGATGGATAAAAGCAGGTGCACCAAGGGCAGAGGTGGATACTGCAGTGTTTGGTATATATGGAGAGTGGGAGAAATGCTCCAGAGTAAAGCACATTGCAAGTAGTCTTTTTAAAACCAAGGTACTTCATGCAACCTTAAGATGTTATCTGGGTTTCCTGTCCCTTTTTGTGCTTATCCAGTAAGTATCATGTTATTTTTTAAACGTTTTTATTTCATTTTATTAATTTTTAAAAATCTTTTATTGCTTTATTTATTTGGTACAGGGTCTCACTACACAGCTCACACTTGTAGTTATCCTCCTTAGCCTCCCCAGCACTGGCATTACAGGCATATGCCACCACACCCAGTTTCAGTGGCTAGCACAACATTGGGCCAGCATGGCATGAGGTACCCATGACTGAAACGTAAAATCATACGGATTGTATATATCGATAGCGTAATGTGAAATGTTTCATACATGTCTGCATTTTATAATGAAGGTAAACATAGCCTCAAACATTATTTTGTGACCAAATGTGCAATATCCTCTTGTTTTAGCTTTTGGAAATGCACCGTCCATAACTGCTATCTGCAGTCATCCTACTGAACACGAGCAGAACTTCTGTCTGCAACTTAGTGCTCATCAGTGCATTTTCATTTTCTAAGTAGAAAAGTTAATTTTCTCCTCGCTATTTTTGTAACTTTTTTCATCTTCTGTCTTTTGGTCTTCACTCCACTACATGTGTGAGGGCAACTTCCTAGCAGCTCTGCTAGCTGTTAGATCATCTCAGCAAGCATTGTTGATGCGTAGGTCAGTAACTCTTTTGCAGTGTTTGGTGGGAGGAGCAGTTACACTCACCTAATTTTTTTCTTGTTTTCATTTTAATGTATTTGGTACAGGGTCTTACTACGTAGCTCAGACTCATAGTGATCCTCCTGTACCTTGCCTGTTCCTGGTCTCAATGGCTGGGTCAGCATGCTCATGGGCAGGGCAAGTGCGGCATATGGTGCTGGGGACCGAACCCCAGTCTCTATGCTTGCCTAAGCAGGTGCTTGGTCTGCTAAGCTATCTTGCCAGCCTCACGTTCACCTAATTTTATAATCAGTGTTTGGTTTCCAATAAAGGATCCTCAATGTACATAATCAGTTCTCACATTCATTCATCTAGGACAATTATGGTGAACTATTTAGATCTTTCAGTGACACAAGTGGTCCACTGAGGGCATATGTGACGTAGGGTTGCCAGCACAAGTCTAGTGTGTCTTGGTCAGTTAAGTGAAGCTGAAGAACCTCAAGTAGTAATCTCAAATCTCTAACCAGAAAAGGTAGTGTTGGCAATGACAAGGAAAATCAGGGTAATGACATTTCAATTTTACAATTCCTGGCCCCACTTTCTTTCATGTTAAAATATTATTGAAGTTCAACTGCTTGTTGAACATACATTAATTCTGGAATTTGTGCTGAAGAGCTGAATTTGCTGGGCTGACTATACAAGCCTTTTGACATTTGAGGCCAAATGTTGAAATCACAAAACTGAAGGTCAAGGCATGTGTTAGACAGAGAAGAATTAAGAAGATTCATCCCTCACAGTTTGTGGTACATACAAACTTGTCACCATCCCTAATGCATTATTCATCTGATTTGGCAAAGGAAATAATGCTTGTTTGTTTGTTTCTAAATAAGGCTTAGTTACAGCAAAGGGCAGAATCAACTTGTATAACTGTCAAGTGGAAAAGCATCTTATTTCAAATGAGGACCTTTGCTGTTCCACTAATGAGCCTCCTGTTAGGATTTCTAACATGTTGTTGCATATATTTTTAGCATGATTTTATACCATTGGACAGTCCTTCTATAACTGAAAAACATTTGCATGAACATGACTCGTTAGGTATTTGTAGATCTCCTGTGGCCTCTAAACAAGTGTTACTAATCTGCAGGGCTCTGTCCTGCAGGATTTGGCTCCGTAACTTGTCTGCAGTGAAAGTGATGAAGCCAAATGGAAAATGTCAGTCAATCTCTAAATGGTTTGAAAGTTTAGAGGGAAGAAAAATAAAATAAACTCATGTTTGCATGCATAGATCCAATATTCACTAACTTTGGGTTAACATCTTATTTGCTTTCATAAAAATTAAAAGATGGCTCATTGGGCAGTAAGAAGTCAGATAACTGGCTCTGATATTGCTGAGCTATAGAAAGGGAGACATTCCTCCTCTCATGACGTTCCCAAAGCTTGCTTTCCCAGCAAGAGATACCATCTCTCCTGTGACACTTGCCTGACAGACAGACACCAGCATGCAGCAACTCAAGATTCCTCAAGGAAATGTAGGTTAAAAGGAGCTACACATCAGGAACAATTCCAGTTTTTACATGAAGTGCATAAAACTGAGCTTGTTAAGTTGAGATTGCACCAGGACCACAGAACCACTGAAATACACAAGGCTTCATCAAATGACTCAAATTCCCCTGGGTAGGTAAGGTTTCAAACCAAGGGAATGCAGATACCACCATGCTAAACCACACTACCAATTAATTTTTATTCATTGATTTTTGAGGGAATGTTTTATTTATCACACCTGCTTTTCTTATCCCTTTTTCTTGCACTGTGATGCCTGGTTCCTTAGAGTTGCTTGATGCCTTTTCATGCATATTGGAGACAGTTTTCCTTACCTGTCTCTTTCTGGCTGTTTTTGAGTTTCCCTTGTTCCCTTTTGTCTGTATAACATTCAGGCTAACATAGATCACCCTGCCCTATACCTCAGCACAGTTAGAAGGCTTATTTGTACCCACCATCAGAGACAGTAAGTCACTCTATTTATATTTCTCCAAATTTCCCTATCCAGTGTTCTGATTTTTTAAAAAGAAATACATGCAACCACCTCAGAATGGTTTTCTTTATTCACTCATGTGCAGATCTCTAACCTTGTCACTTTATGTTTGCATTTAGGTGGAAGAAGCTTCAATTATTCTAGGGATTGCTTCTTGTGTTATATTTTTGAGTACTGAGTTTGGAGGTTTCCAAAACACATCCTAAGAAGCAAGATATATCATGTATGGGTACAAATTTACAATGCTGAATGTTATCATTATGTCTATCAAGAATATACCATTAAAATTAATTTAAAAAACAGACTTCTAGATGGAGGCTGGAACATTGTTTGCAGGAGTTACTCACTGAAAAAGTAGTATAAAAGTTATAGTGTTAGAACCTTCAGCTAGTGCTGACTGAGTTGGAAGGTAGACACTTAATGGTTTTTCACATTTCTGTGTCCACTGTGTCTGTCCATGTGCTGGGCCCTTTTTCATTTGTAAGCTTGAGGTCTGGGTTTGTATCTTACACTTCTGCATTACTAGTGTCCAGAGTCTCCGGCATCCATGCTGCCTCTGATGTAAAGAGGAACAGGGAGGCATTGGGCATGGTTCCAGCAGCAGAAGCCACCTGGAGCTGTGTGCCATGGTAGAGGCCCATTCATCACCTAGAGGAGGTGAAGAAATCCAATACCCAGGACCATTAATGGATCGTAACCAAAATAATAGCCATTCCATTGCGGCAGGAGGAGAGGTGTGTCTGTCTCGACCTTTGAGCATTGTTCACACATCCTTTCTGGTACTGCCAGAGCAAATCAGAGAACAGAAAGATTGTTGCCAGCATGTCTTCTGGAGATGCTGCATAAAAACAGTGCTTATGTAGTCCCTGCAGCGCCCTGGTGAGTAACTACTGGGGATTCTGCTTCTCGGGGGACAAGGCAGATAACGGTTCTGGAAAAACAGCATGCTTCAGGTCTTGCAGGTGTTCTGTGATAAGAATCAAAATAAGACCATGCTGCTCTTTGTAGTAGCCTGAAAATAAGACCACCAACAAATAAATGGCCAAAGTGCCCAGTGGGCCAGCCTAGCTTTCAGGAGTATAGAACTGGAAGGGGTCTAGGGGGTCTTTTATCCAGGCCTTTCATAAGAGATGATGAAACAGACGCCCTGGGTCTGTGCACACTGTCTGTGGGAGTTTTGATGTTCTTAAATATGACTTGGGTCGCCAGAAAAGATGATTTAAGAGCTACTTTTGTTTTGAATATTAATATGGGATTTATTAAAATTGCAAATTCAAAAACCCATTTCTTAAGCCTTTAAATTGAATTTACAAATCTAATTATTCTTTTCCTAAATCTAGCAACTTTAGCAATCACTTTTAAAGGTTTTTTTAACACCTAGTTAATTAAATGACTTAAATATTTTAAACTGCACTTATAAATTTAATATATTCTATTCTTTTTAAGTACTTAAATCATTTAACAAATAGACTTACCCATGTGTTTAAATAATACTTGTAAATCTCATGAATTAAATTTATAAATATGATGAATCTTAATTCTTTTGTATATTACAGTATTATTTACAAATTTGGAAAACTTATCTCCATCAAATTAAAATTGCAATTTAAAAAATATATAATTAGCCATCATTTTAAACTTGAATAGAAAGAATCTGTATAGAGCTCTTACACAATAAGAATGAAATATTTAAAAATACTAGGCATAATCAGAATATTCTAAATCTAAAAAATACACTTGAAATGATTCACTTCATTATTTCTGTATTTTTCTGAAATTTCTTGGGATTAAATTATATTTAAACTAATAAGGGAGAAAAGTGTCATCCTAAGGGTAATAGATTTTTTTTTTCTAGTTTAGGTTTTAATGGACACAGATGAATAGGATGGAACAGAAAACTTGATCCTTGCCAAAGACTGCCATATGTGGGTACAATAAAGAGAGAACCCTATAACTTAAGACAGTGTTTTACCTCATATCTCCAACTCCTAATTTAAGTCATCTGCAACTCAGTTTCTTAGTCTGTCCTCACAAAGCCGTAACTGTTGTACCTTACGTTGCCACCTCCACAGGAATTTCCATTGTTGATGCTCTGTGCTCGTGTATAATGGCTCCTCTCTGAGTGTCACGCTCTTAGGCCATACTCTGAAGACCTCTTCAGATCTGGGCTCTCAACAAATGTTTCTTTCTTGATGGAAGTGTAATTTGCATAGCTTTTAGAAACATTTCTTATAGGGTTTGTGTCTGTCACAGCAGGACCTGGGTGTTCCCACAAATGGAAATCCTGTTCTGTTCTGGCCCTGTAGAACAGAACACATCTTCTGCTCTGTGCTGCTGCTTGCTGGATCTTGCAATGTGTTACTTGTATTGCTATCAGACTTTTGAAAGATTAGTTACAGAAAGTGAGATGGCACATATGAGTATTTAGGCAAATCTGAAAGTCCCTAAAACTGGTAGGGAAGCACAATTATTTAACAACTCTGTTCCATAGGATGTTTGTTATGTTTTCAGATGTGATATGTTCTGTATCAGTAGAGGCAGTCTCTGTGAAAGTAGTGAGTACCCTACACTAGACCTCCCGCAGTGCATTCCACTTCTCCTCTCAGGGCTACCTAAGTTTCCACTAGTCAGTAATAGCTGCTTCACTTAGCTTTTCCAGCAGAGGATCATCATGTCTTCTGCCTCAGAGGATGGTTGTATGGATTAAAGTCACTGGAATGCAAGCTTCACAAAGACAAGTTCCTCTGTTTGGGTATGGGGGCCTCCTCAGCACCTTAGTGCCCTGGTGTTGTGTATGTTCAACAAATAGTTGCATATTTTACTACACACAAAGTACTGAAATGGGGGCTAGATGTAGGCGAGGGCTCACCAGAAGTATTTTTTACTATGAAATTTGGCCACAGTCACTTGCAGAATCCTTATCTTATGTACAAATGTATTAGAAAAAGTAGATAAGCAACAATTCCCATACCATTAGTTCTGTATCTTGACACTTACTATACTGAGCTCTATTGCTTTTAGTAGGAGAAAACCTGTAGCAAAGCTGGCTTTCTTTTACATTTGGCTGGCCAGATTATTTGTAATATTGTGGGGTTGTAGATCTTTCTTATCTTGGTAAGGTTACTTGTAACTTTCATTTCCTATTCTTCTCTTCCATTTCCTTCTGCTCCTTTTCTTTTCTCTTTCCTATTCTTCCTTGTCTCATCTTCCTTGAGTCTCATCCCTTTGGTTCTGCCCTTTTTTTTCTGTGCCTACCCTTTAAATAAAGGCAGACTTTGAAGGTTAGTCCTTGACCGTTTACTTTCTTGTTGCATCTAGTCTTTCTCATTGATCCTGTGGACTCTTTTTATTTATTTATTTTGTTTGTTTGTTTGTTTGATACAACGATTCCCCACACAGCTCAAACTCATCGTGAGCCTCCTGTCTCAGCTTCCCCAGCACTAGGATTACAGGCATGTGCCACCACTCCCGGTTTCTGAAGCTGGCCTGACATGGGGCCTGCAAGGCATGTGGTGCCAGGGATTGAATCTGGGGCCTTGCGCTTGCAAGTACTTAGACTGCTGAGCTATCTCCCTGCCCCACTGTGGAATCTTATGGCTTTAAATTAGCCCTCCTGTTTTCCTCTTTGGAACTCTGATCCAGCTACAGTGACACCTCTAATGACGTTGAACATTTTTTGTGTATTTCCATTTGTATTTCTTCATCTAAGAAGACACACTTCTCAGTTGAAGAAATACTAATGGTTCTTTCTTTCTATGAAACCTAGTGTACGCACCATTGTCTTAATAAGGTGACACTCAGCAGATCCTCTAAATATATTCTAAGGCCTGGAAACTGCAAAGAGATTTCAGGGAAAGAGAAAGACACCATTGCAGATAGAACTAGGACTGGTGCTTAGCTGACTGTGAAAGAGGAAGCGTGTCCCGGTTACTGAGTGGGCCCTCATGTAACTGCTGTCTTTAAAAATGGAAGAAGGAAAGAGAGGAGGGAGTCAGAGGAGGGTACTGTATTCTTGTGGGAGAAGATGAGTGTGAAGTGATGTGAGGATTCAACCCACTATTTCTGGCTTTCAATATGGAGAAAGAGGGCTACCAACCAAGGTATGTGGGTGGCTTCTAGAAACCAGAGAAGACAAAGAAATAGATTTCCCACCTCAAAGTTCCAAAAAAGGAGTGCAGCCTTGCTGAAATCTTGTATGGATGAAATCCACAGCAGCAGAAGCTTCAAAGACAACTTTGTCTACATGAGTATGGCGATATCCTCATCATTTTGAACAGTTCCTAGGTATTGTGTGTACAATATGTGTGTGTGTGTGTTTTTTTTTCACTAAACATAAAGTGCTTAGTGCTTACATGTTGACTGGAGGGAGACATTTCCTAGAAGGTGGTTATAACCCACTGATATGTCAGAATTCTAACTATGAAACAATTGGTTTATAAATTTGTGTTTCAAGACACCAAACATGTCGTAAGTAATTTGTTACAGCAGCAACAAAAAACTAATTTACCAACATTCATGCTATTGCTCAAGCTGATTGTAATGATGGTAATAATCTTTTAAAGTGACTTACTATAATGTAATAAAGATGTCAAGGTCCAAAATAGCAATCTAACCTACTCAAATACTCAGATCTTCCTAATCAAATCCCATGTCAAGACTGTCTACCATATTAACCTAAATCTGTATGTCCTCTTTTGATACATTATTTAATTAGATAACTGTGTGTGACTTACAGTGATTTTTGAGTATCCAGGAGGTAGCAACAATCTATTATTTATTCTGCATCCTCTTATAATATGTAAGATAGAAGCATGACTTTCAAGCAATGCTTTTTGAACTCAAGGAAAATGCAACACACTGAAAGTTGTGCTAGATATGAGTCCTAAATGCCCACAAGATGGAGATATTTCCTTCAATATATGTACTCCATTGTCCCCTGAGATCATCTCCTTATGGACCTCTTTCAAAATGGAAATTCAAATTTTAGTTGCAAATGAGAAGGTTTGTATTTCAATAATCTTACGTTCCCAAACATCAATGAAGAATTGTTTCATTTAGATTAAAACTTTATTATTTAAAAATAAGAGTTGGTATACCCATGTTTTAGAATGAACACATTAATTTTGCTTCATAGGTCTTTTGAAATTAGAAGAATTATAGGTTCTTTTAAAATATAGGCCAGTGATTGACATAATTTCATTAAGTATAACTGTGTTTTATAGTACACTTTCTGAATTCCCTTCAGCAAGATGTCAAGAGAAAAGTGGGGAAATTGTCTACCTTACTACAATTTAATTTTACATTTGGGATTAAAGAAAACCAAAGATGTTGTGTTTTAAAGACTCTTTGACAAGGTGTAGAATTCCAGTTTATGTGAATGTGGGTGACTATAAAATTGTGTAGTAGCATTTGTAATGTGTTCTGAAGCTTCTTAACATACTCAGATTGTATCAGTCAACTTTCTATACATTGAGCAAATGCTTAAGAAAGAAAGCTTAAAGAGGAATGATGTATTTTGACTGATTGTTTCAGAGGTTTTAGCCCATGGTCTGTTGGCTCCATTGCTGTGGGCCTAAGCTGAAGCATAACATCATCGCAGAAGGGCATAGTGAGCAAACTGCTTACTTCACAGCAGCCAGGAAACAGAAAAACAGCCAGAGAGGAAGAGGGGATTGGCAACATGTATTCCCTATGTTCATGCCCCATCACCTACTCCTTTCAAGTAGCTGAACCCCTTCTCTCCATCTGCTTCATTGCCATCAAGTTATGATCCTATAAGTAAATTAATCCAGGAAAGTTGGAACCCTCATTATCCAGTGATTGCCTTCAAATGCTTTGGCCTGGGATAGAAGTCCTAAATGCAAGTCTTTACGAGACACTTTCTATTCAAATTCTAAGACAGGTTTGCATTGTTTATAATGAGAAATTTGTATGCTTTCACTGGTTCTTCTTAAGTAATTTTCCTTAAAAGTGGCCCCTAACTCAGGCAGCAGCTGCCTGTGGGTAAGGTGTGGACAGGTGGATTGTCATGTCTAATGTCCTTTGTGGAGGACTCAGCTGATGCTGTCACCCCCCTCCCCAATAGTGAGTTCAGCTCAAAATTGTGTTCTGCAAAGATGAAAAGGGATGTGGGAGGTGCATAGGTACATTGAGTTAGGTGGTTTCAAAGTAGGTGGATTGACAGTTTGAAAGCACAAATTAAGCTATGAAGGCTGGCTAGAAGATAATTTAAATTCTCCTGAAATACATGAGACTGCCAGATTCATCCTGCATTAAGTATGCAGCATTAATGTGAGACTAATCCACAGCCATTATTTCATATCTGAAAGCAACCATGCCATAATGAAACTATGTATGACAGGCAAAAAAATCAGATTTGTTTAAGAAACTTATCAATAATTGTCTCCAAATATTTAAAAGACTTTCAGGTAGAAGGAGGAAAGTGATCTAGTTCAGGGTGCAGGATGGGGCAAAACTAGAACCTTTGGGCTGATGCTAGAGGTGGAAGATAATGGAGTTTGTGCACTAACACAAAACACTGTCTTAAAGAGCTGCATACTCAGAGTTTACTGCTGATGACCAAAGCCTTTCACCAAAATGCTGGGTGATTGCTTGCCATCTGACAGTTATTAGATAAGAAATTCAGGACACTGATCTCAGGGACTTCACACTCAGCTACATTCCAGCCCTCTTCGGCTTATTTTGAGATGTGTCCACTGTGTTACACAACAAGAGCAATATGTTGTGTTGAATAACTCTCGTGAATTTTTTTCTATCAGAGTTAAAATCGTGCAATATTAAAAGGATGTAGCATAGTCTTTATAGGATTTTTTATGTTTCTTTAAAAAACAAATCATACATATGCCAGCTCAATCCTTAAGGACAATAACCCAAGCTTAAATTATTATTAGAACAGATGTTTACCTGCTGTTGTATTTAGTGAGATAAATCCCTCAGCAGTGAAACCAAGATAATACTCAGCAACATGTAAGCTTAACCTGGAAGCATTTTGAGCAGCAAGGACTGAGGAACACTAGAGTGATGGATATGGAGAGCAGGGGGAAATAGGGATTCAGGTCTCTGAAGAAAGTGGCATTGGCCAGCTACCAGGATAAAGACTACCAACTATGTGCCAGTCAGGACTTTTCTGTTTTTTTCCTACAATTCAGGGAAATCAAAGTCATTCACACTGGGCCTAATAACCTATTATAGTAAAATGTGGATTTCAGCACCTCTTTTTCCCAATGATGGAGAAATTAACTGACATTTGAATGTTTTTTTATTTACCTTGTTCATTCTATAATAGAATAAATGAGGCAATTAATTTATAAGGAAAGATTTGTTTTCATTCATTCTTTTTGAGGTCTCAGTCCAAAATCCATAGTCCCATTCATCACAGCAGGAGCAGACTTCTTTTGTCATGAGACTGGAGGCAAAAAAAGAAAATGACTAGGATCCCACAGTCTCTCTAAACTGTGTTCTTCTCATAAATCAAGCACCCTCCTATTATGACCCCTGCTTATGGGTCCCACCTTTTTCCAGTAGCACCACTCGGGAACACAGCTTTATCGCCTGTGGGAAGCACTTAACCACACTATAGCGGATGCTCAGCACTCAGCTGTCCTTGTACAGCTGTGCAGCCCCTGATGGTAGCATTACTATCTGTGGCCTTTGTCTCTCTGGGTTTTATGTTTATCTGAAAACATGGAGGTCAGAATTTTCTATTCTTTAAAGTTATGTCAAAATCAGAAATGGTTTCCGTATTAAATAGCTTATCAACTAACTAAAGAAGCAAATTGCCTTTGGATCACATTTTGTTATTCCTGAATAGTAACATGTGGCGGGTCGGCCAAATAGCTCCGTGGATTATAGCTCCTGCTTAGGTAGATACAGGTGCCAGGGGTTCAATCTCCAGGCCTACTGTGCTGGTCCCACCCCCCAGGGCACACTGAGAAGGTGATTGAGACTGGGCGTGGTGGCACGCGCCTGTAATCCCAGCACTTGGGAGGCTTTAAACAGTAGGATCATTTACGAGTCCTGTCTATGTAGTGAAACCCTGTAGACCCTGTACTAAATACCTTTAAGAAAAAATAGTAACATGTGGTGACACTGAGTGAACAAGGAAAGAAAGTGTCCTTTGCATGGGACAGGGCTAAAGATTTTTAACTCCACCCTTCTTTCCAGCATGCTACTTTAACATGTGTGCTAGGAGAACACTAAAGGTGTGTGAGTGCCTGGGAAATGGGACAGCGCTTACTAATTAGAGTCAGAAATGGAGAAAAGAGGCCAGAAAAAATGCTAGAGGGAAAAAAGCAAAGAAAGAGAAAATACTTATGCTGTGAGAAAAGTAGGGTTGGAGAGGCTGGAGCTGATGGTATGAAGTCTTTGTACCTTCCCCAGAAAACGAGATGCTCTGTTGTGGATGGATCAATCTATTGCGATCAAAGAGAAAAATTTTATGTCCATCTTTTCATTTATCAGATGTGTTTAGCTAAAAACTTCTAATTATGGGTTCTGTCTATTTATTGTTTTGAGTTTGGATTCAAAAATTTAACTTACACATATCCAGTTCATTTGGACTCTCACAGTTTCATCTTCTACGTCTTTACATTGGGAACAGTGATACTTGCCTGACAAGTTTCAGTAAGTGAAATAGTGCATAGAAAGCAAGTAGCCTATTATCTGTCCTTTGGAGAACATTCAATAAACAGACACATATATTCTTTTCAGAACTAAAACTAAGAAACCTGTCTGTTACCAAAATCACTGTGACCATTTCCCAGAATTGCCTATGTTATGTGTCTGCTGTTGGGAGTGAGGGGGACTATGAGACTTAATAATTAGATTTGCTTTGGAATATCTGCTTTACATAATTTCTGTGCCTTAACAACTTTACATTTCTAGAGCTTGGTACAACTAGTGGACCAGTGAGATAACAGAACAGCGGGCATGGTGAATGTTATGAGTCTATAGTATATTTGTATTTGACCAAAGAAGGGAAGCTATAAATGTATTTCCTGAAGAAAGCCTCAGTAATTAACACTCAAAATGAAATGCCCTGACCACATTATTATTTGTGACTGAGACAGATTATATACCACATGAGAAGAAAACCTTTCAAGCTATGCTAGGTCTGTAGACATTTGGAAGAGCCTTTGATTGGCTGTATACATGTGAAGGGGATAATGAGTTTATGTATACTACATAATCACTGGTCCACGTCTTAGTTTTTATATGCAATTGATGAAGAATGTTGTAAACATAGTGCTTGGAAATTCACTTTTTTCAGTAAAATTAAGTGATTTTAATTTTAAATGACTTTTGTACAAAATATTAAATGGAATCTTGAACAAACATTCATCCAGAAGCTAAAACCAAAAAGTAAAACTATAGTTTAGAAGTAAAAAATGTATTGAAATAGTTATAATTAACAGATCCAAGATGCACTTTGGAAGCCGTATGTAAAGTGATTTAGATAGTGTTAGGAAATTTAAAGACTACTTTAATAGCTATGCTTTTAGAGCCATAACATCATGTAATAAAATTCTTTGTAATTTATTCATTAATGGAACAAACATTTATTCTTTTGGGCATGGTGCTTTATTAAGCTGTGGGAAACTGATCATAAATCTTAATGGTGAGATTATATGCTGGCCAAAGAATGAAGACAAATACAGTTGTACTTAGTATAAAGATTTAGAGCAGAGCAGGTGTGATACTGAAAAAGCACCACTGAGCTTCCCTAGCTCAGACCAGCACCACAGATGGCTTGCATCATTAGATCTCCTTTCATGGAGATTACATCTCTTTTGCAATATCTTTTTGTTTGGAATTCTCACTTTTATAACAATAAAAATAGACTCAAATCCATAAAGGTTACTCTTAATACTGTAAGTTATTAGGGAATTGCAATATTTGAGGCTGATTTTCTAATTTTACCATGGGGCAGAATCTTTGATCACAATTAATGTGTTCATGCTGAACCATTATTTGGAAGGGGTATTCTGGAACATTCTAGAACATTGACAGATCCTGTTTTGCCACAAACAGCCCATTATCACACATTTATTCCAACTCTCCAATAAAGAGAATGACCATTCCAAGGGACTATGCAAGTAGATAAATACACTTTACTTGTGTCATAAAAGTTTAGATTAAATTACTGAAATGTAAATGTAAGCATTAGTTAAAGTACATCTCCATCCCTATGAATGTGAGGCATTGCATAAATACCACAATATCTTCATTAAGGAAGCATTCAATAAACTCTGTTATACCTGAGGTGAATCATAACACCTATGCAGCATAGCACTGGAAACAGCATCACATAATTTTAACTGTAGTAAATTTACCAGCAGATCTTTAAAAATTAACATCAAAAGAAAAGGAGTAATGCTGTGTTTGCCCCACCCCAGGGGCACACTGAGACTGCAATTGAGACTGGGCATGGTGGCAAGGCCTGTAATCCCAGCTCTTGGGAGGCTGTAAACAGGAGAATCACTATAAGTCTGATCTAGTAGTGAGACCCTGAACACCCTGTAGAACCTTCCCTAAAATACAAAAAAGAAAAAGAAGTAGAGGAGGAGGAGGAGGAGGACAAGGAGGAGGTGAAAGAGGAGAAGGAGGAGGAGGAAGAAGAGGAGGAGGAGGAGGAGGAGGAGAAAGAAAGAAAGAAAGAAAGAAAGAAAGAAAGAAAGAAAGAAAGAAAAGAAAGAAAGAAAACAAATTTTGCTTCACACTTTTTTGGATCTTTCTCTTGTTAGTGGCTTCCCTTATACATTTTCTCATTCATGATTAAGAGAATTAATATTCTAAAACTTGAAAATATTATGATGCAGTAGACCACAACCACTTCATTATGTTTTTCTTAATGAATTAAACCAACTTCTGCAGGGAGAGAGACATCTTTTGCCTGATGGCTAGCATACAATATGGTGCTTAGGAAGTACTTAAAATTGCATTGAGTTATTAAAAGAGGAAGCTGCCATTTTGATGAAATATATTGACACCTTATTATGCTTTACTACTGCCTATTAAATGGCTGCATAAATTAAAAGGAAAATAATTTCAGAGCTGGCAGGTAAAGCTCTTTGATTTTCTTTAGGCACTATCTCCAAGGAGTTCAGACTATTGGGAAGTAGGCAAAACACATTAAGAGCTCAAAAACTATAGTGTAAATGAAGGTTTTAGTTATGCTGTAACTAGAAATCAAATCTTTCAGGATACAAAAGGAGACTTGATATTTGTATATGTAGATAAGAGCTTCTCAAAATACAATTCTGCTATTCACACAGGCTGGGAGAAATGTCACAGTGGAGAAGAGTGCGTTTGCAGCATTGTGGAGCACAATCAGAAACCTGTGCTGAGAGGAGGGAGTGGGCGAGTGAGCATTAGTTTGGGAGAGCAGCCCCCACAGAAGGGTGCAGTGAGTAATTCTTGGCATGCAAATAGCGTGGTAGGGTGAGCAGAAATTGATAAGTGGTCTTAACCTGAGCTGAATGGTAGAGTGGGAGGAAGTTACTATGGGGAATTCTTAGAAGAACTTTGGGAACAATGACAGGTTTTTCATCTCAATATTGAGTACTCTGTTAAGCAGTAAGGTGAACTGTAACCGTGCGCTTATAGTGAAATGAGGACCCAGTCTGACAAAGATGGTAGCAAGTTTAATAGGGAGGCATATGGGAAATAGAGAGGACTGTGGGAAACAAATAAAACAAAACAGGGCATGCAGGCCCTATTACCATAAGGCCTTGGTGAATAAGAGAAGGGAAAATGTTCTTTTCTTAGAAATCTTGAACCAAGAATTCTCTGGCAACCCAAAAGAGGTAAAATGATTGCTGTAAATCACAGAAGTATTCAGTTGTCAAGATGAGCACAGAATGCAGATGTCCTGTCACCTTAGCAGTTCTGCGATATGTTCTGTAGCCTGGCATAGACTTGAGGGTAAAGAGTGGGAAGAAAATAGAAGGTGGAAAGGTGGAAAACAGAGCTACTGGGAGGAAGTCACTGCACAGAGGTGTAGTGCTGATAACCCAGTGTTCAGTGATGTGGAGTGAGAGAAAGGAGCATGTCCCAGAGGCAGACCAGAGTCCAGGGGTTACCAGGCTGAACAGGCAGTGAACCAAGGAAAACCAAAAGTGAAAATAAGGCTCATGTTGTCAACTGGAGAATGTAGTGTTTTTTTAATCATGATTGAACTGACAGTAGGTGACAGAACATCCATGGAATGTGTGAGCAGATGACCTCAATAGAGGGAATGTGTCAACTTCAGTTGACAATGTGGGAGGAATGAAATAGGACATAGAATCTGAGGAAGAACGATGGAGGCTCTGCAGGGTGGGGGTGACTGAACAATGCAACTACCTGGATGACCCATATTGCACACTTGTGGAATCCAGGTGTATTCTAGTACCTAAGTTCAAAGAAGACTGGGGGTTTTGTAGGTCTCCACCCCAGTTGCATCATGGGTTTTCACAAGAGTAGTAGGCATATGGCAGACAGTCAATACATATTCAGCAGATGAATATTCAGCAGATGAATCCTCCTGTGCTTTTTCCCAATGATTGCCCATTGATTGACAGCCTGGAATCTAGAGGTAATCTTTAAAATAGTTTTTAAGTTGAAAGAGATTTCTTTGTAAACTTGACAGACCCCTGCAGCTCCATAAATGAGGCAAAGGGCATCTAATTTTAGTAAGTAAATATAGTTAGATGAGGGCATCATGTGGTGGAAGAGAACCACTAATTAAGATGCCATTTGTTCAGACTTATTAAATGAGAAACTACCATGTGCACAGTTGACGACAGAGAGGAGATGTTGGTGCCTCTATATATGTGTCTGTATGCTCTATGTGGTGCTTGTGTGTATGCATGTGTACTACAGGATACTTACACAGAAGCAAATTTACATAGGTTATTCATCAGATATGTCTTGCCAATTGTAGTTCTCCTCCCTTTGTATTCTTACAGATTTCACCCTGCTGTTTCTTAACCATGTCTTCTTTTGATCCTTAGACAATGCAAATTCCAAAGAGATGTTCTTCATTTGTTTGACATTCTGATTATTTTTAACAATTTTCAATCTATTTAGCTACCTACTTAAGACATCAGAAGAAAATATTCCCTATCACTTCAGACAGAAATAACAGTTGAGAGGTAGACTATGCAAATCAGAGAAAAGGATATATATATATATATATATATATATATATATATAATTTTTCTGTGTAAGTAACAACTGCTGTTCTCCCAAGAGGAATGTCTATATGTCTATGTCTGGGATGCTTTCACCATTTGGGGAATACCAAAGAATACATGGAGAAGAGAAAAGGTATTCTATTCGTTTTGGTTTTCTTATTTTTTGTTACGTTGTCTTAACTTAAATAACAATGACAACTAAAATAGAAAGATCTTTAATTTAGGAACCCAAGCCTAGCGCTGTCTGTTACTCTCAAATAATGGTGATCCCAGTGAGAAAATGAGATGAAGTCAGGCTGCATCTCTGGTTACTGCCCCCCCCCCCATGGCTCTCTGCAGCCTGCAAGAGGAGCTTGGAGGAGCAGCTTTTGGGCTGGACCTACCTAAATAGCAGGGCTGTGTGAAGGTGACTTGACAGCGACTTCCATGGCTGAGTAGAACCCCTCTGCTACCTCCGTGGCCATGTAGGCTCTGTTCTAAGTGTTGGCCTGACAGCTCCTCTATACAGCTATGCTTAGTGCCTATGAACTTCAGGCTTCTGAGGGCTCAGGCTTACCAACTGCTGCTAGCTTTGGGTCTCTTCCACTTGCCAGAGATTCCTCAAGAGAGTACAATGACCACTGCTGCTTAGCTAGTCCTGGTCCAGCCAACAGGTTGGGAAGAAAAGGAGGGTGAGGTACATTTGGGCACTTGCTGGTGAGTTATTTGTCTTGAAAACTTCCTTTAGAGTGCTCATTTTGTTTTAATGAGAAGGTACAGATCAACTGGCCTAGATCCAAATGTCTTGTTTTTGCGTACTTTGTAAATCTTGAAGTATAGTTAGGCACTGTTGATTCTAATATGAAGATGGTGCATCCCACCTTCTATTGCATGTATCTGTAGAGAGTATGCACTCTGTATTATACATGAGAAGTAGGATTTCTTTCTAAAATTGGACATCCATGAAGCACCAGCTGGTAGATTCTAGCACTGTCGCTTTCAACTATTTACATAGTACCCACCAGCTGGGTTGCCTGAAATGAATACAGTAGTTACTAGACTAAGAGCTCTTTGCAGGTAGGTTGTCATTAATTAGTTTGCATCATTGAATAGTATTTTGAAGACAACAGACCTCAGTTGGTGTCTCTTGACTTGCACTTAAGGTTATGCTACTGAGAGCCAGAATGATTCTTTTTTGGCTTAGGCCTGTTTCCTGTCTTCTGTTGGGATAGACCTGCTGTTTCTGGAATCACCTTCTAACATCCCCCTCATGAGTCCACTGCAAACTAAAATTAGACATGGACTACTTTAGTTGAGATGGGGCACAGGCATTCATAAGCATGCTGCAGTGTGCGCATTGTTAATGCTGACACCTGAATTCCAGTCCAGAGTGTGTTGTGAAATCAACCTGACATTTCTAACTGGGAATAGCTTTGTTTCATCCAGATATGAAGCTTTCTTACTAAGTCCTTGTAATATTTCCTTCTCACTCTAAATTTGGTGAATCTCTGACCTTCCCCTTTGTCTCAGCAGTCTTCCAAG
Organism: Octodon degus; assembly: GCF_000260255.1. Lineage (NCBI taxonomy): Eukaryota > Metazoa > Chordata > Mammalia > Rodentia > Octodontidae > Octodon > Octodon degus. The sequence continues at coordinate 7,070,761 of NW_004524664.1, read as the reverse complement.
GGAGTGTTTCCTAGTTTCATGTACAGGTAACAGTAGTGAGAAGGAAGGCATGTATCTACTGTAATGCAAAAGCCTGCACAATCTGGCCCTGAATGGATCTCACACACCAAGGTCAGAAAAGAGGGTGAATTTACTCCATACCCTCAGAGACAGGTGCCTTCCCTTCCTGTATTTTAGAGTGAGTTTCCTGTCTGCATTGTCTCCCACCACCCTGAGAAGCTTCCTGTGACATTAACATTGCTCCTACAAACTTATCAGTCGCCATCTAAAGGCATTCTTTCCTATTTTTCTCGAGGCCAAGGTTGGAAAATAATGCAGTACTATGCTTAGTACCTTTACATTTCTTGCAAGCTCCAGAGCCTGGCTCTGGATATTTAGTTGCAATGCTTTGATCACCCCTTCTGGCATTAATATTGATTTCTATTCTGCTGCTTCTTTCCTCCCCCTTGTTCTTAGAATGAGACCCTTTTCTCTAGTGTTTGCATCTCATTCCTCTCTGATCATTGAATGTTTAGCAGTGTCCACTGAACTTATCAGGCAGGCCCCTTGTGGGTCCTTTTGGCTTATCTGACATGCAGCACTTGAGAAGAAACTCTTTCTAGTCTTCCCAGGTAATAATTTTCTTTGTGCTTTAGTAGACAGTCTCCTGTCTTCATGATTCATTTTGCTTAATTTTGAAATTATTCCAGAACCTGATTTAATGTGCTCCAGCCTTGGAATGTAGCCTTTTTTCCTCTTGCCCTCTCCTTGATTAGTATAAGACTTCCCTTTTCTTTCACCGTAATAATTATTCCTAGTGTACCTATTGTTTTGATAAGCCTGAAACTCATGGTATTTAATCTTCCCTTTTCAGGTGCTTTCAGTCATCTCTTTCTCCTCTCATTTAGGTATTTACCTGAATGATTTCAAAGTTGGCATCATATCATCAGAAAAAGTCACTTTTCTCTTTCATCACACAATGGCTTTTAGGATGCTTGTTTAAAGATGCCTCTGCTAATTATGGTATTTCTGTGCCAAAAGAAATGTGTGTGTGTGTGTGTGTGTGTGTGTGTGTGTGTGTGTGTGTGTGTGTTTGTGAAGAAGAAATTTGGAACAGAGGAGATTATTATATTTGTTTGTTAAATATGCAAAGAAAAAAGTGAAATCTAAAATTATCTTGAACCTCAGAAGGCCGAAATGTAATACTATATTTTTACTCAACAATTTTACCAAACATTCATTAATTAACACTCAGTAGATACACAAAAAATTATGTAATTCTAGGAAGTCAATGCATGCTAGTGATCACGAATTCAGTTGCCACTTTTACTGAATTTGTATTTCTATTTTTAATCCCCAAAGCTAGTGGTTTCCATAGGAAGGAAATATTTGAACATGATCATTCTTAGTAAATAAAAGTAAATGTTAATAAGGGATTTAAATTTTATTCTAGGGATCTGACATCATGAGTGAAGAGGGATGGAAGGCCTTTTATGAATCCACATTAAGCAATGAGTTGTATCCATATTCAAAATTCCACACATATGCCATTGTTCTTCCTCATTATTGCCTTGGGTGGAGATGTGGGTCAATATGAAGACTCTAAACTATAGAATAGTCTGAACTATTCAGCACAGAAGAATTTATCTCTTATGAATGTTTTGAATTTTTATTTATCTTATTTCATAATATTTTAAAAAAAACCTGTGATTCCATAAGGAAGTCAACAGTAGCTTTAATTTAAATGTTGGTATGCCAAGTACTCTGACAGGATAGGAACTAAGTAAGCTTTAATTTACTATCAAAATGTGTATGTATGAAAATGTAGCTTTTACAGAAAGTGGCCTGTCATCATAAAAGTTGCAATTGTTTACATTAATATTCTGGGCAAAAACACATGCAAATTTAGCTTTCAATATGTGTTGTTCCTAACAGTCTTATTTCAAAACCCTGTGTTCCTACAGCCCTTGCTGACGTGGTGCTAAACTTGTTTACTCCTAAGGGAAGCAGATTTGAAGCCTAAAAGCTTGCTTTCCTTTAAGGAAGATGTGTCTTTCTGAAAGGAGAAAACTGCATTTAGTGTTCATCCTTAATTTGGATTTTATTTTAAATACTTTTGACTATCAGATCTGAAACTGATCATATTGAAATGCATTAATAACATTAAACATTCTATGCTTTTTGATCAAGTGCGAGGTATCTGAGGAAGCAAAAAGTCAAGTACAACCTCCTTTAACTTGCTTTTAATTAGATCATTAGGGATTTAAGGATCTATTGGTTGAATTACACTGCAGCTCCTTACTCTTAGCTATCGAGTTTATTTAAATTACATTTCAAACTAGGCATTGTAGAAGAAGGTTGCAGAAAATTTTCTAAGTGAAATAAAGGGCAAGTCTTCAGAGAGTGCGATATCTTTTTAGGAAAGATACTTAGCACAATCGTATTTGTCTTCGAAACTCAGGAATGTGAATGCAGTTTATAGAAACATCTTCAGTACTGGATTGCTGTATATTCTATGTATAACTAACTGCCACCCTTGGAGGCCATAGGAAGATTACCCATGCCTTCTCATGGGATGGATATGGGTAAAACCAGAAGCCTGCTTTGTCTCAAACCAAAGACAAAAATCACTGGAAATTTCTAATAAATTATTAACCTTTAGTGAGGCTATGTTTAATGAAGACAATTTGCGTTTATTAAAGAAAGAATACAAAGAAATATGAAATGAGATATTGTTCTCAATATCCTATTACTAGGGCCAATGCATTAAGCCTATGTCTTTGGAGCCCTCTGTTAACAAAATGTACTTTGAAATGTGCCAGCCCATCCCTCCGTCCTCCAGAAGGTTCAGCTCACTGAACCACCTCTAGCATGCCTTTCCAATGTTTGACCTCATTAACCACCAGCCTCTCCTCTGATTTACCAACGAAATGCCAAATATATTCAAGAAAGCTTTAGCAATTTAGTATTTTGTGTTTTAATAATAAATTAATGATTTGGTTGTAATATATTGGGCACATGATTTTTACAAATGTGAAATTCCTATATGTGCTCTTTAGTGTATATGTTCTTTAAAATGTAGAAATTATCAACACTAATGTGTATATTGTTATATATTTCAGAAATAGATGGAAATTCTATTCAGGGAAAAGTGTATAAATGTAATAGCCTGAAGACATTCTAGCATATCTAGAAGAACAAAGGCCGAGTTCCACCACAAGAGTTGTCAATGAAATTAAGTATTCACCCTTAATTTTGAAAATTATTTTGTTTTGTTTGTAGTGATCTCATCTCCTTTCCATGTTGGAGTCCTAAAGAGCTTTCTGGCAATAAAACCTGAAATATTCTTGACGACTCAGTCACTGTGGTTATGGTAAAACAAAACCAAACCAGAAGTTTTAAATATTTATTGAGGTTGTAGGACAAGGGAAGGCCTGAGTGTGTTCCCGGAATGTAGTGATGTTCAGCCTGACAGGGGCCTCTGCTCCTGTGAAGCTTCCACTGCAGCAGCTATAAACACATAGCAAGCTTTAGAACTAAATACATTATATGGAAGACTAGTCAGAGATGTACTTTGAAAGATGAACAGGTCAAGGTGAAAGAAATCAGGAGAGGCTGACATTTGTATGGACCAATTAGGACAGGCCTTGTTGGAAAAGTAATCTTGGGAAGTAAAAGGTGATTTGGTAGTGCAGGTTTTGAATTTGAACGTTCTAGGTGGAGAGAAGCTGTGTATCTTCAGGGGATCAAGACAAGTGGAGAGTAAAATAGAGTCCTATAGGATTCAAAACCCATCCACACTGGTTCCAAACATGTTAGTCTGGCCATCTACAAGGATACATTTCCCCTTCCCTGCAATGGAGAAATGTCTGGGGGAGAACATTTGGGTGGAGGTGGGCATAAAGAGCTCAGTTCTTTCAAGTGTTTGAGATGACAATCAGACTTTTAAGTGGAGAAAGTCTAACTGGAGATATGAAATTGTGTTTAAACAGCTCTAATTTGGGAGGTAAGTGGAAAACTAAGATATTAATAGATTCTGGAAAAATATCTCCATGGAACAGCCTCTTAGTTGATTTGATAGATAAAATAGTATTTGTTGAAACCAGCTGACTTTATTTTAACATGTAACACTTTGCACATATTTTATTGGGCAAACAGTTGTTAATAGTGCTGAGTGTGAGTGTAGTAATACCTTGCAAAATGACTACAAAAGTCCTGTGAAAAGTTAACATCATAGCCCACCGGAATGCAGCAGATTATATTAGCTCTCCTACCCCATATACTTGACACTCGATGTATTAATGTGCTTTTGTATTGTATAGTATTAAACTCGAGAGTAAATACTCTTAAGCTTTTCGTTATCCATGCAACCTTGGTATAAATCTTAGATTATGACTTTTGAAAACAAAAATATTGAACAACCGGTAAAACAAGGGATACTTAAGCTATAATTTCATGGTAGCAGCGATTTCCCTAAAAATGTTGCTTTATAATTAATTCTTATAATCAGATTTCATAATCAGATTTTGCAACATATTATGGATAGAATTCTTTATTACATATTTTCTTTTAACTTGATAAATGCTATCCTGGGATTTTCTGTTTGCTTGGGTTTTGTTTTAGCTTGACTTGCTTTTAAATAGTCCACTCCAATGCAGTCTGCTTTGCCGGATAGCATGCGCTAATAGCCTGAAGAACTGGGCTCACTCCAAGTTACGCAAGGTGTTAGGTAGACTGAACAGAGAGAATCAAAAGAATTTCCTAATAAGTTGTATTATACTGTGAGTGAAGGGTATAGGTAGATGAGCAGCACATATTGTATTATTTAGTTTGTTATCCTTTTTTGAATTATCTTCTAAGTAATCTCAAGCTACAGAAATTTCTCTGCACTTTGACTGAATGGTGGATATCTCTCCAGGCCTATAGGTACAGATAAATCATTGTTTTCACACACACACACACACACACACACACACACACACACACACACAACTTTGCATGTTATTGTATTACCATCACTTCAATTGTTCCTTTATGGATGGTCAGTCAGGATGATTTTATTTTTCCTTAACTGCAGTGCTTACAAAGCACTGCATCCTGTGGCTGGTGTACTAGATGCACATGATAAAACACTAGCTGCTATTATTATCATATTAGACAAAGACAATAACTGCTAGAGGAAAACAATTGAACACAGTGATGTTTGTCCTCCACACATGCTGTAAGACAATCACTAATTTCTTTCCTTCTATTCTGCCTGCTGAGCCCTGGTTTTCCTCCTTTTCCTTCTCTCCATCCTTCCTCCTCCTCCTTTTCCTTGTCCTCTTGCTTTCCCTCCCTTTGTGGCTCCCTTTTCTCCTTTCCCACCTTCCTTTCTCCCTACCCCCATTTTCACACTCCTTGTCCCCTTCCTCTTCTTTCTCCTCCTCCTCTTCCTTTTCTAAAGGAAGGAAAGAACCCTCACACTTCCTGAACCCTAATCTCCCCTTTGAATTTTAGACCACAATAGATGGATATTTACACACAGAGATGTGCGTGAACATACACACACTCATGTTCATGTGTGTGCATAGACACACACTTAATTTCACACTAAAATTTTATTTCAAAATCAGGCTGAGGACCAGCCAAAGAACTCAGTGGATTAAATTGCCTACAAACAGGTGCAGGGGCCCAAGGCCTGCTGTGCCAGCCCCGCCCCCTGGGCGCACTGATATAGCACTTGAGACTGGGCATGATGGTGCTTGCCTGTAATCCCAGCTCTTGGGAGGCTGAAAACAGGCAAATCACTAGAAGTCTGATGTAGTAGTGAGACCCTAAACACCCTGTAGAATCTTCCCTAAAATACAAAAAAAAAAAAAATCAGGCTTGATTTTTTTTTTTTTTTCTTCTAAAACTAGTTCTCTCCTGCCTCTTAACAACATCTGTCTCTGTTATCAACATTCCTTCATCTGCCAAGGACTCTGTTATTCTTCTGTACTTCTTTAAAACATCCACTCCTATAGACAGTTAATCACCAGGGTTTGTTAGTCGTATTATTCTTCCCTTAAATGTTTCTTTTCATATTTATATTCACTTTCATCATCCTAGTTAACATATGTGTGACTTCCAAATTGCATGGTTTTGTCTTTATCCTGTCAAATATATCTTATCATATACTATGTTGAGCTCTTGGGACATACTTTATGCATGTCAGTATCTAAAACAAGGCAAAATGCAAGATTATATCCCATGGAGACACAGAGTCTAGGAGTCAGGAACCTCAGTATAGGCAAAATTCTTGCCATTTCGGGTGGCTCCAGGCTTGAGGTGCAATTTACATGCATGTATCCATCGGATCCGAAGATCTTCCCAACGTAGATGTTACATTTTAAGTTTGTAATTCAGATCATATGCATGTTTTTCCTAAACTTGAATTAAAATATGGCTTTTATTGCTTTCCACACATTTTTGTAATTTGCCTTTTAAAGATCCCAAGTGTCTCTTTTCTGTTTAACATCGTCATTTGCCAATCCATAAAGGTCACTGGCATGCTTTCTTCTTGCTTGCTCACTTTTGTCTCCAAGTAACATGCTGAATTTTATCTTAGTAATAAAACAGACATGTTGGATTCTTTGCCCTCTTGAACAGCCAGATTTGAATACACTGAAAGTGCTCTTAAAACTTGGGCATTCAAATTGACACCAGTTATCTAAATGCACCTCAGGAAGAAAAAATTCTTGATTTCAGTCAGCATTTTCTTAAAGTACTTACATAGCTCTACATTCAGCAACAGGTAGTAGATAAATAAAGAATCTCAAAATTAATACAGACGTTGAATGCATAGAACTAAAGAGACACAGATGCAGACATTCACAATTTTAAAATAGTTTGCCTGGTAACTAAAATTGTTTCTTCAATGTATCACTGAAGAGATACATTTATCCAGTTGGTCAATAGCACTGTTCAATCCCATGAGTTAGGAGAAACACTCTGAGAGACACTCTGGAGAATTTCCAGTCTCACTGGGCAGAACTGCCTTTCTCACATGGTGAAGAGAACTTGCTCTGATCTTTGGACAATGTATTTCTCAAAGATTCTTCTTTCCTGATTATAGGAAGGGACTAAAAGCAACTACTAGGGCCAGCTAGATAGCTCAGTGGACTAAAGCACTGGCTTAGGTAGACATAGGGACCAGGGTTGGATCCCCCGTGCCTTGCTGGCCCTGTCCCCAGGGCACGCTGAGACTGGGTGTGGTGCCCAAGTCTGTAATCCCAGCACATGGGAGGGTGAAAACAGGAGGCTCACTAGGAGTCTGATCTGTGTAGTAAGACCCTGTAGACCATGAATTAATACATTTAAAAAATAACAAAAATACATAAAAACAAGTACTAATAGTGCATTCTGGGCATGGCCAGATTTGTTCATTGTAGTTCATTTGGCAAAAAGGCAGACTGTTTGATCTTTGTGCTTCTGCACTCAGCAGCCAGAGGTATGAGTGTGAGAAGTCACATGTTATTCCTTTCACTTCTCTTTCACTTTCTTTGTCTTCACTTCTTCTCTATCACTGTTGCCCTCTTCCCTCTGCAAAAGTTCACCTCCCTGTTTTATGGTCATTTATTTTGCCCTTGAAATTATGTATACTCCTATAAGGGAAACTGGTGTACCTCAGTTATTTTACTGAGAATTATAGTGTCCTGTGTATCCATTTTGCTGCAAATGCATCCTCTGTGGTTCAGTGGTGTTGCATTATGTAGAAATGCCACATTTTTACCCATTCATCTGTTGGCAGACGTACAGGACTGTTTCCAAAACTTATTATTGTGAGTTGTTGACATACATTTCAGATTGAATTGATCATTGAGGTAGCTTTTCTTTTTCAAATAAAAACAAAATCTGTAATTTTTATTATTTTTAAAATAGGATTCTACTTGACAAAAGGGCCACAACAACTGGAAGGTGAGATAGATAATAGACAGAATAAAATAGCAAAAGTACAAGATTTTGCTAAGTAAAATGATAGCAACAGTAGTTGTTGTATTCCATATTGTTGTCTTCAAATTATTCTTCAGATTTCCAGACATAAGCATACAAAATTGGTCAAAAAAGTTTAAAAGCAAGAAGAAAAAGGTTAACCGTTTTCCTCTCAATATACCAGTAGAAATCAACAGTACAATTATCCAATCTACCCTGCATATATGCATATATATATATATATATATATAGTTTTTTCTTTCCTTCTTTCTTTCTTTTTTCCTTTTGGTGATGTTTGACCAGAAAGGTAGAAATGGATCTAGGAACATAAGACCATAGTGTTTCATTGTTTCATTCCTCCTAAATATAGTTTTTCTTTCAATCCCAGATTCCTACTAGGAGAGAAACACAATAAATTGCATCCCTCTATATATTGCAACAGATCATTGTCAAGTACAAAGGAATGTCTAGGTCTTTGTCTATGGTAGTAGGTACAAGGTAATATTGATTTAAAAATATACCCAAGAGCAGTGTCTCAAGAACCAATTAAAATATTTTAATTGTTTCCTTCTTTAGGCAGTCTCTCAGAATGCTTTTGGAAATCAGGAGCTCAGACTGGTTGTCAGGGCTGCTCAATGAGACATTCTGGACAGGATGTTGGTAGCGCATCAGAGTGTGGGCACTAGGGAGGGGCTTGGGAGCGGGTGGCCAGGAGGCCGCCTCTGGACACCCGCCTCCTATTTATAATGTAATCATCTCGAGATAATGACCCTCAGGGGATGCTGAGCTCCTCTATTGCTGCCTTTAATGAAAATTAAGCATACTTATATTACATCAGCAGGACATCAATGTCAGACTCCTTGTCAAAAGCATGTTAAGGGGGAGAAGCAAAATAATAATAGAGGAAACTAACAACCCTAGGTAATATCTATGTTGTATTTTTGCCCAAAGAACTGATTTTCAGCATAGGCCCTACTCATGGTCTTGGCCTTCACTGGGCTGCCTGGTGACTAAAGCAAGAATCTCCAGATATCCTTGTTGCTTACTTTTCTTTGTCCTGTGCTGGTCTACCCATATATTTTATCACTCATCCTCTAATATCTCTGTTTCCTTCCTTTGTTCCCACTGGGGGGTCCTTATTGCAGGCTCCATTTCTTTCTTGGTGTCACTACTGTAGCTGTGGCTTCCTCAAAGAGGCTCGAGTTCGATTCCTGGTACCAAAAAGAGAGGCTACTGGTTGTCACAAGGGCACTGAGGGAGGCTCTTCTTTCTCTTCTGGGAGAGAGCTCTATCAGAAGTGGTATTCACTTCTGTTATAGATAGTTAGACCCCGAGCAACTGCCTACCCACCATGACCTGAAGTGTGTGCCATATCCTCTAGAACCCTGAATGACTCATCTCCAGCAATAGGGCTCTAACCTGCTCCTGAATAATTCCTCATCCTATGTACCTCTCTGGTTTTTGAGGCCTCAAACACTCCCATCTCCTTGTCACCAGACAGAGTGAATGCTTTTTGCTCCTTGACTGTGGGGAGTATTCTACCCATTTGTGTTTGATGTCTCAGTTAAAATGAGAGATTTTCAGAGAAGCAGTCCTGACCACACTTTTAAGTTAGGCATCCTCCAGTCACTCTCTACCTTACTTGTGTCTATCTTTTTTGCTCCCCTTACACCATTATTACCAGTTCATTTTTACTAGTCTGTTTTTGGTCTTTTTCCAGGGCTTAATCATCTTCATCGAATCAGAGGCTATGTCATCCTTGTTCATTGTGGTTTTCTCAACCACCTTAGCATAGTGCCCAAATATTATTTGTTCTCAATAAATAAGAGTTGATTGAAAGACTAATTCAGCTGAAGGGAGTTTCTGTGCACTTATCTTAGGTGGCACTTGAGAGAATGAGCCTAGCATATGCCCCTGGGAGGGAGCATAGCAAGTTTGTCTCCTGCTCCAAAATCAGGGGCAGAATCCAAGTGGTCTCGTAAGCTGATCCCACATCCTCCATATTTGGCCGTCATCTATGTAATAAATAGTTAGCAACAGTATGTCTCTCTGATGTTGTCATAGGAATATCCCAGTGTCCTACAGATTTTATGTAATGATAGGGTAGATGACTCACTCAAAATTGATACAACAAGCAGGTTCTAGATCCTAGCCCATCAATGGGACTCCAGATCTCTATAACCTAACACTAATGAGAGCATTTGTCTTTTTTTTTCTTAGAGCATTTGTCTTAAATAGCTTCCTTTAAAAAAATTTTTGTTTTGACTGAAGCAAGTATGTTGGAATAGTGGTCATTTTCCATGAGAACAGCAGAAGTCAAAGCTCACAGCAAGGAAACCTAAAGGTGAAGCACATAGAAAGCAGGACAGAGGAGGATGACATTAGTGCCACACTAATTACAGACCAACGAGATCTCCTTCATTATTTTGTTTCACATTCTGGTGCTGATAATAATGATAGTAATGATTTCTCCATCCACAGGGCCAAGCCACTCGGTACTTCTGATATAACCCTACTGAGAGATGAACACAATTTAGGGAGAGTGTTAGGAAGACATTTTCTACGTTATTATAACCTTGCTGTGTTTTACAGACTGTAACTTTGTGTGATGAATGTTTTATTTAATCCCTGTATCATTGTTGGGTAGAGTAATTATTACTCCCTCATATGGAGGTAAAATCCAGTGTATACAAAACTTTATGCAGTTTCATTCACCAGAGCCTTTCTTACTATCCAGTATGTTAACATGCCCTGCTGATAAAGAGGTGCTCCCCACCAAAATCCTTATAGTCCCTTAACCACTACAGTAGGGGACAGTGAGGGTGGTTTTGTCAGACTAACTTTATCATACTCTTGGCTCCCTTTTTACTGACAGCGAGCATCTGAGTGTGATTCTCCTGTTCTGTAAAATACAGCTGAACATAGGCTAGGAGTTTTAACACTCAAATG
>NW_004524664.1:7042981-7059780 GCF_000260255.1 Octodon degus | reverse complement strand
TATATATAGCAGAGGTGATCAAAAATTGTTTCCTGCTCCGGGTCCTGTGTTTTCTGCAATATCTCAGGAATGAGGGCATGGGACTTCCCGGGCTATGATCCCTCCCTAGTACAGATTTCCCCTGATCCTTCTACAGCTGGGGGCGTGCACGGGGGAGTAGCAGAATATTACTCAATGCTTTAAATGTCGTAGTGCTTTTCCTCCTAGGCAGTAATTTACCTGTGACAGTGATGGATCATTATTCAGCTTTGATTCATAGCAGGCTTGCCATATATGGAGAGCATGGCATATCAATGAGGCGTGCTGCTGCTTTAAATATGGGAAATATTTTCAGTAATTTCCTAATTAGCACGAGTAGCTATAAAAGCCATTTCTGGGCTCCATGAGGAGCACATTCTAGTTCGTGTTACACATACCTATGGCTTCATTCCTTGTGCAGAAGTGTGTTATCCAGCATGTACTCTCTGATGGGATCCGTGCCCTAAACGTGTGCCCAAGTCCCACACAAGAAGACCTGGAGTCAAAAGAAGTTCAAGGCCAACACTAGTGTCAATTCAGAGAGTGTCCAAAACATATTTAAAATTTCAAGCTGAGCTTTCCTTTCTGATAACTTTAAAAGTGATCTTTGATCTTTTCTCCTCCATAGGAAACTTAAGAGGATTTGAATTTGAAAAAGGAAATTTAAACTTAGAGCCAAAGTATAATAAAAATTATTAGAATTATTTAACTTGATTTTATTTTAATCCTCATGGCTTCCTGGGGTGCTGGGTGAGATCAAAGCCTGTGCTAGTCAGAATAGCTGTGCTTTGTCATGAGGGAATTGAGTAAGAAAAAGTGATTAAATAATGTGTTTTTTAAAACTAGAAAAATGCAAAACTAGTGCACACATTGGTGAACTAAGTGTCACTGTTTCTCATATGAAAGCATCACATATTTCCAAATTTCAGCTTACAAAAGATTCCCATGAGATCTTTGAAGTAGTTACTCGGAGTATTTGTGTTTTACTATGCTGGGATGGAGCTGTAGTGCTGGAGCACTTTCTCTATGGTGTGTAGGGCCCCGGGGTTGCAGCCCCTACTGTGAAAAAAGACAAGAAGAGGAAACAGAAGCCTCACTTAATAATGCTCCCTAAGGCAAGTAAGGAAACCCTAGCTAGGGGGTGAAGCATGGGTTTCTCCAGTCTATATAACTAACTAACTGCTCATGAACTTGGACTTTCTCACTGTAAGTCTCCCAGGAAAGGTCTCTTAATGTTAACAGCACTGTCCAGTCCCAGCTCACAATGCTGTATATTAAGACCCAGTGGATGCTTTTTATTTTTCTTTTCACCATGTTAGAAATTTGGCCAATTACCCCTCTTAGAAGGCAGAGTTCATTAGTCTGTAGAACCTTGCCATCCCCACAAATGTCCAGTGGGTGACAGCATTCTACCTGATGCACACAATTTAGGAATTTGAAATGATACTTAAGCAGTGTCTCACTATCCATCATGTGACTGGAAAACAGCATCGAGATAATTGGTCAATTGTTATTCTTTTTTTTTTTTTTTGAAGATGTTTTTGTAGAAGAGACTGGCTTTAAAATCAGTCAAGGGCTGACCAGATAGCCGACTAAAGCACCTGCTTAGGCAGGCTCAACGACTGAGGTTTGATCCCTGGTGTGTAGTGCCAGCCCCACCCCCAGGGTGCACTGAGATGGTGGCTGAGAGTGGGGGTCTTGGCGGGCACCTGCAATCCTAGCACTTGGCAGGCTGAAAAAAAGGAGGATCACTATAAGTCTGATCTGTGTAGTGAGACCCTAGAGACTGTACTAAATACATTTTTTAAAAAAGAAAAAAAATAGTCAACTATGAGTAAAGATTGCCTTCGGTAAGGAGAAAGGAACTCATCCCATCAGTCCCCAGCCTTAATAGGCTAAAGGGATGCGTGTCCTGAGCAAGGAGAACATTTTCTACTATGATACCTTTTGGCTCAAAGTTTTCTCTTCTCTGGGTGTCCAGATTGATTGTCTCTCCTAGAGAGTTTGGAATTTACCAAGCTTTTAAAATTCCTTAAGCCAATTACTTAAACAATAGATCTCAGTCACTCTCTCTGCCTGTCTTACCCCCTCTTTCTTTCTGCCTCACCACCTTTCATTTTTTTCTATTACATAGATATATATATACATGAATTATATATGCACATATGCATACATTTATATACATTGTATCAATATATAAACGTATATATATATGCACAATGTATTCATATATGTATATATATGAACATATATACACATACAAACATACAAATACATATATATATGTCAGCTTTCTCATTATGCAGATATGATAATCAAAGCGTACAACTTACATGAATACAAGTTTAATTTTATTAATTGTTGCAAGCACTCTACACCATGGTCAGCTGGGTCCAGGGCCAAAACAGCCCTGTATAAAGGCTTGGGAGAGCAAATTCTTGTTTTTCCTGAGTGCTTCTAGGTAACATATATGAATTTCATACAAAAATTCAAGAAATTACAACTTTTGGCATAAATGTGCTCAAATTTAGCAGAATTTACCTTCCTGGGTCTCAGACCTGCCTTGTATTGTGCTCTCCTGTTTCTCTCTTCATAGGGGAATGCTTCTTTATGCCTGTTTTGAAAGGCAATAACTCCTCTGATTTCACAGATAAACAGCTGGAGAGGAATTCTGCCTCAGCATGAATCATACCTCGCTTCTCACCCACGCTTGCATTAGATGATATTTATGTGAGAGTTTGAGATTTAGGGTTGATGAGGGAATTGGCAAAGCCATGTTGGGGTTGGCTGTGGAAGTATTTTGGGTGGGAAAAGAACATAAATCTGGGGCAGAGCCATGGGCAGAGCACATGAGGTGAATTATGTCACATGTTAAATTCTAAAAATCAGTACCTTAAGAATATGATTGCGCCCCTCAACATGACATTAAATTAGGGAAGCACACTGGGGTTATCAGAACTTGGGGAGTCCCCCTCCTTCCTTAAGAACAAAAGTCAAACTGAGTTAAACAGGATTATTTCCTTTATAAAACCTAAGTGATAAACCCAGGGAGAACCACTTGGCAAAAGCCTTTGTTAAAGGGCTCCATTCCCAGTTTCTGGGTCAAAGTGAATTAACCCCAAGTTGGAGCACTGGATATTGTTGTTTACGAAAATTTCTGATACCACTTAGAAATATGTGCATCACCTAAGTTTCTTGTCATCTGAGAAAAACTGTCCACCTGTAAAAAAAATTGCCTTGACAAAACATATGATTGTATTTTGGGGTGAAACCTTTTGAGAGGGGATGTTAGGCCCTGATCCCGTCTGACTGATACAGGGTTGAAGTTTGGGCCAAGAAGAAACATTAACGATGGCCACATGTGAGAGCGCAGCAAGGAGGAGGGCATTTCAATTCAAGGAGAGCTAGGAACCACCACGTTTCATTTTGAACATTTAGACTCAAGAACAATGTGGTAAGTTACCAAGTCTTTGGTGTTTGTTATGGCAGCACTAACCAACACACACACTGGGCAAAGGCCTTCCAGTTGTATCCTTCTGAACTCTGTGGTGGCTCAAGGGTCAGCTGTATTGGTAGTGCCCAGAGGTACAAACAGAACATTCTGGTCTTTGTAAAAGTAAAAACATTATCTCCTCTGCCCTAGGAATCTAACTAAGCTGAAATAATGAGAACAGATCCCAGACAAATTCGACCAAAGACTTATGCCCAGTTAGTGTGACATTCAGCTGTGACTGTTTTATGTGCTTTTTGTTGTAGATTTTTTTTTTTTAGTTTTCACTTTTAATAAATATTGCTCACTCAGAAAGGTGGTCCATATTCACTGAAAACCTTGGTTTTTCTTAAAGTAGCATAGTGGAAAGGATATATTATGAAGAAGCTATTCTATAGTTATTTTTATTGTTAATATCCTTAGGTTTGGCTGGGGAGATAGCTCTGTGGTCTAAGCACCTGCCTGTCAAACTCAAGGACCCAGGTTCCATCCCCAGTACCACTAGCCATACAGGCTCTGTGCTGCATGGGCCACAGAAACTGGGTGTAATGGTGCACACCTGTAATCCCAGCACTGGGGAGGCTGAGACAGGAGGATCACTACAGGTCTAAGCTACATAGTGAGACCTTATACCAAATAAATAAATAAATGATTTTTTAAAAAAATCCTTGGATTTGGATTTAGTTTTTCTCATGCTTGTTGTGGTTGTATTTTTAATAACCAGAAATCTCATTATTCATCTATTTCTCTCCTTCAACAGGCACTAGAAAAATGGGCATGAAAATTATTTACATATTTTTAGGTTTAGTTTTCAAGAGAAATTTCTATAGAAACAAATTTTCTTTTACTGAAACAAACCTGAATGGCCTTGAATAGAAATGCCTTTAAGCACATTATATAATACTTAAGTTGGGATTCCAGAGGCAGTTAGCACATGATAAACATTTTGGGAGATTTAGGACCTTTATTATTAACATTATTATTCTGTTGGGCTCTCGAAAAGTCAGAACAATCAGAAACAAGTAAAGAGCTAAACATAAATTATCCTTTTACCAAATAGCATTAAGTTGTTTTTTTTCTACCTTGAGCTCCCAAAAATAATTTTATAATGTGTGATCAAAATTTTCCTTGTAAATTCTTGCCATCTCCTTTCCTTTTTCACATACTCACTTACTATATATCTTTGCCCAGGTTGACCTTGTCTTTTTAAAAATCTGTTTCTTAGGTAACTGAATTGATAAAGAGTTGTGGACAAAGTGAGCATAAGTAGGACAAGGCTGTGGGCCCTAATTTTGAGTGCACCAGTGTGCATCTTTCAGGTGTTAAGGCTGCAGTGAGAACTTCAGGTAAAGAACCTGCATGTGCAACGGATGTCAGTAAGCATGAATGTCTTTCCAGGAGGTATATTTTCATAATCTTCAAAGACATGATAAATATAAATTTTCTGTTTAAGAGCACACAGAACTATTTATTTACAGCATCAATGAATTTAAAAAAATAAACATTACTATACTAGTCATTGATATGACTATTAAGATAATAAACATTCTTTACAAGATAAATCATATGTAATAAATTAGATTATACTCTAGTTCACAACATATGATGGAATTTGAAGAAATCCCAATACCAGAACATGACATCATCATATCCTTCAATTTTAACCTATTTTTGAAAACTAGATTTTTATATGTTCATTTACATACAATGAGGAAAATCATTTTTACTCTTGGTAGCTAGTAATATAGTATACTCAATATACTTCAGACAGTGGCCAATGCTTCCAAATTTGTTCACTTATGCAAAGATGTCCAAAAGTAGAAAATATTTATGGCATCTTTTCTGTCTCCAGAAGGGCTCTTTCAGGACTGACAAAATGGTATCCGCTAACACCTGTATCCTTTACTTTGATTTTTCTCCTCACCTGCTGCATGTCGCTGGTATTTTCAACTGCGTTTTCTTATCCTATACTCAGTCCCTTATTTCCCAGGAGTTGACCAGTGTCAGCCACGTGTATTGCTGCCACTAACTTACATTGGGATACTTTCCTCAGGAAGCCTCTTCGACCTTAGCTGCTCACTGTGCCCCCTTTCTTCTCATCTTTCCTGTAAGCTCAGAAGGTGACATGGGGTGACTTGACATCTTGTTGGTAGACAGCTTTACATCTCAAGTGTTTCAAAATTGTCTCCCATATCTTGCTGGCATGCCTTGTCCTTCATTATTTCCTGAGTCCTTTTACTTTCTGCCTTTCCTGGCATCCACAGCTGAGTTCATGCTTGACCATTATTTCTCTAAGCAAACAATGAACTTGAATTGTAGGTCAGATAAAGCCAAGAGCAAAACTAGTACTGTGCCCCCAAAGCCTAGTGATTTTCTTTACTCTAGCTGGGACAAAATATAAGTCAAAAGAAATAACCTGTCAGCGGGTAAACTGCCGCCATCAGAGTACCTGAGAGGGAAATATCTGTGGAGGAGAACAAACATTAGGTTAGAATGGAATTTGCTGGCTATTTCCTCTTTGTGTTTGGTTGTGTGTGTGTGTGTGTGTGTGTGTGTGTGTGTGTGTGTGTACTACATCCAAGGAACTGCCTGAATCCAGGGCTGCAGAGGTGCTAACCAAGTGACCTGCCATTAAGCTACATCCCCACACCTTTTCACATTATGTTGAAACACAATCTCACTGCATTCCAGGCTGGGCTGGAACTTGTGACTTTGCTGTCTCAGCATCTTACCTAGCAGGGCTTACAAATACATGCTGCTGTTCCAGGCATATTTGTACTATCAACTAAATAAAAGCCAGAGTTGGGCATCAGTGGTTGCTAATGTGAGGTCCCCCAGTCTATTGTATCCATGGTGACACACTGAATTTTCTGTTTCCCATACTAAGATTTGCTTGTGACCAAAAAAAAAAAAAAAAAAAAAAAAAAAAAAAAAAAAAAGTTTCCTGTGCACTTAAGCATCTGCTCCTCCTCCTAGAAGCATCAGCGTGTCCTCTGTCTCACTGTGGGCAAGTTTCTGGGTTGTGTGTTAGCAAATGTTGTGTCAGAGTGGGGCTGGAAGCCAGATGCCAAAGGCTTTGGAACGTGATAGGATTTCTGTATGCTGTAGGTCCTGTCTTTTTAATTACTAAATTTCCCTTTCTGGTTGGCAAGTAATTTAAAGGTGGCTTTAGGTTATTTAGCTCACAAGGCAAAGATGAAAAAACTAAATAAAAGGCAAGCAAAAATCCAGGCCCACTAATAGGTTTAAGCCAAACACAGATGTCTTGAAGATATGAAAGAAAAATAACTAACATTGAGTGTCTGGCATTTTCTCAAATTGAACAAAATATTATTATTTTCCTACCTTGTCTGGGTTGTAGAACACTGTACACTGAGCTTTAAGGATTCGGTTTTCTTTCTTAATAAACTGTCCTTATAGGAACAAGAGATTCCTGAATTTTAGGGTTTACCTCGGATGTATGGAGAAAAACTTAAAGAAATTTCCTCCTAAGGAAATATATAAAAAAACAATTTAATTGTAAGTTTAAGTTTTAGTTATTTTGTTGTAAAATAATAAAAAAATTGAAAAATTTCAGCAGCAGATGGATTCACCTCATATAATGGGTAATATTTCAAGAATCAAATTCCCTTAACATCCTTTCTTCCTTAACCCCAGGTGTGTTGTTTTTTTTTTTTTTTTTAATCGTGTGTTGAACTCAGACTCTTGTGATTGCCACTGAGTCTATTCTACTGAGTCATCTCCCCAGCGCCCCCCCAGCCCTGGTTTTGTAATTTCATTTTGGCTGGGTTTCCTGTTCTGAATTCTAATTATACAATCCACTTTTTCTGTGAATTTATTGACACTTATTATTCAAGTTAAATATAAATGTATGCTGTTTCTGAGTCTAATTAAATCTTTATACTCTAAGAGAATTTGTAAGATTTTAATTCACAATGAGCCCAAAGAAAATTGAATAATGTATTTTACATGTCATTATTCTCTAATGAACTGCATTTTCCTTGTACTGAATTTTATTGCCAAGTTATGATTGTTTATCCTCATGACAGAAGTATGATATATTTCTTTTCAAGAATTCCTACTTCCTTTACTTATCGTACAATATTTTTGTTACTCTTCAGAAAATCTTGTGTGAATGTTAAATATTATATTTCATTTTACAGATAGAAAAATTTTAATCTCTAGAAAGAATTGATTCCCTAGGAATTACAGATAGTGACCATGATGAAGAGTGGTCCTCCCCTTTCAACTACTTGCTCTTACACGCAAGGGCAGAATCATAATCTTAAAGCCTACAGTTTATAAAAAGCTGAATCATGTGCCTAGAATACGTATTCTGCAAGAATATCCAGACTAATTCTGATGGAGCAACATTTTGTCCTTTCTTATAACATTAAAATTTGTCAGCTATAATTTTTTCTATTTTTAAATCTTTACTTTTTAAATATATTTTTATTCTGTTCTGTAAAAGGAAATATGCTACACCTTAACTGTACTTTTTTTTGTGGTACCGGGGATTGAACTCAGGACCCTGTGCTTATCAGGCAAGTGCTTATTCTACTGAGCTATCTCCCTGGGCCCAACTGTACATTTTTTAAGGAAAAGAAAAACTATGTGTCTCTGATAGAAATCTCTTTAAAATAACTTCGGCATGTTCTTTTCTCCCCTGCAGTTCAGATTTCTTTCTCCTCATTGCAATCTGTTCAGGACAGGGAATTTGGGATTAAGAAATGCTGCTGGGGAGATAGGCAAGCTCTCTCCCAAATCCCAGTTCCATGGTGGGTCTTTATGGACCTGAAGCATAGCAGCAAACTTTGTGGCCAAGCAGTAATTAAAGGCCTCTTTTTACTCATGAGAACAAGCGAGACCAAGGCTTCTAGGGCTGCTGTGTGTGCCATCCTGCCTCAGGAGAGCTGTAGTGGGGCAGCCAGCAGATGTGGAGATAAGCAAGTCAGAATGCCCTTTCCCTGACAAAATTTTAGATGTGAGTGAATATTTCTGTTCCACTGGAAGAGGTTCTTACTACTGAATAGAAGAACCATGATTCAGAGATAAACTTTGAGTAATTCTAATAGGCGACCAGAAGGTACAATTTCCTCTGCATTTCTGTTTACGTGCATCTCTCTGGATGCTCAGCAACCAGCTGACTTTTGTTTTAGACCTTGGTTTACCTGTGTTCAACAGGGGTAAAATAACTGGATTATTTCATGAGGTCTTTGTGTGGAGGTATGGACAGATGTTATAGAGAAATACTAAAAAATCACAGCAAATGTGGTACTCTTTGATCTAACATCAAGGAAAACATTTTCTATAGTGGGGGAAAAAGGAAAAACTCAGAGTTTCATACATGCTAGGCAAACACCCTCCAGTGAGGCCCAGGCCAGCCCAGGATACAAACATATTTTTATTGATAAAGTGTCTTCATCTTTATTTCTATCAGATGATCTCAAAAAATTGCTTTAGGAAAGGTTTTATTCTGGGTGCTGCAAATACAAGGATGACAAAAGCAAGAAGATGTGGGCCCAACTGACATGAAAATAGCAAGTTCAAACCCAGCCTGGGTAACTTAGCAAGACCCTGTTTCAATGTTTTTAAAAAATAAATAAATAAAAAGAGGACCCCAAATCTTCACAGCAGTACATGTGCCATTATAGGCATAATTCTGAAGGCAAGATTGTGAGTCTTTGAGAACTATGACTACCATAGAGGACTTGGACCAAGGAGGCAGAGTAATACTTGGGCATCTCCACAAAGGTGGAGCAAGAATTGAGCAAGAGAGGATGGCTAGAGGTGTCAGAGACCGAGAAGTAGCTGAGAGAGAGGAAAGAAAGGGTGACATGAGGAGGCCAGGGACCAGTCATTTAGGGTCTCAAAGAGTGTTGTTTTCCTCTAAGGAATTTTAAAAACCAGCAAAGAATGTTTCAGACAGAAAAGCTCTTTCCATCTGTGGTTTGAACTGTCTTTGTTGAGTGGCAGAACTAATGGGGGGAATTCTTTCAGTAGTCAGATAATGTCACTGGACAGGAGGAAGCTAAAAATTAATCACGTGAGACATATTTTGGAAGTCCAGTTGCTAGAACTCAAAGACGTTGAAAATGAAGGGTTAGGACAGAGGGAAGAAGTCAAACATAATTTCTTTCTATATAATCATTTATGTAATAAAAGATTTAATAAATCTTTTTAATAAAAGACTTAATAGTCTTACTAAGGATGCAATTGATATGACACAACATTTGCCATTGGCAAACCTGCAACTCAATAAATTTAAGTGGATTATTAGAGTCGGACTGCCATCACCAGGGACTAATTTCAAAATATCCTTAATCCCTTTATTCACTGCTTTTGCTTATTCCTTCCTTGGCTTACGAAGCAGCTAGCCTTTACAGTTGCTTCTTTATAGATATTTTATACAAACACATGATATGCATTTTTTGTTGTTGACCTTCTTTCACTCAGCATGGTATCTGAGGTACATAGGTGGGAAAGGGAAAATCAATTTTTCTCTTCTTATGTTCATGGCTGAAGCCTCTATTAAAAAATAGACTAGCAAAATAAAAGCACACACATTTATTACATTTAAGTTCCCATAATATGGAAGCCTTCATAAAGAAATGAAGGCCTGAATAAATGCCCGAACTTGTTTATTTTCATTCTAGGTTTGAGGAAGAAGCAGATTACCATGGAGAAATAGGAGTCGAGAAAAGGATTTATTTTTAATCTGATAAATAAATTAGGGGAAATTTAGCAAGGTCTCTTTGTTTAGATTCTCCTGTGCTTTGTGTCTTGACTTCCATCAGATATGAGCAGTGTCCCCTCACAGGCGGAGGGTATTGTGATCTACTTTAGGGGAAGGTCAGGAAATCCATCCTAGTTTTATTGATCTGCTTCAGGGGAGAGATGGGAAGGTGTGAGTGGTTTGCTTGATTCTTCCATTTCCAGCCCTAGGTGTCATACTTTGGAATGTTCCTGCTTTTGCCTATCAGTACAGTTTAGTACTTAATTGAACCTTTCCTGTGGAAAGGCAGCATTGGAAACAAGACAACGTTGGAAATGTCAGGATGATAAGTTAGGTTTTGTACATTTTACTGTGAGATGCCTTTTAAACATCCAACTTGGAAATTATAATTAAACCTCTGAACAGGGGAGTGGACAGATAGGAAAACTGCTGGACTAGGACCAGGTCTGTGGAACTCACATTTCAGTGGTTGAGCAAAACTGAAAAGCAGTGTCTATTGAGATAAAAGAAAAGCAAAAGCAATTTAAAATAAATATTTCAAGAAAAAAGTAATTGTTGAATGTTGTTTCTGTGTTAATTGGCTTCCTTGTCACTGAGGCATACTGCTTGACAATTACAACTTAAAGGAGAGGTTTAAATCAGCTCATGGTCAAATCCATGGTCAGATGACTTCAAGGCAAAAACAGCAAGTGGAAGCACATGGCAGAGGAAGCTGCTTCATTCATGGCAGAAGCCAGAAGAGGGGACTAGTAGCAGATAGGAAGGGTGATGGAGTAGACACAGATGGAGTCTGTGGCCATCTAGACCTCCCCAGAAGCATGCACCACGAACCTTCAGGTGCTTCTAAACATGGATCAAGCTCAGTCTCAACCCTATGCATGACACAAACAGTACAGAGAGATGTCCTTTAAGTGAGAGGCTGGAATGTTCCACTGGAGTTATTGTCCTGGAAGTCGTTGGTGATAATGGGGAATGTATTGACTGAAAGAGTCTGGATTGGAGAATAGCTTAGAAACTGGATGAGAAATGAATTAGCAATTGTGTCAGCCACTCTTAGGTAAAGGAGGAGGAGGAAGAGGATGATGGACTGTGATCTGAATGCTTTTACTATAAACGTGGTAGTCAATTCAGCATAACTCCATATTAAACAGAAGAATTAGTGCAGAGGACAGAAAAGGCAGAGATAAAGGAGGGTGTCTTAGAAGAGTAGGAGATAAGGCTCATGTGGCACAAGAAGGAAGAGGAAGGGCTGGTGAGATGGCTCAGTGGTCTAAAGCACCTACTTAGAACAAGCTTAGCAAAGCACAGGGACCGCAGTTCAATCCCCCAGCACCACATGCCAGCCAGCCCCGCCCCCTGGTGGGCTGAGCTGGCCACACACATAATAAATAAATAAATAAATAAAATTAAAAAAAAAAAAAAAAGGAAGAGGAAGAGGAAAGTTCATTGCACTGGAAAAGAAAATGCAGGATTAGGTGGAAAGGCAGGTAGGTGTGTGCTTGACGTTAGGCTGTAGTTTGGCCCTACAATCTATGTGTTGACATAGCTGGCCTGGCCTGCTAATGGTGGTTGGCTAAACTGAGCCTTCAGACACGAGGACAGACACATGGAGAGTGTACAGAGAACCCCCAAACATGGCTTTGTTAGCTCAAATTTCTTATCCTGAAAGAGCCTGGAAATCACAGAAGTTACTGTTTTCCAGAAATGGCTCTGTGCATTCTCATCATAGTCATCCTGCTTGTCTTCTTTCCTTTACTGGATCTCCTCCAACCTTTGCTTTCAAGCATTCAGCCAAGCCCTCTACTCCTGGAATCCACAGTTGGCATCTTCACATTCCTTCTCTTTAATCATAACAGTTGCTCTGCAAAACAAGTTGAGGGAAGAGCTTGGGGATTGGTACAGGGGAATAGCCTCAGTAAATGAAATGTTTCTCCCACTAAGAATAACCACCACCCCACAGGTGCAATTATGACCGCAGCAGGGATTTATTTCCTTTATTACCATCCTCCTGCCAGGTTGCAAGTTTTCACATTAGCAAATAATCTGACCTGAGGCCTGAGAAGCCTCAACATGAAGTCAATAATTGCACTTGTGAGGAAACGTGCTTTCAGTCATCCTTTGTGGAAGATGGAGTGTTAGCCTCGTTATCAGTTAGTTCTCCCTCTTGGAAGTTTATCTTTCTAATTTGTCTTCACTTAACTGACCAGGAAACAGAAAATTCCCCACCAAACACAACACCTGTGATTAAATGACTGCACTGAGTTCAATTGTTGGGCAAACTTTGTACTCTGGGGTAAAAGACTTTTAAACAAATGTTGTGAATATAGTTTAATTATATCTGTTCTAGCATCCTTTACCCAGAGGAGGCATGATTTGAGAAGCTCATTTAATCTCCCTTTGAAGGTTTTAGTTTTACTGTTGACAAGCTTCTGAGAAGGGGCACTTGCAGGGGGGAATGGAGTGAAAGAGAGGCTACCAGAGCCCACACTGTCCATGAGCTGCACAGCAGTGGCCTGTCTTCATTATCAAGAAAGGCAGTGAGACAGGCAACAGTTAGTGCCGTGCGCTGCTTCTCGGCTGTTACTCATTCACTGGAGTAGCCCCTGTGTATCATGCAGGCTCTAAGCTTTTTCTGGGAAGCCTCTGTGTATCATGCAGGCTCTACGGTTTTTCTTACCTCTCCTCTCTTCTCGGTGTTTCATTAATGCTTTTATAGGAAATGCAAAAGTCTGATATTCCAATGGGATTTTGTGCTGGTAAAAATGTCAGCATGGGAATAGATAAAAGTCTGCTAGGATCCAAAATGTATTAAGGAGAAGAGAACACTAAACAATAAAGAAAAAGTGATCACTATCACTTTTCATTTTAAATAACTTGATTTTTCAGTACAATCAAGAAATGCTTCTATTAATATTAGTTGGTTTTCAAGGAAATGTTTTGCCTTCTTTTATTGATGAAATTGTTAGACTTCTGAGATATTCAATAGTTATATTCCTATCAAGCTATAT
The DNA here is from genome assembly GCF_000260255.1 of Octodon degus. NCBI lineage: Eukaryota > Metazoa > Chordata > Mammalia > Rodentia > Octodontidae > Octodon > Octodon degus. The sequence goes on along the minus strand of NW_004524664.1, from coordinate 7,046,528 downwards.
ATACTGTACATGAACCAATGATGTAAATATTTCTCAAATGTTTTCCTCTTTGTAGAAACCATCTCTGAAATCCCCAAATTTTTATGAACTTACTGTAACATTTTATAGAATTCATATTCATGAATTATTAAAGAATAAAGATGTTTGTTAAAACATGCCAAGGCAGATGTCCTTCTGCACAATTACAGAGCATACAGGGACCAAGGCATCCGTATCCTCTTGCAATGGTAGAGATTGTTCTCAACTCCAAACACAGTGTGAGGGACTCAGAATCACTAGCTAAAGCAGCCTGGGGCTCAGTGGACAGAAAGTTCCTCAAGGGAAACATCCAGGGTAAGGGGGACTCTGGCTTGCCTAGCCTGGAAAGATTCTTGGTGGGGACCGTGATCATGGGACCAGCAGGTTACATGAGCCTGAGTGGCCCATGTCAACCACGCGGCACCTGAGGCATGGTGGGGACTGAGGAACCTGACCAGAGGATGCTCAGAGAGCAAGAAAGGGGATTCCGGCTACCGTGATGTGGACGGAGCTTTGTTAAAATCTGACTGACAAGACAGTGCATAGATGTGCTGCTGAAGAGAAGGTTTGGAGGCCTGAATGGAGCTTGGCCAAGCAAGGATTGGTGCCATAGCTCATCATGTTTTGGCCCGGTGAGAATGCTCCTGCCTTGCCTGCTTTGCTGTGAGCTCCAAGAGGCCAGTTTGGCCTTAGGTTTACACCAGTGTTTGCCAGCTGTGGCTACACCACAAATGATTGGTGATGGATTGGGTGCAGGTCTATGAATAAATGAACTGCAGAAAAAAGCAGAAGATTGGTCCACAGTGGGGAGAAAGATGGAGTTGGAAGTGATAGATGTGCTATTTTTAAAATGGCTTAGTTAAAAATAAAATCCAAAAGCTCTTTAGTCAGAGTTTAGAAATTGTGAAGGTTATAAAGTAAGTTAGGGCGCAAAGTAGCATTTAGGGCACCATGGATGTGAGCAGTGCACTTCTGGGTGATTTGCCCATGGTTCAGTGATGTCAGGGAACTCCTGGACTTGTTTCCCAGTGCTCCGTACAGGTCCTGGGATGTAGTATTTGCTCAATAAATATGTCACATCTGACTGACCAGGACTCTGGCTAGATAGTCAGACATGAAAGTCCCTGTAGTAAGGTTTATACAGCTCAGAAAATGTAATTACTGAGACAGTGGAAATAAGCCTGCCTATACAGAGAGGCTTAGTGTCAGAAATTCTCCCAAGAACTCTATCACATCCAGGCAATGCTTGGACAAGGTTAAAAGTAGAAAGCCCCCTCCCTAGCTGGCCTGCAGTGAGGTGTCCCCTGGGATTGACTTTTGTGGTTTGCATTTATAGGTCTACCAGAGAGCTCTTGGGAGACGGGTTTCAAATGCACACAAAATAGGGCACAGCCTCTGCTTGGAGGAAGCCGTGCACCATGAGAGAGCGAGAAGTAAGCTTTTCTCTGGCAGGGGCTGTCTCCCCTGTCATGCAGAGCCAAAGCTGAGCTGCATTTGTCTAGGTTTTTGAAGTCTGTGCGAGGGCAGAAGGACACAAGCTATACAGATAGCATGAGACCAGAAAGAACAAGAGAAAGAGGAGGAAAAGAAAAAGAAGTCTATATTGCCATCTTTTATCATTCACATTTGAAGTAAGTAATCTGGATCCAGCTACCTCCTTCCCGCCACACGTAGAACATAATAAATACGAGTTCCCAGGAGCCTTCCTGTCTTCTTGCTTTGGATTTTCCCTATCACCAAATGCTACATGGGGCCTCTTTTGCTGTATGAACAAACAACTTTCTCTGCCTTTGAAGGAATGCTTCATGTTGATTGAATATGGTTTCCTTTGTACTTCAGTAGTAAAGGAATATAGTAGATGTGATCATTTGTGATAACTTGCAGTCCATTTCATATTTAGAATGTATTTTGCCAATATATAAATAAAACATGATTTGATAATACAGGGCTGTGAGTGATGACACATTCTTTTAGGAGCTGACAGCCTGGCCATTTGGTACAGGCAGCTTTTTTCCCCCCCAAGTATCCAAGCCAGAGCTGAGTGAAGCAGCCACGCAACCTGTCTCTAGGGAGGGCTGCTGTGAATGGATCGCTTGTGTCATCATGCAGTAGCTGTCATGTAGACGTAGGCACTCTCAGTTCTCTTCACAGACAAGGGAGCCGTCCTCAGCCCTGTGCCTCTCAAGCCGTAGTCCCCTTCCAGCAGCATCATTACCTTGGAAGATTCTTAGAAATCCAGAGTTTTGCACCTTTTGCCAGAAGCGACTTAAACATATTGATGTACGCAGATCCCTGGGTGATGTGAGAGTTTGCCCAGATCCATACAGTTAATAAAATGATAAAGCAGGGACTCAGAGGTGTAACTAATGCCGCTGAAAGCCCTCTCTGATGAGGAATTATCCAGGTCACAGTGGGCCTTGTCACAGGGATGAGTTCTTCCTGCTCTTGGGAATGTGTTACATTGGTATTCGCTCACAGAGAAGTTAGAAGTAATTGGGAGCCTAACTTTTTGTTAATTTGTTAATTAGAATAGTTAAACACCCTACTGAAGTCTGCTTAAGAGGGAGTCAGAATTTCAGTTCCCACTCTTGTCATCCTCCCCAAATTGTCTTTCCTGAAGAGTATTAAAAGCACCTTCCTGTACCTGGTGCTAACTTAAGAACCAAAGAAAGAGAATAGTTCTGTAAATGAACATTAACTGTAGCTGCCTACTGTTGTACTAGCTGAGGGCTTGACATGATGCTTATTAACATTTAACACAGAAAACTTACATTGCAAGAAGTGAACCTACAAAGCAGGAAGGATGATCTGCCTTGCTTTTTACCCTTGAAACGGTTTTCAGTTTGGCTGACATGAATTAGGTACCAACCTGGAAAGATGGTAAACATAAGGGAAGAAAGTTAGAAGGCGATTTGTTCAGGCAGGGGAAGATATTAAAACATACAGGAGGAGAGAATGACACATAGTCCAGGACCTGCTCCTCAGAGTGCAGTAAGCCCAAGTGCACAGCTCCCCCCATGATGACAACATTGTGGTGTGTTTGGAATTTGATGGGAATCAGTCACAGGAGCAGACTTGGGCTGAATCCTGGAGCCAGCCCTGACTGGCTCTTTGACCTTGGGCAGGATATTAAACTTTCTGTTTTTATCTTGTAATAGGGAAAAATGAGGGTACCAGAACTTTGACAGGTGCATGGAAAAAGTAAACAAATGTAAGCTTTTAGGTGGGGCCTGGCATAGGTGTTCTGTGTTAGTTCTTAATTATTAGTCTACTTTGGGAATACCTGGAAGTTTTAGATATGAGTTGTATAAAGTCATCCTAGTTGTGACCTTAGGAAAGGGCAGGATGGTCATGAATTGTCCTGCGACAGATGCAGCATAGACAAGCAAAGAAGGAGGTGATATGGCGCATATTTAACCCATCATAAGCACCATGTGCAGGTTCTTAGACTCTATCCAAATTCTGTAGTGATTGTCTCCTTTGTTTTTTGCTCTTGGGATAGAGTTCTAGATATTTCTGTGTAATAGAA
>NW_004524664.1:7029617-7042881 GCF_000260255.1 Octodon degus | reverse complement strand
GGTGTCTGTCCCAAGTAAGTCCCTTTGGTGAATGATGGTTCTAGGATGGCTCTGCCTTCATGGTTAAACAGGTTCACCTTCGCACCTACCAATTATTCCTGGTTCCTTCTGCAAGTGCAGAAACAACTAAGCCAGATACCCTCTTGCTCCCAAGAGAACCAAGAGACTTTTTCTTTTGCATAAAGAAAGTCACCGTGTGAACTTATTCAGAATTACTGGGTCACATTACTTTGGAATAAGGATAAAGATGTCAGATACCAAAGGATAACAATTTAGAGGAGGAGACATCTGCCTTGGAACATAACTCCATGATGGTGGACCCTGAGGTAAGGCAGAACATCACAGTGCAAAGGCAAAAGGAGGAAACTTCACCTCATGGCTTCCAGGAATCAGACCAAGTGAGAGAGCCAAAGAGGGAGGAGTCAGGGACAATGGACAGTCCCCAAGGTCACACCTCTACTTCAAGACCTTCAACTGTACCCCATCCTCTAAGTTTCTATCATCTCCCAATAATGTCATCAAATTATAAATTCATCAGTGGATTAATCTGCCAATAAAGTTAGAACCCTCCTGAATCAGCCTCTGTGTGAAACACTTGCTTATTAACACGTGGGACTGCTGCAGGCATTTTTAATGTAAATCATACCAGCTTTCTGTAAACAGCAAACCCTCAGACCAGGACCTTGCGAGGGTGGGTAATGAGCAATGAAAGAGGCTGAGATATCAGAGACTGTAATAAGTAGACAGAAAGCATCATCACTAATGTAAAGTTACCAGTGTTCTTAATTATTTGAACTTTTCATGGGAAACTGACTGGATGACTTCAGTCTTTTTTTATTAATTTTATTGAGAAACAAATAGTAATGAGACAGTTTCAAAACAGGATAGTAGGGCAGTTACAATAATTAATACATTCCATATTGTTGTCTTTGTAGTGGTTATTCATAGTACAAGATGCAGACATGATATCCTGTCCAAACACTATTAGTACAAATCTTCTCATTGAATTAAGAGAAAGTAGCTGTATATCTATCCTAACTATTTTGTATATACAGATACAAAATGGTCCTTCATTTATATCCCCCTTTTTCATTTAGTGTTGTCAGAGGTGGGTATTCCATTGCCATTTAAATATTATAGGTGCATGAATTTAGCAAAATAATCCAATATAGTCCAGTAGTCATAGTGGGTTATCCGTAGGGCTATGAAGACCTCAAAAGTCATCTCTGAAATTGCTGGGCTCCAGACCTTTTTCCCTGCTCTAGCTATGCTTTGTACCTCCCTCTTTTTTCCCATAGTTTTATTGAGAAACAAATAGCAATGAGACAGTTTCAAATCAAATTAGTGGGACAGTTTCAATAATTTACACATTGCATACTGTCTTCCTAGTGGTTATTTGTTGTACAAGATGCAGACATGATATGCTATTTACAAACATTATTAGAACAAATCCCTCTATTCATTGAATTAAGAAAATGTAGCTGTATATCTATCCTAACCATTTTGAATACACAGATACAAAATGGTCATTCATCTGTATCTCCTTTTTTGTTTAGTTCTGTCATTTAAATATTATACTTTTTTTTTTTTTTTTCAGAACCGGGGATTGAACTCAGGCCCTTGCACTTGCCAGGGAAGTGCTTATTCCACTGAACCATCTCCCCAGCCCCTGTCATTTAAATATTATAGATGTGTGAACTCAGAAAAATATTCCAAAATAGTCCAGTCGTCCATAATAGTATTGGGTCTTCTGCATGACTGGCAATGTCAGAAGTTGTTGACCTGAGGCCCCTACAACTCAACATAACAACATGGCTTTATTTCTTATACTTTGGATGACTTCAGTCTTAATCCAAGCCTATTATTCCCTTAAGAGATGGGTCACATAAAGCAATTCTGCCCAAAAGTTAGTGCTGGAGCCAGATTGCCTTGGACTAAGTGTCTACTCTGCTGGCCCCTACTGGGCAACTTGATCATGTTGGTTAATCTCTGTGAGCTGGTTCCCAGAAACCTCAGAGGGTCATTGTGAGAATCAACTTAATATAAAAGTTTCAAGTAACGATACTTGATGAAGAGAAATCTCTCATAAGAATCAGTGTGCCAACCCCTTTTCCATGACTGTAACACATTCTTGAGATAATCGCTTTCTAAAGAAGAAAGGGTTATTTTGGCTCAGGCTTTAGAGCTTTCAGTGGTGTCTGACACTAGTATTTCTGTCCTAGGGCAAGGGAATGCTTTATAGAAGAGTGTGCTGTAGGCCAAGCAGGTACTTGAGACAGTTGGAAAGCAAGGCAGGAGGAAGAGGCATTGCCAGTGGCCCACACCCCCTTCCATGACCCAACCACAGTGACCTAAACTCTGCCTCCTAAAGAATTCAACATCCCCAAGTTGGAGCCACGCCTTCAACTCCTGGTCCTTCAGGGGACATTTAAGATCCAAATCCTAGCAGCTAGCTATTGTGATCACTTTCAATTAATATGCTTTCTTTCACCTATGAGTGGTGAAGAAAAGAATCCATAAGATGGCCCATGTGCTAACGATGTTTACTATTTGGTGGAACAAAGGTTACTAATTCACCAGTCTTCTGAGAATATCATAAAATGCTTTTGACCTCTATATTTGGGGTTCTTAGTGTGTTGGCAATATTCCTGATCGTGAGAGCTTCAAAGTTCTTACTGTCACATTCACACGGCATTGTCCAGCAAGAGAAGAAAAAAAATCCCTTTCTTCTTAGGTGCATCTTTTTAGATTCAGAGTTTGCTGGCAACTTGCTATGCATATTTAAATGGTCAAAATTACCTCCTACAAGGCTTCCTTGTATACCAAATGGAATTGGAATTATTCTGATTAGCATCCAAAAGTACAGGACTTTGCTAGAGAATACACTAGATAGAAGTTTTCTTCACAAAGTTGAAGAAATTAGTGAGCAAGTATATCCATGAGGGGTTGAGTATAATCACTAAGCATCAGAGAAAGGAATATGATTGTCAAATTTAAAAAGCCTGTGGTCAAATAACTAATCATTGGCCAATTTTTACAATAAAGTTTTCCTGATTCTACAATGTGTGATTTAAAGCCTGCTTGGCAACATGATTCATAGACTGACTGACCATGAGTGTGAGAGCTGCCAGGGTGATTTTAGAGGAAAACAGAAGAGATTCACAATGGAGGCTGTGATGCCACATAGGCCCCTGATTCTAAGCACTGTGCTTCGGGAGGCCCAGTGGATCCTGTGGAGCATGATGTAACAGACAAGGCAGTGTAGGTGCGGGATACTGCAAAAGGGCTACTGGCATCTAGGATTAAATGATAAAGGCCATGTTGCTTTAATGGATTTATTTAGTATAATCCTAGATTTCCACAATTGTATTTAATAGATTAATCCACCCCTTTTGACGGTATACTCATGGAAGTCACAAAAGTTTCTTTTCTATCTCTCGGGCAGACATACAATGTGGTTGAAAGACTGAGATCATTGGTGCCACTGGAGACAATCTGTGTATGTTAGTTCAATTGCTATTCCTATTTCAAAACATCTGAGGCTTGGAATGTTATAATAGAAAAAGGTTTATTCAGCCCACATTTATGCAGGTTCAAGAGCCTGGTGTCCACTATTTCTGACAGCTGCTGAGGGCCTCCTGGTGGAAGGTATCACAATGGTTGGAACTTGTGCAAGAGTGAGAGATCTCATTAAAGACAGGAAGCCAGAGTGCAGAGAGAGGGCCATCTTGCTTTTTTCAGCAACAGTCCCTTCTTTCAGGAACTCAGTCCATAAAATAAACATCAGTCTCTTCCCAGGGCAACACCCTGAGTGATCTGATCATTTCCTGCTAGGCTCTGGCTGTTAAGCTGCCATCCCTTGCCACACTGGAGACAAATGCTCTGAGCCATGATTGGCTGGAGCATAGACTACACCCAAACCACAGCCTGGTCACGAATTCCTATATGAATGGGTCACAGGCAAAGGGCTGGGGGCCAGACACACCATGGTCCAGAAGATAAAGAGTTATGGTTTGTTTGTTGGTTGGATGGTTGGCGTAAATGATACCAGTGGCAAGAGGGATAAAAGGGAACCTTGCTTTAGAACTGAGTAGGTTGAAAGTGATCTGGTTTAATGAGGCCAGGAGTCCTGGCTCTCACTGGTCAAATGTCTGTGATTGTATCACTTAAATTTTAAAGATTCATTTAGTAATAGTTGTGCCGAGATTGTCACAGGACCTGAACAGGTTAATCCATCGGACATTCCCACAGTCTGAACATTCCTTCCAGGAGCTCCTGACTCATACTGATCCTCTGTGCCCTCGCTCTGGGGCCTTCAGTACATTCTTAACACAGTGGTCTCGGAGGGCTTTTTGTTTATTCTCTTTAATGTTATTTTTAGATATTGCTGGAAAGAAAAGTTAAAACTCTGATCTAGGACTAGGTCATTTAAATTTTTTAGAATGACGCTCCTTTCCTTGGGGCCTCCCATATGACTTTGTGAGAGAGCATCTCGAGCACTCTAATGAGCAGAGGCAGGCTTCCCTTCAGGCCCTTGGGAGAGAGGGGCAGCAACCACAGTGATGAGCGTTGGCCCACTGCCATGGAATCTTCTCCTATAATTGTTCAATAGGCAAGCCAGGAGTGTGCCTCTTCCTCAAAAGACAGTATACTTTTTTGAAATACCATTGGGAAGTAGAAACTGCCTTCATATCTCTTCCACTTTCCTCTTCAAAGCAATTCCAGAAAGGGAAATTGCAGAATGGTAGAAAAGAACTTTGGACAGAGTGGCAGGTGGCACCCGAACAGGGGCTGTGCCTCTTGGAGTGCCAGCTAAGCACTAATCCCTTTAATTGCACACATTGCCGATAAGCTTTGGTAGGACAGCAGTGCAAAATAAAGATGTGGAGCTTTGTTCACTATCTAGAAATGAACCAAAAAAAGTGAAATTTAGCATTATATAAGCCTAAGGTTTGAATTATCGCATTTTCAAATCTTAAAGTTTGAATTTATTGATAGTAACAGCCCTTGTCTAATGAAAATGTAAAATTAGCCACTTATTTCCTTTGATTTTTACTGCTTCTCTTCAAAGTGAGTGTTATAAACCCCATCTTAGTGGATGAGGAAGATATGAACTTGGAAACTCCAGTTGTGTACATTCAGATGTTACTGGCTACTGAGTATTCTGTTTCCCCCACAGAACATGCACCTGTGCTCAGCAGTTGTATAGAAAAGGTGTGTTTTGGAATTCAGGGCCAAAGAGAACATCAGAATCATAGCACAGGGGCAAGTTCCTCCTCTCTTTTGCATCTATCAAGGAAAATAGATGTATCATTGCATCAGAATAATAGGGGATGTGTGTATATATATGGATTCCCAGGATGAGTAGATTTATTATGCACTGCAAACATATACTAGTAAGACACAGTAAGAGAGAGGAGCAGGAGTCCTGGCCTCAGCTCCCCATAGGCGTATCAGGGGTTACACCAAGGACAGGATGTAGGAAGGGAAGCCTGCAGAAGGGTACAGATGACTAGCACCCACAGTCATGGAAGGGGACCCGGGAACAAAGGCAGGTTCTTTGTGAAAGACTTTCAGTTTTCCTGCCTTGCTAGCAAAATAAGACTCTCACTGAGAGCCTGGAAGGTACTCTAAGCTGAACTTCTTCCTGTGTGTCCTTCCCTTTTGTGCTTGCTTATTCTGAGGCTAAAGGAAAGCACTCAGCTGTTTTTCTTTCTTCACTGATGACGACATATAATTTTTCTGTGTCCCTGATGTGCAGGATTTTTTTTTTCCCAGCATCAAGCAGTTTTCAGATTCCCCAGTGACATCAATGAGGTATCCTCTTACTGAATTCATTTCTGACACTCCTTACATATAGCCCCATGTGGAAGACTCCATCCTACAAGATTTTCTTCACAGATGTCACATATAAGCCTGGGCCACTTGCACTTCTGGCCCATGAGCTACAAATCAGACTTTCTGCAGCCCCTTTCTGAGATTTGATTCATTTGCCAGGGTGCCTTACATAATTCAGGGGAACAGATGCATTAGCTGGTTTATGATGAAGGACACTGTTAAGGGCATTGATTAACAGCAGACACCAGAGCTACAGTGCTGGGGACTTGGAAGGACAGTGTCCATGCCAGTGCCCAGCCCACCATTCTTCCAGCCCCTTAATGTGTTAAGTAAGCCAGCAGTTATCAGAGCTTAGTCCTTTGGGGCTTTTATGAAAAGATGGATATAGACGTAATGGGTAACATAAATGGTCATTGATCAATCATTTAAGCTTCAGCTCATCTCTCCATTTTGGAAACTGGGAGATGGAGCTGAAAAGTCCCAACCTTCTTGGGATATGTTGATCTTTCACTCCCTATCCAGAGGCTGCCTAGGGGCTGCAGGACACTGTCCTATTTATTAGCACACAAAAGTCCTTTGACCACTTTGGGGAATCCACTGACTTTAGAAATTGCATGCAAGGAGACAAGACCCCATATACAGAACATTTCCCCTTGTCATGTGTACCATGGCTTCTGCTGAATTACAGGTCACCAATGCCTCCTTGATTTCGTACCTATGACTCCCTCTCAGCCACTGGTTCTAACTTCTCTAGGGAAATTAAGGCCTTCTTGTTAAGTTGTGACAAATACCCTTTTATTAACTATGCTCTGCGAGGCTGCCCTGCACCCCAGAGACACAGGATTCACTACTACCTCATCCTCAGCAATAGCCCAGGGGCCATTAGGGGGCTCTGCTCAGAGGAACAGGCTTGCTCAGCATCTCACCCTGTCCACATGAGTCAGGCTCACCGTCGGTAAGAAGGGAGCCACTGGCCTGTTTTTCTGAAAACTTCCCATTATTTCCCTCAGTTGGTTCACAAAGAACAAAGCAAAAGTTCCTGACCTGCCCACCTACAGCTGTGCTTTCACCGTGTCAGGCAGGAATATTGATGTCATTAAAGCTGACATACATATATCAATGTCTGGTATTTATTTAATGTCATTTCTAAATTATTCATTTTTCCCTTGACAGGAACAAATGTACAGTAACACTTACTAATTTGGGCTAATTGAGGGAAAGGGCAGTTGTACAGCAAAATCTTCATTAACAGGAATCCAACTAAGACCTTAATTAATCAACTTAGTGGTCTCCTTTCCTGTATAAGAAATTCATAACTGAATTGCTGCAAAATCGTAGATACAAAGACGATCCTGAAACAAAGCCTTAGGTAGGTACAGTGAACTGGCTTTCTGCTTAACAAGTCCTTAGTATTCTGGGACCAAAATGTAAGATTAACTCATTGACAAGTCTCTAAGCACAGGGCACTGCAATGAACATTGTGCGTGGCTGATGTTTGTGTTCCATACAAGAACACAGGGTTAGGGGATGGAGTGAATTGCTGCAGGTCCACCCTAGCAGGTGATGGGAGGAGTCTAACCCTGTGCTCCTGGAATTCAGAGTTCATGTACAGCACTTAGCTGCAGCACTTGCCCATTGCCATCCACTTCTGAGCTTCCGGAAAGAAGATAGGAGTGTTGAGCAGCAGTGAGTTTCTGGCCCTCAGATACACGCTTGTTGTATTTTGATAGGATTCACATTTGCAAAGGATGAAACATTTAGATTTTATTCTAACTCTGAGGTACCAGGGAGCAAAAGTATACCCAACCAAAATACTTCATTTCCTCAAAAGACTAATTATTTGAGGTTATTTGTTGTCTGAAATGGCCCACTTTTATTGTTTATTTGTGTAATTTAGGTACGTATAATGTTCATGCTCATCATAGGGAATTTGGAAGTGTGCATATTTTGATTCCTCTTTTTTCCTCGCCTCTCTTCAACCCTTCTTCCCCTGCTTATTTAAAGAGCTTTGTTCCTATATGATCCTTCTTTTGTTGTGTTTTTCTTTTCCTTTCTGTGCTTTAGTAAAACACAGTAAGTTTTCCTCCCATTTCATATAGTCATACAAAAAAGTTGAGTTTTCTGAACAGATTTCTAAATGGAATCCTTGGATTCCGTGTCAAATGAATCTTCTGAAGTCTTCAGACAACAGGGTCTTGCTGAGATCATGTCACACACCTGTAATTCTAGCTACTCCTGAAGATGATGCAGGATGACTTTAAGTTCAAAGTTATTGTGAGCAAGTTAGACCCTGCGTTAGCATGAAACATAGAAGTAGCTAGGGATGTATAGCTCGATGAGAGAAGCCCTCTGGTCTCATTGCTAACACTAAAAGAAAAGAAGGTTAAGATCCTTTAACTGGCTTGGGCACTTTCTTTTTCTTTCATGATAGTTTATAGTTTTAATTTACTTAAAAATCACCTGTTTTGTAGAGAATCACATGTGTGTCAGTCTAAGGTACCATAATTAGTTAAGTTATAAATTAAAGTGGTTTTGCTATTTTAAAAAAGTGTGTGGGGCCGGGGAGATGGCTCAGTGGAATAGGCGCTTCCTTGGCAAGTGCAAAGGCCTGAGTTCAATCCCCAGTTCTGCAAAAAAAAAAAAAAAAAAAAAAAAAAAAAAAAAAAAAGTGTATGTCTATTATTAAATTACTGAGACCAGGTTTCAAATGCTTCTGTGTGCTACTGTGACCCAGTTTGCCACACATGCTGAGGACTAGAATCCAAAGCCATGTGCTCACATAGTGACAGTAAGTAGGGGGAGCAGGCCCAGCTTTACAAATGGATCCCTGGTACTGGAAAAGAATAAAACAAACAGGTGATTAAAAGTATATATTATTTCTTCCTCATACCACTTCCTCAGAATTTACCTTTAAAGCTTTTTTTTTTTTGGTGGAACCGGGGATTGAACTCAGATCCTTGGACTTGCCGAGGAAGTGCTTATTCTACTGAGCCATTTCCCCGGCCCCGAATTTACCTTTAATAATGCACTTCCTACATCTGTTTGGAAGTATTTTCTAGCAGTTAGTTTTCTGACTTAGTAAGAACAACTTAACAAGGTTTCCAACCTGCTAAGCACCTACTGAGTCCCAGGGATGAGACTAAAACCTTAGCGTCTTCCATGAGCAAAGACAGAACGCAAGTCCCAACCTTCCTGTGGCTGCCACCCTAGTAAATGGCTCCATGGTCTATAAAGTTGAAAAGTGCTTTTTTAAAGATAACAAAGCAAGCAACAAAGGTTTAAGGAATTGTGGTGGGGTTGAAGAGGGTCACAAATTATTACATAGGCTTAAATGAACAAGTAACTTCTAAACTCACCTAAAGATTAGACCATAAATTGCTCTGTCCAGTTCTGCTGAAGGTTCATCCTTTTACGTAAAGCCCAGTCTCCTACAAAGCCCTATAAGTTATCATCCTCCTTCTCCTCCTTTATGTTCCTTTCCCCCTCTCTGCCCCGGGCTGCATTCCCATCCCACCCACCCTACAGATACACCTTGCCCTCGCTTGCCTCCTGCGGTTCCTTGGAATTCCATGTAGCTTTCAATCTCCTGGGCCTCTCCACTCGGTTTTCCCTGTGCTTGCTGCATTCTTCCCTAAATAGGCACAGGCATTGCTACATCACTTCTGGCCTCTGCCTTTCTGTGCCCATCTCAATCAAACTGTAATAAACTACAAGTCTCCCTCACCAGTAATATCCTAATCACTCTCTCCTGCTTTATTTTTCTCTACAACTTTTATTTATCATCATCTAGCATGCTGGACATTTTATTTGTTTGAAAAAATATGTATCCTGTCTATTTCCTTCCAAGGATGTCAGCTACTTAAAAGGCAAGCATGTTTGTCCCTTTTGGTCACTGAATCTTCTCAATTCCTGTCCAGGGCCTGGCACAGAGAAAGCACTAAAGATGCTTGTCTGCAAACCGTGCATATATGGTTATTACTTACTGGATAAATGGCTTCGTGTGACATCCAAAAGGAGAGATTACTTTTTATTAACAAATCATACAGTAAACTAGTAGTTTTGTTTGAATTATTTATTTGTCTAACATACTGAAGCTATTGCAAAGATACACTTTTCCAATGGATTTTACAAAAGTCCAACTAGTAAATTAGAAACCATGGATTTTTATGAAGTGCACATGATATACACAACCACACAGGATAACTGTTGATGACAAAAAGGAAAAACTACTTTTGAAAAAATGGATTCTGTTGAGTGTGATGATGTCGCAATAGCAGAATCCTGATTTCCTCCTGGTCCCCCACTGGGATCTGCTGTGTAGCTCAGCAGCTGCTGGAGCTGTGACATGTAGAAGCCCCACACAGGAAAGAATGGCCAGTTCAGAGTGTGCAGCTTCAGATTGCGGGTGTGCCATCTTCTTGTTTTCTTGAACATGTTGGCCTCCCTGTGCCATCAAAGACCCGCCCTCCAGACACTTACGCCATGAAAGACTGAACCGGTGAGGATTTTTGTAATAATCCCTTTTTAAACACCATCATAAAGAACAGCAGAGAGATGCATTTGTGTGCATCAGAAATGGAAGTCACTGCCAATGAGCAGAAAGAGTCCACATCTCCCTTGCGTTCTCAGGCTGCCTCATGTACACATCTTATCTAAGGACAGGATCTCATGGTTGCTGGGACTGAGACAATTCCAGAGAAAGGTTTTCTGGTCCTGTACACTCCAGCCTGAGAGAGGCTACTACGTGAGAGCAGCTTTTAGCATTGCATTGCTGGGGTAGAATTCAGCATTGCTCTGGCATTTTCTGCCTAGAAATATTTTCACTTCCCTTAGTGGCAATTCAGACACAAAGAGAAATCAACATTTTAAAATTCAGATAAGAAGGAGTTAGTTTACAGTTAGAGATTTTTGAGCACAGTGCTTTTGTGTGATAATATTTGAAATTTATTTCCACAAGTTATTGCACATTCATTTCTGGAGTTTTCATTGCAGAAAATTGCCAGAAGGAATGGATTTTGTCTTCTTCAGCTGGCAGAACAATTTTCCACCTGTCGCCCAAATATTTGATGAGAAGGATTATGTTGCCGGCTCTGAAAGTTTATACCGTGGATCCGTTGGAAGTGAGAGGACCCTGATAGCACAGTCCGGCTGGCTAAAGCAGCTCTGAAGCTGGGGATGCATTTCCAGTAGTTAGGGCAGTTTCTCAACAACCAGCTTCGATGACGCGGACACACACTCACAAGCATTTCTGAACCCACAGCATGGCAAATGACGTTTTGCATATTACACGCTCTAACTGTATTCTCCTACTCAGCAAAACTCCCATGGCCTTGCCAAGGATTTGAATTAATTGTCTAAGATTATTTGTTGTTCATCTTCCTGGTAAATGGAACCAAAAAGGAGCCCTGGTGCCTGGGTGTTGATGAAATTGTCACTTGATTTCAGGTTCAAGTTATTTACCGTGCCTGTTGCGTTTTATATTTCTCTCTAGCTTGTTAGGTATATAGCTAGCATAGTCAGTACAATCAACAAAAAACAGACTTCAAAAATCCTTGCATAAAGGCAGCAACCTTTTAAACTGTAAGAATAAAAATAAAACTCTTCCTCCCCCGTATTTCTTCAAACGATTTATGGATGCCATAAGTAAAAATAATATCTCTGCTGTCAAAAGAATTTTTCTACAGCATAGATTTTACCGTGCCACACCAAAACATTTCAGCTGATTCAGAGAAAAGGCTGAACTCCTTGGGTGGGTATTCACGTCCCTGGGTTTCGAGCCCTGCACTTAGCTTTTCTCTCTTATTTTCCACAGTGCCATGTACCTTTCAAACCAGTCAAAAGAGACTCACAGTGTCCCCTTGGCATTCTTTGAGAATTACATGACCTCCCTCTTCTGTTTATAACGTTTCTTATCAAATTTAAATTTTGCCTCCCCATCCTACCCCAATTTAGCTTTTCACCTTACGGAAAGGTCTCCCATACAGCACACACCAAGAAATAGGGTTGTTCTGTCTAATAACTACCAGTTTTGTGTATTTTTAAAAATTTTAGATGTTTTTCTTCCATTAGTTTCCTCCATTCCATACAAATCTGGAATAAGCCAGATTCTGTTATGCAAAGCATTGTTTTTGTTGTTGTTAAGGTGGACATAATAGCCCTACTTCAGACTGAATTTCTTGCATATTTCTCTACTGAAAAATGTGCTGCTTTGCAAGCAGTGTTTGTACTTCCTAAAGCTGGTGAGTGCCACCTGCTTTTTCCTTTGGTAGTGAGCCAGCAACAGCAGAGGAATGTGAGGGCATCAACAGTCTTTTAGGAGCCACTGTGTTGGCCATAATATTTCTGCCTCATGTCATTAACTGACAGAAGCCAAGCAGCGTTCCCATCAGAGCCCCACAGTGCAGAGAGAAAACGCTGGCAGAGGGTCCAGACTGGCCCAGCCTTCTGCTCTTCTTCCTCAGCCTCCTGTCCAGACCTTCCCCTCCAGGCTCTGGGCTCCTCCTGCCCTCTCTGGCCAAGCGAAGCCCTGGAGATGTCTTCATTCCTTCCTTTGTGCTTCTCATGCAGACCTGCCCTGTGCTGGATGAGCATCACGATGTGAATGGGGAGTTCCAGGCTAAGTGTGCCCTATTTTGTTAGTTTTATTGAGTGTTAATTTTATTTGGAAATATAGTGCCTTTGTTGTTGTTCTTGTTAATTAAATATATAGTGAAACAGCAACTGACGTGCCTAAATTTTAAGATGAAATAGATGTTAGCAGAACAGAATCTTCTGGTGGTCCTACTCTTCATCTTGTCTCCTTATGGATTTTCTTTTCATTCTTCTTTAGTTTTAATTCAATACACACATTTGAAAAGCACTGATTCAAGAATTTGATGTTATCTAGGTTTTTTGGAGTTGGCATTGCATTCCCAATCTTTGCCTTCCTTCTTGAGGAGTGCCCTGGTATCTTGGTCTTCTTAGGCTGCTGTAATAGAATCCCAGACCTAAACTTACCACCCTGTCTTCCAACCCATGCCTTGCTTTCACCTTTTGACCCTGGCAGCTGGAAAGCTTACAGCCAACACTCATGTCCCTGAGTTGCTCATCCCCAGATTCAACCAGAAAATACTTGTAAGAACTGTGTTTGTGCTAAGCTATTAAACAGAAATGGACTTTTTCTTGTCATTAATTCGTAAGTAATACAATGCAGCAATCATTTACTTAGCATTTGCATTGTACTAGATTTTAAATATAGACATGATGTAAAGCATGCATAAGATATGAATAGGCTGCAGGCAAATGAATGCCAATCTAGAAGGTACCCGAACCTCTGTGAGTGCTCTTGGGATATTGAAACTAGCCCAAGGTGCAACTATATAGAATCTAGACTGTTGTGAAATCTTTGTCAAGGAATTTGCGAAGCATATGTATGTATGTGTAAAAA
>NW_004524664.1:7023894-7029409 GCF_000260255.1 Octodon degus | reverse complement strand
ATATAAATATTTATAAAAACTTAAGAACTGACTCTGGGTGGGTGAGATAGCTTGGTAGTCTAAGCACCTGCCTGGCAAGTACAAGGACCTGGTTCAGTCCCTGGTACCATGGGATGTGCCAGTCCTAGAACCCTGGGAACCCCATGCTGACCACCAAAACTGGATGTGGTGGCACACACCTGTAATTCTAGCACGGGGGAGGCTGAAACAGGATGATCACTATAAGTTGGAGCTGCATAGCGAGACCCTGTGCCAAATGAATAACTAATTTTTTTTGTGTGTGTGGAACTGGGGATTGAAGTCAGGCCCTTGCGCTTGCCAGGGAAGGGCTTATTCCACTGAGCCATCTCCCCAGCCCCAAATAAAAGATTTTTTAAAAAATAATAAAGAAAGAACTGAACTTGTTAGAATACATTCTTCTTCAGTTGTTCTCATGCAACATGAGCTGAAATTTCACAGGTTGGTAGACAGATTAGTGGTCCTTTCTTACTATAGTATGGATTTCTATGAATATGGCTTATTGGTTTATTAGTTCTTCTATTAGACAGATTTTTCTGGATTTAATTTTTCTCTAGAAAACATGTAGAACATAGTCATACATTTTTTTTATTCCTTGTTATGCTTTGGATCTAGGTGTCACCCTAGAGCTGCATGCTGTCATGTGGCAGCTTGTAGAGCTTGTGACTGACTTATGGTGCAATGTCTGGGTTATGGTGTGAGTGCTGCACCTGCCCTGGGGCTCGTCACCTGCCTGCAGTATGAGGGCAGGAAAGAGGCTTGTTCTCGGCTGTTCCTCTCTCTTTCTCTGGCTGCTTTTGTTTTCTGCTCCCATGAACTTCTGCTCTCTGCCATGTGCCACTCTACCTTTGAAACAGGCAAGTGGAGCCTGAAGCCTCCACAAACTGTGAGCTAAATATACCTTTCCTTATTCAATTTTGTTGGTCAAACGACTTGGATGTCATTGATGCGGTATAGCTCTTTGCTTCTGAACAGGGCAAATTTAATTCATCTTAGAAATTTTCTGGGGCCGGGGAGATGGCTCAGTGGAATAAGCACTTGCCTGGCAAGCACAAGGGCCTGAGTTCAATCCCTGTTTCCACCAAAAAAAAAAAAAAAAAAAAAAAAAAAAAAGAAATTTTCTTTCCATCCTTTGAAAAATACCAGAGTAGGCATCTACAAATCACTTTGGCTACACAGATAATGTCTCAGAACACTGTAGTGGAGAAATTTAAAAGAACATTTGACCTAAAATCCTATTTCTGAAAATGAAGCACTGTTCCTCTTTGTTCTCTCCTGGAAGAGTGAGGCTCAACTGTATACCCACGACTCACTTGTTCTGAGCAGAGATACTGGTGGCAGGTGCTTCTGTTTGTTTTTTCCTTAGCTTGCAGTACTCTGCTCTCTTTAGCCTTTCATCTAGGGTTTTATTCTCTTAAGTCACTTGCTTGTATTAATCCAGGCTTATTCAAAATTATGCATATATTGCTCTATTTGTAGAGCTTAGACTAATAAATAGATCTTATAATAGCAATTCTTACATAGGACCTACAGGATTACCTTTCCATTTTTTAAAAATCTGACCTTGTATTTAGGCTTGTGCATGCATTTGTGTATGTGTCTCTTCAGGAAACATACAGTACCGTGTTCCTTCTGCTCTGGAAATCTCCACATTGATGACATGCTTATATGCGTGCAAGTAGTTCTGGATATGTGGATTATATTTAGCATGGGGCCACTGGACTATCCTTTCAATATGTCTATGAAGGCAACTTTTAGTGTTCCTACACCTATTTTTTTGATAATAATTGGAGGGAATGTTCGAAGCATAGAAGATGGCATGTTAAAAATGATTATAGCAGGATTATTTCTACTTGTAAAACGAACAAAATATTAGTACTCTAAAAAGCAATTGGCAGAATAAGTAAATATGACAGAGTCACAAAGTAAAATACTACAATGAAAAGGCATAAACCTCTATGACATTCATTGGCAAAGATGCCATTAAAAGGCTATTTCAAGTTTTAAAAAGAACAATCAACAACCTATGAATGGCTGATAAACACATGAAAGCATGCTCATCATCATTATGAAATCTTTAGATGATTCAATCATTCTCACTATTAGAGAAACACAAATCAGAAGTGCTGTAGACTCACACACACTGGGATGACTATGATGAAAAAAATAGAGAGTTAGCAAGGATGGGGAGAAAGCCGAGCTCTCAACATACTGTTGGTGGGAATATAAAACTGGTAGCAACTCTTAGGAAAGAATTTGGCTTTATCCCAAAGCTAATTTATGACAAACCAGTTTTATTCCAAGATTAACTACTCAAGAAAACTGAAAACTAATGTTCACAGGAGATTTTTGGTAAGTATTTATAGCATCATTACACATAATAGTGAAAGGATTCCAAATGTATCCATCTGCTGATGAATGGATAAGCATGGCGTCTCCACACAATGACCTATCATATGATAGTGCCAAGGAAGTGAAGTACCACAACACACAAGTATACAAAGCAGAAAGTATGGTGCTTGGGAACAGTTGGTCACAGGGTAATGCATATGATTTCATTCGTATGAAGTGTCAGGAACAGGCAAATTCACAGAGATAGAAAGAAATGATTTACAGGGGCTGGCTGGGCTGGGCTGGAGACAGCAGCTGATGATGAACTCAGGAGTTTTTGGAGTGAGAAAAATGTTCAAAACTTGATTGTCATGATAGAGGCACAATTCTGAATATACTAAAAAATCATTGAATTGTATAGTTTGGTGAATTTTGTCATGAAAAGTACATGTCTGCTTTTTTTTCTTTTTCTTTTTCTTTTTTTTAATTTCAGAAACAGTCAAATCATTGTGTTCTCTAGGGTTTGTATCTAAACTCACTGTGTTCTCTAGGGTTTGTATCTAAACTCACTGTGTCCTCTAGGATGAAACAATGAACATTTAAGGAAGAAATAGCCTGAAACTAGAAGGGAAAAGTGCAGCATAAGCAGTGGTTAGAGGGCTGGCCAGATAGCTCAGCAGACTAAAGAGCCTGCTTAGGCAGGTTCAGGGGCCAGGGTTCCATACCTGGTTTGTGGTGCTGGCCCTACCCCTGGGGTGCACTAAGAGGGCGGATGAGACTGGGGGGGGGGCATGCCTGTAATCCCAGCACTTGGGAGGCTAAAAACAGGAGGATACTACAAATCCGATCTGTGTAATGAGATCCTATAGACCCTGTACTAAATAAAAAAAAACAAAAAAAAAAAACCTACTGGTTACTACCACTGAGATTCAGATAGAGGAAGATAGCAAGAGAATACGTTGGAGTTCTGGACCTGTGAATGCCCTGTTTTCTTCTGTGGAGGGCAGGGTTCTCTTGGCCAGATAACTTTAGTTTAGCATGTTTCTAATGTCTGGAGTATCTATACTGTTTTAATGGATGACTGTTACAGAAAGGCTTGCATGCATCAAATGCTTCATGATAACAGCATATTCAGACTATGTGTCTCTCAGCCCTTTGGAGGAGATAAGGAACTAATGGGTGGCGCTCTCCATTCTTATCCTATTTGTCGTCCCTTGGCGAGAGTGACAGGGAGGGAGACAGCAGGGACTCTCACAGAAAGATGGCTCCTTGCTTAGCCAGTATATTAGATCTTTATTTTATACCAATATGAATTGCTTTGTATTAGAAAATGTATGTGATGGAACCTTAGTTTAAAAAAAAATAAGAATCTTGTTTTGGTCTTACAGAGAAAATAGGTGGAAAAGTAATAGGTAAGGGTGAGTGGTAAGGAAAAAAATGACAAAATGATATTGTGCAGTATTCTGTGCTCATTACAGTGCATATTTGATATTCAACTAAAGAGATTTTTTTTTCATCAGCACTAATATGTTCCCACTCTGAGAGCATTAAATTAAACCTCCTCTCCAACAAACACTTTACATAATAAGTTGGAGCTGTTTTAATTTTTGTTTTACTTCTGGGGTGTCATGAAAAAGATCATGTGCTAGAACTGGCTAGTATGTTACAGGAGAGGAATGGTACGTATGACATAAACAGATCACTGAAAATCTGGATTAATGGGCTGGCTAAAAGAAATGCTCAGTTTTCCCTCATAATCTTTTTCAAGATGAGGAATAGTTAGTTACTTGAACCCAATGAGTCTGTATTTATTATTGATGGGAATTCCATGGAACCCCGTTTTAATTTTGGGTTATGTGGCTACTCCATTGCAAGTATCCCTACTGACTTCTTTAAATTATTTTTCCATCAGATAGATAGATAGATAGATAGATAGATAGATAGATAGATAGATTGATTGATTTGGTACAGGGTTTCACTACACTGCCAGACCCATATTGATCCTCCAGCCTCCCCAATGCTGGAATTAAAGGTGTGTGCCACCATGCCTAGTCTCAATGGCCAGCACAGCACACCAGGGTTCCAGGGCCAACAAAGAATGTGGTACTGGGAATCAAACCCAGGTCCTTGCTCTTTCCAGGCAGGTGCTTAGGCTGCTGAGCTATCTTCCCAGCCCTCTTTTCCATTTTTATATACTCACTGTCAAGAACTGGAAATGTTAAATGTATTTTAAGCATCTTTTCCAAGGGTGTCTATGGTGGTCTGGATGAGGCCTCCTCAAACCAGGACCTTAACATTCTCTGCAAGTGTTTCCAGAAATTCAAGCAGCGATCATCTGTCAGGTTCTCTGTGGAACCCTCAACCATTAAATATAAGAAATTTTGAGAAAGAGTCCACAAGATTGTTTGCACACCCAAAGTCTTAGATTTCATGTTGTCATGCTCTCTCCACAGACCCTGTACCCAGCACCCACTACACAGTCTGATGATCTTCATGGAGTATCTGTTAATTGTAAAAGTAACACTTAGGACTGAGGAGACAGCTCAGTGGTATAAGCAGTGGACTGGCATGTGCAAGGTCCTGAGTTCGATCCTCTGTGCCAAAGAAAGAAAGAAAGAAAGAAAGAAAGAAAGAAAGAAAGAAAGAAAGAAAGCAAGCAAGCAAGCAAGCAAGCAAGCAAGCTGGCCAAATAGCTCAGTGGATTAAAGCACCTGCAAGCAGGCGCAGGGGCCAGGGGTTCGATCTCTGGGCCTGTCATGCTGGCTGCATGCCTGGGGTGCACTGAGACAGCATTTGAGAATGGACAGAGAAAAAAAAATGGAGTCAGTTCTCAAAGAGTACTACAGCTATGAGATAGCTGTGTTGTACTGGAATATCTAAATTCTGATTTTAAGAATCACTTTTCTGATCAGTTATGCCTGCTCTGGACAGCAATTTGGTCCAAGCTCAATTCTCCAGTGGAGTCAAGTCTAACTTCCTCAAATGTAGATGTGTCCCTTCCCCCTTTGCTAAAGGGAGGCTCCCTCATGGAAGCCTAAAAGGTTGGAAAGGTGATTACAATGAGCTGTGATTCAGCCAGGTCCCAAAACGCCCAGGATATTTTTACCCCTTGGCTATTTATGGAGAGAAGTTTCATGGAGAATTATGGAAATAGTCTGAGCCAATT
>NW_004524664.1:7019623-7022979 GCF_000260255.1 Octodon degus | reverse complement strand
GCATGCTAGACTGATTTATCTCACTTATGATTGTGGTCTTTAGTTGCATATAAAGACACTGTGATGCAGCCTATAAAAGCCTCAAGTTTATCTTTTTATAGCTGAGTAATACTCCATCATATAAAAATACTGCAGTGTTTTTATCCATTCTTTGGTTGATGGGCACTTTTGAATCAGTTGATGTCTCCAGTCTTACCTGGTATTCATTTATAGCAGTTCCAGTGACAGGATTGAAGAAGTACTCAGTTCCATTCTGTTGAATCCCTAAAAAACACACCCCAAATACCCATCTAAAGCCTTATTAAGTACATTTTTTTTTTTTTGCAAAGCACAGCTATTTACTGGTGTCATTGCTCTGAAAACTTACTTCAATAAACCTGATGAACAATATTTACCAACTCATGATTACCAATGATCTCTACCAACTTAACATAATAAAACATATTAAATAGATCCATATAAATAGCTCTTTTTTCAACTGCTTTTGTAATTTAAGACCTATTTTTTCTCAGAATCTCAGTGGTACTCTTTTGTTGGCTTATCTAGAACATTAATTCACAATAAAGCAGCTGGGAAAGCTTCTATTGTTTAAGTAGATAATTTCCAAGAAATGACAGATTATTTTGGTAGCAGAACACATGGATAAAGTGTACCTGGAGTTTAAGATTAGCCTAAAATTTCTTTTGAAACTTCTGAAAGTAGGAATGTGCTCTTTATATGTACAACATTTTGTTTTAATTGGGCAGAAAACCAGTGTGTTACTTCAAAGGTATTTAGCTATAATAAAATCCAGTTCAGCTATTTCAAAAGAATCCTTTTTCTTCTCTCTGTCCTGGAGTGTTCATAAAGAGTCTACAAATACGGTCTGTTATTTTTTGGGTTTCCCAAATATAGCTGGCATAATTATCTTCATATTTGGCTCATTAAGCATTACATGCTTCTGTGAGTCACTGCAGTGTGACAGTGGCCCAGTAGTGGAATAGTTTCTGAGACACAGGCAAAAGCATGAATCTGTTCCAGTAGCTTTACCTGTGAGTACATCTTTGTCAGTTGAGAACGTTGCTTTGATCTATAATTAATCTAACTGAAGCCTATAACTTTCCAGCCTCTAATAGAAAAGCTAGTCATCTGCATTTACAACCAGCCAAGACCTTCAGCCCAACCCAGGATCCACATTTATCTTGATGGTTTGTATTATTTTTCAGTCACAAGGAGAGTAGCACATTCTTCAGAAAGTGCTCCTTAAGTCCTTGGATGCTGGAGTTATAAGAGCAGGAACTCACCTCATCAATCTCTCCTGGTTCTATATCAGGATTCTGGCTTCCAAACCTTTGGCACTGTGGAAGCTAAGTGCATGCCTAGATTGGTAGCCTATTCAGCCAGACTTCTTACCATTGTCATAGTTGTGCTGCTTGAGATTAGTGAGGGGTGGAGATTGCACTCACAAGGAACAATGGAAAGTGAGTCCCTGTGGCTTTCAGTTTTACCAGGTTGACATTTCAATCTCTATACAATTATTTCTAAGAATTTAAATATTGAGAAATGAAAGATTAATGACTTAACCATTTGAAGAAAATCTCCCCACTTCAAAAAGGAGAGCAGATAGATGCTTTTGTCATGTGTACTAGTTTTTTTTCAAAGTACTCAGAAGCTTATTTTATGTTTAAAAAGTGGCATACAAATGCTCAGTTTGCTTGAGGACCTCCTGATATCGATACACTGATATCTCCATGGTTTTAATTCTCTGGGCTCCAGGGGTGATGCCTTTTGTGCTGACCACATTTGTGAATTAATACACGTATGACTCTTCCATTCATAGGTTGAAATTTCACTATCGTATTTTATAATAGATTTGATTCTGTAATAGACTGGCACCTAGAAACTGAATTTGTGAAAGATTTTTTTTTTAAACTGCACATTGTATTCTGATGCATTGAATAGTAAATACTGTAGGCTGACTCGCTGATTACATTGTTGCTGTATTACAACTCGGGACAATTTGACCCGTTTAGGATATTTCTTCATTCTCCTATCTCAAGTATCTTCAGAGAGTTCTTTCTCTTTCAAGGGGTACTTGAACAAAAAAAGACATAAACAAGTACGAACTGTTAGAATCTGAATCCTTGTATATAATGACAACCCTTGTACTACATAGGTTCCTTTCCAAATCATGATCAGGACCTCTCACTCAGTTTGAGTTGTTGTAAACAAAAGGCCCACTGAATTAGTAGCTTAAACAACAAAAATTTTTAATCTGCACTTCTGGAGGCAGCGTGTGGCTAATGCCTGCTTCGTGCTTCACGGTTGGCTACTTGCTTGTATCTCACATAATGGAGAGTGGAGAAATAGGAAACTCTGCTGTCTCTTTTGATTTGGGCCCTAATCCCACTCCTGAGGCCCCACACCTGATTTCCTTTCAGAAGCCCCGCCTACTGACATCGCCCCAGTGGGTGCTGGACCCTGAGCACAGCAGCTAGATAGGTTTGGAGAGGCAAGGGTCCGTTCATCATTACGCCCCATCAGAATTACTCTGACTTTGGATATAACACACACACACACACACACACACACACACACACATAATATGTATATATTTTTAGATGACAATGTATGTTGTCACACACCCCATGAAAATGCAATGCCTACACCTAATTTGTTTTTTCAGTTTTCCATCCTAGAAATTTCATTATAAGGATTAAAATGGTAAAATAAGTTATATTTAGGTTTTTCCTCAGTGAGTAGCTTGATATGTCATTGTTGTCAGCTTTCTCTGATGCTGTTGTGTTACTATACATCACACTGTTAATATTAAATGCAGTTTAAACACTGAATCTTAAAGTTTTTACTTTATATTGTCTCACTTTATACTGTCTGACTTTATATTGTCTATGTACTGAGTCTGCTTTGTTCCTAATCTGTAGTTACATTGTTAAGTGCTACCTCTAATGTGAGGTCAACGACGGACACCTTTTCTGGTCTCCTGTTGAGCAGACTTGGCCTGATGTCCCTGTTTACTTGAAGATCAAAACAGAATAAATATGTTTACTCTTTTCCATAAAACTGTATCAGAAAAGTATGCAGTCCAATTTTTAAACAAAGATGTCATAATTTTTTTATAATGTCTTTGTCCACTTAATTTACTATGTGCAGTAGCTATAGAAAATGACCAAGAGGGCCAGCCAAATAGCTCAGCAGATTAAAGCACCTGTAGGCAGGTGCAAGGGCCAGGAATTCGATCCCTGTGCCTGCCACTCCAGCCCTGCCTCCTGGGGCGCTCTGAGATAGCAACTGAGACTGGGTGCGGTGCGATGGGGATCGCCTATAATCCCAGCATCTGGGAGGCTGTAAACAGGAGA
>NW_004524664.1:7017518-7019478 GCF_000260255.1 Octodon degus | reverse complement strand
CATGCTCTCATGTATATTTGAATCATAAAAAGGAAAGAAAAATCTGAGAGAGAGGAGAAAAAATGATACTATAAAAACTTCAATATCCATCTCTCCTCTGTTTTTCCATCACCACTTAAGAAGATTTCAATTAGATGTGTTAGAGAATTTTTCCTTTCTCCTTGAGCACATCAACCCATTTGATTTTATGCATCAGTATCTTCTTCCAAACTGTCAACTAGGGTTGTTAATTGTTTTGTTTTGTTTTGTTTTTTAATTTTTTTTTACATTTAAAAACCCTTCAGTTTTGCTATCAGCAATAGATACCTGCAGGCCATCAGTCCCTTAATGATAAATAGCAAGCTGTAATAGTCTCCCAATAAATATATGGTCATCCCACTCATATTCATGTGTACATAAAGGTAGAGTGCTGAAATAGCTGAAGAATTAAATTTATATAATGAAGTTAAGTTTAGAGTTGGGGTGTGTTTTCCTTGTTATTTTTCTTGCTGGCAGTCTTGCTGTCAGGCTTCATCCCTGTGCAATTAAGCTGAATGAATGATACTAAGTCCCTCAAGAACATTGTCTGCTTTTGCTTTTTGGTTTTTAATGCTCTGTAAGTCAAAAGTCAAATTCTGGAAGCACAGCTGAGGTCTTTAAATGATATACTTAAAGCTCTTTAGAATTCATCAAATAAGAGTGGTCTTAGTCATCTAAAGAACACCTAGGTACCTGGAAATGGTCACTAGATTATTACCTTAGATACTGCTTTGTAAGGAAAAAGTAAATAAAATTTTCAGTAATTTCTTGGAGTGCTAATGAATGAACTATGGCTTTGAACTAGCAGCTTATCCCTCCCAGACCCCAAAAAACTGAAATGCCTACAGGCTGGAACCCCATGTCTTTCATGCTTCACCATCCACCCATTTATTAATTTATCTTCAATAGTCACAGTATGCTGTTTCCTATTCTTGATTGCCTGCCTATTACATGGTGTAGAATGCCTTACTTCATATACATCTGTCTGCTTGAATATGCACTGTAGCCTTGCAATACACTAGTATTCTCTTTTACCAGGATGAATATAGGGACTGAGGAAGATTGGATATCTTGCTTGAGCTAATTACTGAGAGTCAGAATTTGAATGCAACCCGTTAGCCCTAACGCACACTTTTTCCCCATACAAGTGTACCACATTCTCAGATACCAGGTGGAACAATATGTTGTGCTTCTTACACAATTTGGAATAAATTTTTCTGACAGTGCCCAGCACCTTTTGTATGGAAGATAAGGAAATTAAGCTTGCCGCATTGTACAAATTCCATATCTGATTAGATAAGTGGAAGATAGAATGAGGACACAGCTTCTGTTACTGGACACCAGTGCCATATCATCTGCTATCTTTCTTAAACAACATCCCAGCGAGGTCAATTAAATCTGTGTATTAAGAAGAATTCCTATGGGTATCAAAACATCATCCTGGGCCGGGGAAGTTGCTCAGAGGCATAAGTGCCTGCCTGGCAAGCACATGGTCCCAAGCACAAGGTCCTGAGTTCTATCCCCAGTACCAGAAAAAACAAAACAAAACACCTCATCCTGCCATCCTTCCATCAACACCTTAGGTGATTTTCAGAAGAAGAACTACATTGTACAAAGGTGATCATCTCATTAAGAAATACAACACCAATCTTGTTACTTTTACCTTTCTCTAGGAATCCTTTATATAAAAGTGATTTTTTAAAATGTGTATTTTTCCTTACAGAAAAAAACATTCCTTTGCCTGGGCCAGTGAATTGGCTCAGTGGCATAAGCGCCTGCCTGGCAAGCTCAAGGTCCTGAGCTCAATCCCCAGTTAAAAAAAATAAAAAAAAAAAAAAAGAAAGAAAGAAAGAAAAAAATCCCTTTGCCTACAGATATCCATTCTGATTAAAAGTCTGTTGCATCTGAACAGTGCAGTTGACCTCTTGATTTCTGTAACTAA